>NC_066583.1:362622376-362984876 GCF_024323335.1 Lathyrus oleraceus
ATACTCATACGATATCACTCAACAAGCGGATATAAACTATTCTCACCAAATGAGAATAAGGTGGTAATAAGCAGGGATGTACAACTTGGTGAAAGAAAAGGATGGAATTGGCTGGAAATTTCATCTAATTCAATGAAAAATGGTGAATGCTCAAATATGCTACAAGATTATCAAGTAGAGGAAGTTGCATAAGAACAAGAGGTAAGAAGGTCAATTAGATTAAGAAATCAATCACTAATATTAAGTGATTATGAGAGACTTCCATACCAATTAGTAGATGAAGAAGGTGACCTGATAGAAGAAGTTATGATGGCTAAATCATAACCATTTGACCTTAACCAAACACTAAAAGATGAGAATTGGCAAACATATATGAAGTAGGAACTCAAATCAATTAAGAATAGTAAAAAATGGGAGTTGGTAAATAGGTTAAGCAAGAAAGCTATAGATGTGAAATGAGTTTATAAGTTGAATCTTATACCAAATGGTAAGATAGTCAAGTACAAGGCAAAACTAGTTGCAAAAGACTTTCTCCAAAGGTCAGTTATTGACTTCAATGAGGTGTATGCAACAGTTGTAAGAATCATAACTTAGATGTATACTTTTCTTAATTGAGCACTAGATGAGGAATTATATGTCAAGCAACCATGAGGCTTTTTAGATTAAAGGGAAATAAGAGAAAGTGTGCAAACTAAAAAATGTTATGTTTGGATTGAAGCAAGTCCCTAGAGCCTGAAACAAGAGAATTGACAACTTTATCATTAAATTAGGATTCACTAAATACACATCAGAACATGGAGTATATGTGAAGAATCCAAGTGAGCAGAATCAAATCATCATGTACCTATATGTAGAGGAACTATTAATGACAAGATCAAATGAAGGTAAAATCACATGATTCAAGGCTAGCATGACGCATGAGCTTGAAATGTCAAACTTAGTGAAGATGTCTTATTTTTTTGGAATGAAGTTTGTAAACACGTAAAGGGGAGTATTCTTGCATTAGAAGAAATATGCACAAGACTTCTTAAAGAAATTCAAGATAAGCAATTACGATTATACCAACATCCACATAGAAACATGTATAAAGTTGGGAAAAGAAATAAATGTTGAGCTTGCAAATGCAACTTTATACAAGCAAATCATTGACTCACTCAAATATCTATGTAACACAAAGCCAAATATTCGTCAGAGTGTTTACTTGGTAAGTATGTTCATGGAAAAGCCTAGAACATGCCACCTACTAGCGACTAAAAGGATTCTAAGGTATACAAGAGGCAAATCAAATCATGACGTGCTTATTCCAAACTAGAAGAACACTAGTAAGAAAGCAATGACATATGGTTATTTTGATTCAGATTGGGGAGGAGATCAAAATGATATGAAAAGTAATGCAGAATACCTTTTTATGATTGGAGAAACTCCAATCTCATAGAGCTCAAAGAAGAAATGGATAATGGCTTTATCATCGTGTGAATTAGCATATGTAGTAACTTCATGTGCAACTTATCAAACACTTCGAATAGAAATGATATTGAAAGAATTGAAGATCAATGAAATATTGAAGATCAAATTGTTGGTTGGTAATAAATCTGCAACTGATTTGGCGAGTCATCCTATGAGTTATGATAAGAACAAACATAATAAGAAAAAATATCACTTATAGTTACTTGTGTTTATTGGAGTAGACAATTGCATAAACCTAGGAATTAATTGAAACGAGTGTAAGCCACTAAAATTATAGGATTCACTTATGACAGTGTATAATCCATTAAAACTAACTTTAGGACATAAAAGACTCATTTTCATCCTTTGAAATGGAGATGCTGTAATAGTTTTTTTGACTTTTGAACATTTTTGGACCGTTCTACACAACACTACAACCATTGACATGGAGACAATGACACGTAAATATTCTAGTTTTTTCTTGGCTGAGCTATCAATGAATTTTGACCTTTATCTAGTTTCTAGCTCTTGTCTTGAAAATGGCAGAATCTTGGCCACAACATAATATAAATATCTAATTGTTAATATAGCAACAGCTACCTTACCTACTATTAAAAGAAAACCTGCTTAGCATTCGCACCTGGATGCATAATTTGTTATATTTTAAAATTTAAGAAACTTTAAGAAATATCAACATTTTTTCTCCATATTAAGAAAATAGAATAAATAATATGTTATATTTTAATATTTAAGAAATACCATCAATTTTATAACCAAATATTTGTTAGTATGTTATATTGACGATATCAACAAAAGTTGGTTCTGTTGATAAGAGTATTTGAGACGTAGTTTTTAGTCAATTGAAAACTATATTTATAATTTGATGAATATTAGATTGATATTGAACAATTTTATTTTAAAGCAATTCTTTTAAATATTTTTTTTTTGAACTAGCATTTTCAATCAAACAATCATAAATATAAATGCAATAATACTGATCATAGACAAGTCAGTTTCATAAATTTGAAATTTCTAGAAAAAAAATCTCAAATTTAATAAGCTGTCCCACTTAAACAACTTTTTTAAAAAGGCCGGTTCAAAGGTCAAATTGATAATAATACGTAAGTATTTATTTTTTAAAATAAATTTTTATTTTTTAAAATAAATTTTTAAATATAATAATTAAAAAAAACTCATAAAAAGAAAAAAATACACCAATTAATATATTAATCAAAATAATTATACTCCTTAAATAAATTAAAAAGATAAATTGTAAATAAAACATAATAAATTGTTATCATTATTAACATTGTTAATTCTTCTATTTATTTTTGATAAAGTATGAGTCAATACTGTTTTGGAAATATATATATATATATATATATATATATATATATATATATATATATATATATATATATATATATATATATATATATATATATATATATATATCATAAATGAATGTATATTGTTCCGTGTCGATCAAAGATCAAGAATTTATTGATCTGTGTCGACTAAGATTCAAGACTCTCAGATCTGCGTCGATCAAAGATTCAAGTTTCACTATTCCTTATCGGTCAAAGGTCCAATGGCATGAGGCTCATTACCTAGCCTACTCCAACGGACCTGTAAATGGTTATAAGGTACACAAACAATCTTTAATCTCTATTTTCAGGATCACATATCTTGAATCTTAACTGATTTGAGCGTTTGAGTGCTAACCATGTAGGTACCTCCCTTAGGTCCACCATATCGAAGACAGTAACACCAGTTATCAACATCGATACCTCTGGTTCAAGAAACACTGTGATCGCAACCTCTGATCCACGATGCCGCATCCGCAACGAATATTGGAAGCTAGCTCCTCCATAGTTTCCGCAATCATCTCCATTTATGGTTCCACAATGGAACAGTGGCGTTGTTTATGGGAAACAACTTCTGATTCCTACGATTTCCAAGATTTCACATTTGATCCTCAGAAATGAGCTTCGAGGAAGTATTTGGCGAAGAAAGCGAGATTTCATGATGGTGAAATCTCATATCAACGGCGTTTCAACCGATCAAGCTTTAACACAACACCGCTCGATCGTCCGACTCCACCTTCAACAACCATGAGAAATGTCGCGAGAGATCTCTGAATCTAATCTCAGATCTAGGGCATTCTGGCTGACCATATGGAGTTTGAGCTTGGTTTGACCCAGAATATTGATCTCAAACTCCTGTCGAGGCTCACGAAGAAACCTCCCCAAGATTCCGGCGCACGCCCGGTTAGAATTCGCACAGAAGGAGGGGAGTTCAGATATAAGGTCTACCTTCGCAAAAGCCACCAACAGCTCAAACGTTATCCCCATGATAAGTCTTATGACCCTCCTAACAACTGCAAAGTCGGCCAATGTCATGGCTTTTATCTCGACTTTAAGCACTCGTCGAACCCTGAAACTGACACCAAGGAGATTGAGCATCAACCCCTTTGAACACCGGCCGAGCAGAGATACCAACAATTCCAACCAAGGTCGGGATGGGAGCAAAGCTAACACCAAGCGGATGACACAAGCTTGTAGTTAATTGCGATCATATGGCACGTGTTCGTAGTTAACGTCGGACATTGACTGGATATTGGAGCGCGTTCTACGAGAATCTTCAAATTTCTATTGAATGCATCCAAGGCTTCCACCGACCAGATAATGAAGAATATAGCAACTAGGAATACTCAGTGACAAGCATCCCAAATCTCGTTTGGGAGAAGACCATTCGATATAAATGCCCAAATATGTGCTGACACATCTGTTGGTGTAAGCCCTAAAGGCCAATACTTTTGGTACTTGTATCGAATTATTTATTAATAATAAAAGGCTTTTTCTTTATTATGTTTGTTTAATAAAGTTCCTGGAATAGATAGTCCGTTTAATGTATCAAGTGTGACTTAATCATGAGAGCACATTAAACATAAGGACATTATTCTTAAAGTATTCGTAGTCGAGCTTTATTGTGAAGTGGGATAACATTAAAGCATGGAGACTATTATGTTTGTAGACTGATGATCACATCTCATGGATCATGGATAAAGAGTTATCAAGTCTTAAACATAGGTATGAATATTAAGAGTAATATTTATACTGGATTGACCCGCTATGAGAATACTATATAGAATGTTATGCAAAGTGTCATAAGTTATTCTCATGGTGATAATGGTGTATACCACTCTTCGACCTGAAACCACTATGGACCCTAGATGTAGAGTCGAGTGCTTTATTGCTGATCCAACGTTGTCCGTAACTGGATAACCATAAAGACAGTTGATGGGTACTCCACGAAGCATGCTGAGGGACATGAGTGACCTAGATGGAATTTGCCCATCCTGCGTAACAGGATAAATGTCTATGGGCCCAATATTGAACTGGACAAGGATGACACGGTCTATGCCTTGTGTTCAATATAGACATAAGGGCAAAAGGGTAATTATACACATAATTATTATCACAGAAGGATTTGTCAGATCACATGACATTTTCGTGTCTTGGGTAGCAGTGATATGTTGCTAGATACCGCTCACTGTTTATTATGTTAAATGCGTGATTTGATATAATTGCCAACGTCGCGAAAACCTACAGGGTCACACACAAAGGACGGATTGATGAGAGATAGAGTAATGATCGCGACTTTATGAGTCGAATTTGGGGTACAAACTGCAAGTGCACAGTTCTATCGCGTAGTTTTAAAAGATATCGATCCCACAGGGACTTATGAATCGATATACCGTTATCTAAGGTTACTACGTAAAGCTAAGGTGAATAATGGTTGATTGTTTGGGGGCGAAGCTAAAAACTAAACTAAGATCTAGATTAAATATTAATAAATCGGATATCGGTATGTAGTTCGTCGTAATTAGGGAATCAATTCTTTGTCGGTTTCTTGGTTTTAAAATAAATCGTTTCAGTTAACTTTATTGATTAAAGGTTTTATCTCAAACTCTCGCTCTGTTGAATAAACCATGACTTTATGTTAATGTAGCTGTCACTTATAATTAAGTCAAAAACCACTTTTTGAAAGCAATAAAGTTGCAGAAACTCTTTTTAAGAAAACACTGACCGTTTTAAACACCCTTATCTCAAACTCTCGCTCTGTTGACTTAGGTTATACAATTAAACCCGAATGCTTAACTCTCGTCACATTCAATCTTTAAGAATACTTTTTGGAAAAGGTCAGAATTTAATTAACTCTAAAACTTGCTCTCGCCCTGATCTAGAATTAATGCCTAATTTACACTGTCCAGTTAAAACCTCAAACTCTCGCTCTATTGATTTTAACTTCTTTATGTCTTTTACTTTTGTAAAAAATTCTTGTTATTAAACCTGTAAATTGAGACCGTAAAAAGATTGATTTTAATTTTAAGTTTGATTAGACCGACTTAGTCTTGATCCCTTATTTCGCTTACTTTACATACCGATATCTAGGCGAATTAGCCAGACATGCTAAACAAACAAAAATACATATCATGCATAAACAGACTCATCCCAGGCAGATAATATAAATAAGTAATAAAACAAAGCATTAAATAATAATTAAAGAACCTGAATGCGTTAAACAATAGTCTTGAACACTCTACCACAAGCCAGTAGGATTTGTTCTTGGATTCTTCAATTAAACAACAAATTAAAACGAAGGAAATAAAAACTAGATTCTAACGTAAGGTTAGATCCGGTAAAAGTTGCACAATAGTTTCCGGTGTAGAAACTATTGTGCGAACAGAATTAATTAAATGCTAGAAAAGAAAATAGAATTGCAAAAAGGTAAAACAATAAAAATTCTGCAAAGTAATACTATAAAAATATAAGCCTAAACTGCTGGAAGAAGAAAAAAATGCGAAAACGGCAAAAGGCGTGGAAAATCTCCGAACCGAGAGCTTTCCCAATTAGCTGCTATTTATACTGCTACTTGTGTAACTGCTTTCCAAGGGTTTCCGTATACGCGGTCTTTTCGTTCCGAGGGTCAAGCGTGGAAATAGCTTTCAACGTGGTCAGTTGCGTTCCTAGTGCCAAAAATATAGGGGAAAGGTGTGACGTCCGTCACACCATGTGTGACGCTTGTCACAGGAGTGTGCTTAGTGTGACGCTCGTCACAACCTTTGTGACGCCCGTCACAGGCACAACGTGCGCTTTCTTTGGGCTGGGCTTGGTCTTTGTTATTTGTTTCCTTTTTATTCCTTCTTACACCTCCTTTTCTTCCCTTTTTCACTTTTGCTTCAAAATGGATACCTGACATAAATAGAAAGGAAATACCGCATAATATCTGATAAAATGAGATAAATTAAAGTAAATGATAATATAATCTAATTGAATTAAGTCCTAAAATGTGATATAATTTCATGTTATCAAACTCCCCCATACTTAGATCTTTACTTGTCCTCAAGCAAAATTCAGTATAGAACTTGTTTTGAAAATTTTAGCCAGATGAAATTTCACAACACACATCAATTCGTAATAGGTTGCAAGTGGATTTTGTTTAGAAGCAACTTGAGTTAAATCTTGATATCAACAACTACCGTCACAACCTTGATAACCCTGCATTGTGCAAATCAGTTCAAGTACCCTATGATAGCTATCCTGGTTCCCTTATTCTTATTTCACCCGTTTTCATTCTAGCGAAATCACATTAAGCCCTTTATCTTTTCGCGCACATAGTGGAGTAACCGGTTAGTGATTATGATCCCCTTTTAGCTAGAAGTTCTGGTACATAAGTCGGATAACTTCGTTATTCAGTCCAATGCAAATTGCGGGGGATCGAACCGTAGTCCGCCCTACCGAGTTCAGTACCAGATACCTACTGAACCAACTCATAATGGATCTTTCATATTGTGTTTTTGTATGATCTGCAACCTTTAGATTAAATGATCTGGTAAGGATCACCTAACTTAATTAGTGCATTTCCTGATATATATATATATATATATATATATATATATATATATATATATATATATATATATATATATATATATATATATATATATATATATATATATATATATATATATATATATATATATATATATATATATATATATATATATATATATATATATATATATTTTGTTACTTTGGGAATCATTCACTTATATTCATCGGCTCTCCACGTAGTTTGCTATTAAGATGGTGCTGACTTCTCGTATAAACTACTTTGGGGTTACTATAAAACTAAAAGTTCAAGGAATTGGTATAATAGGTACTTATCCTGATCTAACGTGTTGAGGTTCGTTTAGAGTGTTTGGCGGTAGTAGTCTTTGTCTTGATTCGACTCAAGATCGATAAGATGAGCAACCTTTATACTTATTGGGTGTTGAATTTTTGTTGTTGTGGCTCATGAAAGTTTGAGGGAATAGATAATGGAAATTTTTGTTCACACTCGGGACTTAACTTAAGATAATAGATTTTTTTTTTTTTTATAATTAAAAACAAATAATAATTGAAATAGCAATGAAAGGAAAAGTACATACTTAAAGAAATGGAAATAGAAAGAACATGGTTTCCCCCCATACTTAAACTAAACATTGTCCCCAATGTTTTAAGGGAATGAAATACAATATGGAAAGGAAAGAGAAACTACAACTAAGGTTGTCTTCCGCCTCTGGTTCTTGGACCTGGTGATCTCGGACGTAAGTCTAAGTTGTCGAACCTGCTGAACAATTCAGTAAACCGCTGGTCGGTTATGGCATTCCTAGCATCCTGTTGTTGTTGCATTTGATGCATTATCTGCATCATCTCGACATTCTGTGCCTGCATACCCTCAATAGCGTCCATGATGTCGTCGTTGGTTGCAGGCCTTCTTCGTCGACGACGTTGGGAGGATGGGCCAGTTGCATTGCCGGAAGGGTTGAGCGGGACTGACTGTTGTGTAGGCGGATGATCACCTTGCTCCATTGCTTCAAACTCGTCTGTGTGCGGGTTTGTTTGTGAAGGCTCGGTGGCTTCGGGAGCGTTTAGATCATAGAGGTGGCGGTCGGGGTTTGTGACATCAGTTAGGGCGATATTTGGTAGAACAACGCTTGGGACTGCCTGGTTGTTCACCATAAGATAATGTCCTCCGCCTACTCTATTCTTAATCAAGCGGCTGGATCGACAGTAGCTGATATCCATAGATAGGGGAGGTAGAGATTCTAAAGTTTGGAGTTTATCCCCTAGGTTTAGGCCAAGTGCTATGGTGGTGATTAATCCACCAATTATAAAAGGTTGCCGGCCTCTAGCACATAAGGTGCGGATATGATGAAATAGAAAGGAGGCGGCGTTTACCTGAGTATCTGGTTCGAAGACGCACTGGAGGAAGAATAGCTCCTTTGAGTTGACCTTGCTGTTGTTTGGTCTTCCGAAAACTGTGTTTTGCAAGATGCGGATAAAGTACCGGATAGTGGGGTTATGTATATGGGAGAGAAGGAGCTCTTCCCAGTTGTAGGTATCTATACCGGAAATTTTCTTAAAAAGGCCGAAAACGCCAACTGTGTTCCAGTTTGAGTTTGGAGGGATTCTGGGGTGTAGCAGGCCTTCTATGGGGAATTGTAGCATGGTACTCAATTGGTTTTGGGTTAAGGAGTACTCGGTGTTAAACATACGGAAGGTTGCGGTACCGGTTAAAAATTCGTCTTCACCGGCGGGAGTGGTGTAGTCGTATGAACTTAAGAATTCTAAGGTTAGGGATGGGTAGGTGGGTTGATTATGAGTGCAAAGGAAGGTTAAGTTGGCTTGACGGAGCATCCATTCGATACCTTGGAGTAATCCTAATTGTTGTAAACAAGTTAAATCGGGGTACCTGGTGGAAACGACGCCTCGCTGTTGGAAACGCTCGAATTGCTCCCTTTGATAATTTTCATCTTCGGATCGGAAGATGATATTTCCAAAATTCTGATTTCCCGCCATTGTGATGAATGAATTTTGAAAGGGGTGATTTGGAAAGAAAAGAAATGTATTTGATAGGAGAGAATGGTTTGTGGTGAATGAAGGAAGGTTTGGTGGGTATTTATAGGAGAAGAATTTGGAAGTTGGAAAGAAGAAGTGGTTGAAAAGTAATTAAGTGTGGTTGAATGGAAATTAATGGGGAAGGTAAAAAATAAAAAAAGGTGTAACGTTCGTCTCCAACGGCTCCTTAACGTTCACTAGTCTGAAGGGTGTTACGCTCGTCACAGGGGTGTGACGTTCGTAACAGGCACTTGGTGTGCCGTCCGTTATGGATTTGGGTGACGCTCGTCACACATTCCATTTTGGCAAGGCTTCAGTAGCGTTTCACAGAATCAATTTGGTAAAGGATTTTATTTTTGTTATTTATTTTGTTTTGTTTTGCTTATGATTGGTTTATTTTGCAATTTAATTTATCGTGCACGCTTAATCTGCTTTGTATAATAATAAGTCATAGGTAGCAACATTAGAGCATAATAGCTATTGCATAATAAAATTAAATAAACAGCTTCAATAAAATGATCATAATGTAATACAGGAAAGGAAAACAATGAAATGAAAGAGAAATAAATGTGAACATGAATTCAAATAACATTAATGAATAATCTAACTTAAAACTAAATAACTTAGAAAAATAACTAAATTCTATCCCTCTGTACGATCTCTGGCCGGAGGAGCAAAAGAGTTAACACGATGTAGCAACTCGTGAAACTGATCTGTCATACTGCTCATGTATCCTAGAACTTCGTGTCTCATGTTAGTAAATTCTCCTCTGAGGGCGTCTTGTTCTGACATCAAAGCATCAATGGCGGTGTTATAATCAGTTCCGGGCATATGATGCCGGAGGTCGGATATGGCTGATTCTTCGGTCTGAACAGGCTGAGGAGGAGGGTCAATATCATAATAGCCGGATGGTGTCTGAGGGTCGGATTCAGCATGAGGGATCTGGTCATCATAAGTCTCATAGTCATCACAAATCTCATAGTCCTGGATGGATTCAGTGGATCTAGCAGGAGTGGGAGTTTCGTTCAGGTTATAGAGTCAGTTACTGCGGTTATGAATGCTAGTCCTAGGATCGGGCATGGTGAATAGGCAAAGAACCTGGTTATCAATAATAAGCTCAAACTCGTCAGACCCTAGGTTTGCTATAAACATAGTGTTGAAGAGGAAGGGTATACTCATAGTAGTAATGCCACAAAAAGGGCTTAGGTCAAGCATAGGCTGACGTAATCCAATAGCATTACCTATCATAGTTATCAAACCGCCTATTCTAATGGGTGCTCGCTCATCCTGGATAAGGTGGTCCAAATTAGCTAACATAAAAGTGGCACCGTTTACTGGACGGTTCTGGGAAGCACAAAATATGATGAAGAGTTCATCACGTGAAACTGAAGTACTATTTGGCTTCTTCCCAAATAAAGTGTGGGTCAGGATCTTATGGAAATAGCGAAAGGCCGGGTTATGTATGTTTCCAGAGAGAAACTCATGTTCTTCGGGCTCATCATTTCCAGTCAGCTTACCCCAAAAGTGTTCAAGTTCTCTATGTTCAAAAAGTTCTTCCTGGCTTACTGTGAATGTGTCAAAGGAGGTAGGAAAACCCAAAAGATTGGTAAAGTCTCTAATATTAAATTGGTACTCCATATTGAACATTCTGAACTGGATAAAGCCTCTGCTAATTCCTTTTCCATGGCTGGGTAGATAGATTAATGAGCTAAGGAATTCTAGTGTGAGTCTCCGGTAGGTGGTGAAATGTCTCAGGATAGGGGATGTCTCCCATCCTATCTGGTTCAGCAAATACAGGACACTTTGTCTAAGTCCAAGGGCAGTCATAGCCCAATCATCAGCATATAAACTAGGTAGCATCTCTCTAGTGGCTAGTTCTTCAAACTTTTGTTTCTGAGCCATTCCTCTGAATTTGATACTCATACGATCAAAATGTCCCATCTGGTTAGTGTCAGCTAGAGAAAAGGAAACATGAGTTTTAGTCAGGATTTAGCCAAATGCCGAAAGGAGAAAAAATTATTATTATTATATTTTTTTCTTTTGAATTAAAATAAATCAGGAATTAATACTACACAGAAATTAAAAGAATAATTGAGGAAAGAAAAATAGGAAAATGATAATAATAGAATAAGAAAATAATTGTGGGTTGTCTCCCACTAAGCGCTTTGTTTAAATGTCGCAAGCTCGACAAAGAAACTGTTAAGTATAATCTATAGGTCCTGGGGGCATTTCGTCTAAGTGTAGGATTTGCGAATCTCCATTGGTTTCCGCATAATGATAGTGTTTTAGACGTTACCCGTTTACGGTAAACGGTTCTGTGGATTTGCCTTTAATTTCTATTGCTCCACTGGGGAAGATGTTAGTGATATGAAAAGGTCCTGACCATCTGGATCGTAGTTTTCCCGGGAATAACTTTAGTCTAGAGTTAAATAAAAGGACTGCGTCGCCTTGCTTGAAGATTTTCCTTGATATACGCTTGTCATGCCATTGTTTTGTTCTTTCTTTATAGATTCTGGCATTTTCATAGGCGTCTCTTCTGAGTTCTTCTAATTCGTTTATGTCAAGGATTCTCTTTTCACCGGCGGCTTTATAGTTTAGATTCAGATTTCTAATAGCCCAATAGGCTTTATGTTCTAATTCTACAGGGAGGTGACAGGATTTTCCATAAATGAGCTTAAATGGGGTCGTCCCTATGGGGGTTTTATAAGCAGTTCGGTATGCCCACAAAGCTTCTGGTAATTTCAATGACCAATCTTTCCTTGAAGTGGCGACCGTTTTTTCTAGTATTTGCTTGATTTCTCTATTAGATACTTCCACTTGTCCACTGGTCTGAGGGTGGTAAGGTGTCGCTATCCTATGTCTCACTCCATATTTAAATAATAATTTTTCGAGTACCTTGGATATAAAGTGCAATCCACCATCACTGACTACTATTCTTGGGATGCCAAATCTCGGAAATATTATATTCTTAAAGAGTCTAGTTACTACTCGGGTGTCGTTTGTTGGGGAGGCTACAGCTTCGATCCATTTTGATACGTAGTCAACTGCCACGAGTATGTATTTGTTACCGAAAGAGGATGGAAAAGGTCCCATGAAGTCTATTCCCCACACGTCGAAGATCTCTACTTCCAAAATACCTTTTTGTGGCATCTCGTCACGTCTAGATATGTTTCCCGTGCGTTGACATCTGTCACATTCCTTAATAGCCGCATGTACGTCCTTCCATATAGTTGGCCAATAAAAGCCGGCTTGTAGGATTTTAGAGCAGGTCTTGGATGTACTTGTGTGTCCACCATAAGGAGCGGAGTGGCAGTGTTGGATTATATTTTCTACCTCTTCTTCGGGTATACATCGACGGAAAATACCATCGGGGCCTCTTTTAAAAAGTAAGGGATCATCCCAGTAATAGTGTTTTATGTCGTAGAAGAATCGTTTCTTCTGCTGGTAAGATAAAGTAGGTGGAACTATTCCGGCAGCTAAATAATTGACTAGATCAGCGTACCATGGTGTGGCAGATATAGCTAAGGTGGTTTCTACTTGCAGGTCGGAGTTGTTCTCTTCCAAAGTAGCTATAAGTTTGTCATACGAGAAATCATCATTAATTGATGTTCTTTCCGATTCAAGGTTCTCAAGTCTAGAGAGGTGGTCTGCTACTACGTTTTCAGTTCCTTTCTTGTCCTTGATTTCTAAGTCGAATTCTTGTAGCAACAAGATCCATCTTAGGAGTCTAGGTTTAGCATCCTTTTTTGTTAAAAGGTACTTGATAGCAGCGTGATCAGTGTAAACTATTATTTTAGCTCCAACCAAGTAAGAACGAAATTTATCTAGCGCAAATACCACTGCTAGGAGTTCTTTCTCGGTAGTGGCGTAATTCATTTGCGCTTCATCCAGGGTTCTGCTTGCGTAATATATAACGTGAAGCTTTTTATCCTTTCGTTGTCCTAAAACAGCACCTACAGCATAATCGCTGGCATCGCACATTATTTCGAATGGTTCATTCCAGTCTGGTGTCTGCATTATGGGTGCGGAGATCAATGATTGCTTAAGCGTTTGAAATGCTTTTAAACAATTATCGTCGAATATGAATTCGGCATCTTTCATCAACAGTCCGGTTAAAGGTTTAGTTATCTTAGAGAAGTCTTTGATGAATCGTCGGTAAAAACCGGCGTGTCCTAAAAAGCTTCGTACTTCTCTCACGGTTCTTGGGGGTTGAAGATTTTCGATTACCTCTATTTTGGCTTTGTCTACTTCAATTCCTCTGTTCGAGATGATGTGTCCTAAAACAATTCCTTCTTGTACCATAAAGTGGCACTTTTCCCAATTAAGTACTAAGTTTACTTTTACACATCGCTCAAGAACTCTTTCCAGGTTTTCAAGGCATTCTTCGAAACTTTGTCCGTATACAGAAAAGTCATCCATAAATACTTCCATGATGTTTTCGAGAAAGTCGGCGAAAATTGCCATCATGCATCTTTGAAAGGTTGCAGGGGCATTACACAGACCAAACGGCATTCGTCTATAAGCGAAGGTACCAAAAGGGCACGTGAACGTTGTCTTTTCTTGGTCATCAGGGTGAATTGGTATTTGAAAGAAGCCTGAATAACCGTCTAGATAACAGAAATGTGAATGTTTTGCTAATCGTTCTAACATTTGGTCAATGAATGGTAAAGGGAAATGATCTTTTCGGGTTGCTTTGTTTAGTTTCCTATAATCAATGCACATTCTCCATCCTGATTCGATTCGTTTAGTTATAGTTTCCCCTTTTTCGTTTTCAATAACGGTTATGCCTCCTTTCTTTGGTACAACGTGCACAGGACTAACCCATTTGCTATCAGATATAGGATATATAATACCTGCTTCCAATAACTTGGTTATTTCCTTCTTTACTACCTCACTCAGGATCGGATTTAGTCTTCTCTGGTGTTCCCTAGAGGTTTTACAGTCTTCTTCTAACATGATGCGGTGCATACAAATAGAAGGACTTATTCCTTTAAGATCGGTGATGTGGTACCCTAGTGCGGTTGGATACTTCCTTAAGATATGTAGGAGTTTTTCTGTTTCGAGTCTTCCTAGGTCTGCATTAACTATCACAGGTCGTTCAAGTTCTAAGTCTAGGAATTCATATCTCAGATTTTTGGGAAGTGTTTTCAGGTCAGGGGTTGGTTTGTTAAGACATTGCGTAGGATCCGGTGTTATTGCCAAACATTGGTTAGATCTGTCTTCTACAAGGCAATCAGATGATTTGTCTTCTTCTAACTCTGCTTCTTTTATGCATTCATCGATGATATCCATGAAGTAACATGTATCTTCTATTGCAGGTGCTTTCAAGAATTGGGAAAGAATGAATTCAATTTTCTCTTCACCTACTTCGAAGGTGAGTCGTCCTCGTTTTACGTCTATGATTGCACCGGCAGTTGCTAAGAATGGTCTTCCCAGTATAATGGGTGTAATATCATCTTCTCTAATGTCCATAATTGTAAAATCAGTGGGAATGTAGAATTGACCTATGCGTACGGGAACGTTTTCAAGGATTCCTACAGGATATTTGATGGAACGATCTGCTAGTTGCACAGACATTTTGGTTGGTCTTAATTCTCCCATTTCCAGTTTCTTACATATGGATAGAGGCATAACGCTAATTCCGGCTCCTAAATCGCATAAGGCTTTGTCGATGACAAATTTTCCTATGTGACAGGGTATAGAGAAACTACCTGGATCCTTGAGTTTAGGGGGCATGTTTTGGATTATAGCGCTACATTCGGCAGGGAGTGTAACGGTTTCGCTATCCTCAAGTTTCCTCTTATTAGAAAGGATTTCTTTTAAGAATTTAGCATATGAGGGCATCTGCGTAATAGCTTCGGTGAACGGAATTGTAACGTTTAATTGTTTAAGGAGATCAACAAATTTTCTAAATTGGCCCGCATCTTTGGTTTTAACAAGCCTTTGAGGGTAAGGTATAGGTGGTTTGTAAGGTGGTGGAGGTACATAAGGTTCCTTCTTTTCTAGGGTTTCCTTATTACTCTCTTCCTTTTCCTTAGGTTCACTTTCCTCAGTTGATTTCTTAGGGTTTTGGTTTTCTATCCTTGGATCAGACGGTCCTTCCACTTCCGTTCCACTTCTTAATATAATTGCATGAGCGTGGCTTCTCGGGTTAGGTTGGGGCTGTCCAGGGAATGTACCAGTTGGGGCAGCAGTAGGTGCTTGTTGTTGGGCTACTTGTGATATTTGTGTTTCCAGCATTTTGTTATGGGTAGCCAAGGCATCTACTTTGCTTGCTAGTTGTTTAAGTTGTTCGCCAGTGTGTACATTCTGGTTTAGGAAATCTTTATTGGTTTGTTGTTGGGAAGCTATAAAGTTTTCCATCATGATTTCCAAGTTGGATTTCCTAGGGGCGTTATTGTTAGGCATGGATGGGTTCGGTTTCTGATATCCCGGAGGTATAGCTGGGGCTTGGTTTGGAGACTGTCCAGGTGCGTACAAAGCGTTATTGCTCTTATATGAAAAGTTTGGATGGTTCTTCCAATTTGAGTTATAGGTGTTCGAATAGGGGCTTCCTTGAGCATAGTTTACTTGCTCTGCTTGGATTCCTGTCAAGAGTTGACAGTCCGTAGGAGTGTGGCCTTGGATTCCACAGACCTCGCAATTCTGAGTTATAGCAACCACGGCGGCTGGAGGTGATACGTTTAAACTTTCAATTTTCTGGACCAAAGCATCCACTTTTGCGTTAACGTGATCAAGGTTACTTATCTCGTACATGCCAGTTTTCGTTTGAGGTTTTTCCACCGTTGTTCGTTCGGTTCCCCACTGATAGTGGTTTTGGGCCATGCTCTCGATAAGCTGGTAAGCATCAGCATAAGGTTTGTTCATTAATGCATCACCTGCAGCGGCGTCTATTGTTAACCTTGTGTTGTATAAGAGACCATTATAAAATGTGTGAATTACTAACCAGTCTTCCAAACCGTGGTGTGGGCAAAGTCTCATCATGTCTTTATATCTTTCCCATGCTTCGAAAAGAGACTCGTTGTCTTTCTGTTTAAATCCGTTTATCTGGGCTCTTAACATAGCTGTTTTGCTTGGCGGAAAGTATCGGGCAAGAAAAACTTTCTTCAACTCGTTCCATGTGGTGACTGAGTTGGAAGGGAGAGATTGAAGCCATCTTCTAGCGCTATCTCTTAATGAGAAAGGAAAAAGACGAAGTCGAATTGCCTCTGAAGTGACACCATTAGCTTTAACAGTATCAGCGTATTGGACAAATACGGATAAATGAAGGTTTGGATCCTCGGTAGGATTTCCAGAGAATTGGTTCTGTTGCACCGTCTGCAACAGCGAAGGTTTAAGTTCGAAGTTGTTTGCTTCGATTGCGGGCGGAGCAATACTTGAATGCGGCTCATCTTGCGATGGAGCGGCGTAATCTCTAAGAGCACGAGCTGGTTCTGCCATCTCGGTTATCGAAGGAAAAAGGTTTTTGAAATCAGGAAGTTCTATAGGAGGGAGATTGTTCGCAGCACGATATTCCCGAATTCGTCGTAAGACTCGGAGATATAGTTCGATATCGTTGATTCGTAAATAGAGCGGTTCGCCTTGTGAGCGAGTGTGTGGCATACAAATCAACGAAAGAAAGAATAGAAGAAAAAGAAACCTTAGTCTCTACAGCGTAACGGAAGAGTTACGATATCGATTAAATAAAAGTCCCCGGCAACGGCGCCAAAAACTTGATCGCGACTTTATGAGTCGAATTTGGGGTACAAACTGCAAGTGCACAGTTCTATCGCGTAGTTTTAAAAGATATCGATCCCACAGGGACTTATGAATCGATATACCGTTATCTAAGGTTACTACGTAAAGCTAAGGTGAATAATGGTTGATTGTTTGGGGGCGAAGCTAAAAACTAAACTAAGATCTAGATTAAATATTAATAAATCGGATATCGGTATGTAGTTCGTCGTAATTAGGGAATCAATTCTTTGTCGGTTTCTTGGTTTTAAAATAAATCGTTTCAGTTAACTTTATTGATTAAAGGTTTTATCTCAAACTCTCGCTCTGTTGAATAAACCATGACTTTATGTTAATGTAGCTGTCACTTATAATTAAGTCAAAAACCACTTTTTGAAAGCAATAAAGTTGCAGAAACTCTTTTTAAGAAAACACTGACCGTTTTAAACACCCTTATCTCAAACTCTCGCTCTGTTGACTTAGGTTATACAATTAAACCCGAATGCTTAACTCTCGTCACATTCAATCTTTAAGAATACTTTTTGGAAAAGGTCAGAATTTAATTAACTCTAAAACTTGCTCTCGCCCTGATCTAGAATTAATGCCTAATTTACACTGTCCAGTTAAAACCTCAAACTCTCGCTCTATTGATTTTAACTTCTTTATGTCTTTTACTTTTGTAAAAAATTCTTGTTATTAAACCTGTAAATTGAGACCGTAAAAAGATTGATTTTAATTTTAAGTTTGATTAGACCGACTTAGTCTTGATCCCTTATTTCGCTTACTTTACATACCGATATCTAGGCGAATTAGCCAGACATGCTAAACAAACAAAAATACATATCATGCATAAACAGACTCATCCCAGGCAGATAATATAAATAAGTAATAAAACAAAGCATTAAATAATAATTAAAGAACCTGAATGCGTTAAACAATAGTCTTGAACACTCTACCACAAGCCAGTAGGATTTGTTCTTGGATTCTTCAATTAAACAACAAATTAAAACGAAGGAAATAAAAACTAGATTCTAACGTAAGGTTAGATCCGGTAAAAGTTGCACAATAGTTTCCGGTGTAGAAACTATTGTGCGAACAGAATTAATTAAATGCTAGAAAAGAAAATAGAATTGCAAAAAGGTAAAACAATAAAAATTCTGCAAAGTAATACTATAAAAATATAAGCCTAAACTGCTGGAAGAAGAAAAAAATGCGAAAACGGCAAAAGGCGTGGAAAATCTCCGAACCGAGAGCTTTCCCAATTAGCTGCTATTTATACTGCTACTTGTGTAACTGCTTTCCAAGGGTTTCCGTATACGCGGTCTTTTCGTTCCGAGGGTCAAGCGTGGAAATAGCTTTCAACGTGGTCAGTTGCGTTCCTAGTGCCAAAAATATAGGGGAAAGGTGTGACGTCCGTCACACCATGTGTGACGCTCGTCACAGGAGTGTGCTTAGTGTGACGCCCGTCACAGGCACAACGTGCGCTTTCTTTGGGCTGGGCTTGGTCTTTGTTATTTGTTTCCTTTTTATTCCTTCTTACACCTCCTTTTCTTCCCTTTTTCACTTTTGCTTCAAAATGGATACCTGACATAAATAGAAAGGAAATACCGCATAATATCTGATAAAATGAGATAAATTAAAGTAAATGATAATATAATCTAATTGAATTAAGTCCTAAAATGTGATATAATTTCATGTTATCAAGTAACTAAGGAACACCGTAAGGTACGGTGCACTTAAGTGGAATACGAAATATGGTAAGATACCACACGCTTAAGTGATTTTGGGCATATTATAAGATATGGGCCAAAATACACTTAAGTGGGCTTTTTAGCTTGAAGCTCACACAAGTGGTTCTATAAATAGAACCCTTGGGTAGAAGCATTGTCACTCTAATTGGAATTTCGTTTCTCTCTCTCTCACTCAAAGCCTTCATTCATAGTAGCTAGCACTGAGATTGAAGGAGGAACCCGTTCGTGTGGACTGAGTAGAGACGTTGTCATCGTTCAACGTTCGTGATCGCCACAAGAGGTAACGATTCTATCACTGATCATGCTCATTCGTAAGGATCACTAAATGGAAAAAATTTTAAATTCCGCTGCGCCTTGGATGGCAATTCTCCTTCAACATCTTTTATACGAAATCTGGGTCCTGTTCGAGGAGGGGATAAGCATCACAAAATGCATCATCCCTAGATCTTCCACACAGACGAAGCATATAGAGAATCCCAAAGAGATTTGAGTCCAACCAAATCGGGAAATCCCAACCCTGAAAAGAAGACTTAGAAGCACACAGCAGAGTCCAAATGCATCCCCTAGCCAAGAGTATGTCCCTCTAGACACAGCCGAGCACAAACCATCCAGATACCCTATCCAAAGGAAGCGCCCAATATACACTTACGCTTGGCCGCAAGATTGAATTAATGTATTTGTAAATTAATTATATAATAGTGAAAAATAAAAGTATAAATATATATGTTTTATTACACTCTTGTTGTTCTATTTTCTGCCTTGTCCCTTTTTTAGGACACCAAAATGAAGATGCATGTTGCAATAAACCTAGGAACAACCAATACAGTTCATGTTTGTCCTTGGAATCTGGGGGTTTTGTCGGATACACTTTGCACATTCAGCTACAACAATTAAAACTCCCAAACACTTTGCATGCCCGAAGTCAGGGGTGTTGGTGGATACACTTCGAGCACCCTAGTACAACAATGAATTCCCCACAGTGCCTTGTGCGCCTTCAAAAGTCAGGGGTAATATCAGATATGCTTCGAGCGTCTGGTACAACAATCAATTTCCTACAACTCCTCATGCGTCTTCTCAATTCAGGGGAGCTGTCGGAGACGCATTGTACGTCCGACTACAACAACCAATTCCCATATGGATGTTGTTGGAGACACTTTTCACATCTGAATTATAACATTCAAATTCCCATTGTCAAAGAAATACACGCTTCCATGCATAGTTGGCACACCCCCCATTTGGATCTAGCCAATTATAGGGAGAGCATGGTGAAGCCTGGAGACGTCTACCTCGATTCGAGCTATAGCCTCAGGGACAAGGACAAAGATCCTCTACCTTTGGTCAGGTAAGATCCTCGGTGACACGGAGCGCGGTTCAAAGCATGATCGCATCTAGTCGGCTTCATGCCCTTCGTCTATAAGTATAGTTCGAACACCACCACGACTAAACAAACTTATCCTTATCCATATGAACATGATTAAGGAATAGCTATGTCTAGATGATTCGGCACGAACTACTTACAAGTACCGTTGGGAGGGTAAATTCCCGGAGCCGAACTCATTTTCCACCATTTATAGTCTGGAATACAGACACTCCAAACCGCAATAACGCTTCCTTTGTCCAAGCAAATTCCGAGCACAACCACACACTATTACCTCGATGTTAAATCGACATGTCACATGCATCTCAATGCAGTTCTCCTATGAGTGAAACAACCTTACACATCTTTGCGAAAATTTAAGGTCATTTGCACTTTAAGCAACTTTTATTTATTGCTCTTTGCATCAAATAGTAACACAAATTGCATGATTATAAAAGCTATCCTTAGCTATCGACTGATCCAAAATTCTCATATATCCCAGCTTGACAATTACAAAGGTTGAGAAAGGAACAATATCATACCGAAAAGCATAAACATGCGAAGGTAAAAAATTGAAATGCATATATAAAAATATTGTTTACAAGTCTAGGCACAAAAGTCCGACCAAACATTAAAGGAGAAAATAAAAAGAGGAAATAACAAAATGGCACTCAATCATCGGCACCTGACTCCTTCTCAGACGGCTCACCTAAAGGGTTTAGCTGGTCAGCAGTAATAGCAAAGCTGAGACAAAATGTCAAAGCCTATTCCAACATTTCATCTTAGACCATACCCAAAACTTCTACTACCCGCTCAAGAGACTGTCGAGACTTTTACCGAGCAACGACCACCTCTTTTTCGATACTCCTCAAAGTATTGGTCTGGTCCTCATTCTTTTGTCAAAGAGCTTTTTGATCTGCTTTGAACGCCTAACATGCTTCCTCCACATTCATAAAGACCTTCTTGATGCTTTTCTTTCCGTCATCGAGAGAAGCCTTCAGCTCCTCTATCCAAGCAGCCAAAATGGATGGTCGGCCATATAGATCTACCTCTTCTTGTAAAGATCTAAGAGCATCGACATTAGCCTAAAACTCAACCGACTCCTTCTCAGCATTAAAGTTTTGATGTTCAAGGGTTTTACACCTCTCCTTCATCTCATCTCGTTCCTTTAAAATCTCATCAAAAGCCCACAACATCATCTTGGCCTGCAACTACAACAGAAATAAGGGGCCCGACCCTAAACAAAGTACAAGAATAATCTACAAAAAGGCCCCGCCTGTCAATCGTAGATAGGCCCTAGATAAAATCCAGGTCCTAGGCGTCCATGATATCAACAAACAACTCTAGGGTGCTAGGTACTCGGGAAGGATGAATAGAAGAAATTCAGAAAAAATAAGTCAGAGCATCTCGTTCACCGTCTTCCACTAAACTATCTTGTTTAGGATAACCTTTTCCAATAGGAGTGGACACACTGTTATTTCGAACCCTTTTGGCGGGGGAAGGAAAAAGTGAAGCTCCCTGATTAGATAAATACATTACATCACTGACCCAATTTAGGGTTTGGAACCGTGGTCGTCTCCAAAGCAGTCACAACAGCAGAAACCCGAACATCCAGAACAGAAACAAAAGGAACAATAGGTGCCACTGACGTCGAGATAAACAACCCAACAGTTAGACGTTGGTTATTTGCGAGCTCTAAATCTTTCTGCAATTGACTCAATTGATTCATGTTATATGCAAAAACACAAATTACTTGGTTAAAAAAAGTCACTTGGATCCCCATCATCACCAAAAAGCTTTTGTCTCTCTGAATGTTCATAAGAACTAAGGATATCATGAGTATTTATACTCCTCTTCTTCTGCTGAGAGGAAAACACTTAACCGAAACCAAGACCTTATTCATATCTGAGCCCTTGGTACTAGGCATGCAAACTTTCCTTCATTTGTACTTCCTTATAAGACAAAGAGGATGACCCAAAATGATAAAAAGTGATTGGTCGGTAGAAATGAGGCATTGACCAATATTTCCGAAAACCGCTTCTACAAGAGTGGAAATTTCCCATTGGATTCGAAGACGGGCAGTATACCATATATGCCTCAGGAGTTACGGGTCTCACCAATATGAAGCTCTCTATAAAATTGCCTCATTCAGAAGCAAAAGGGCTGATCCAAGGTACTTGGGGACAGAGAAAGATCAATCCTTGATCCCGAGTATCATCCATCAAACTATAAGCCATAAATAAAAGTTCATAGAAAAGCCCCAACAAAGGCTTCCAAGACTTATACCCAACATAAAGCTAGAACATCAATATGAAAGCTCAAGATCTAGGATGAAGTTGTGAGGGGGAAACTTTTAGATGGTTCATTGTAACACCCTTCTAAACCCCACATATAATTATCGCATAATTCAATTAAAATCACAACCCCAAGGGTGTCACACACATAAAAAACAAATCTTGCTCCATAACACAGATTACATAAATTCACATTAAACCTGTCATCGCATGCTCATTTCCATTTTAAAGTATCATCGCAGCAAAATAATGATCATACTAAATAAAACATAATAATTTCAACTTAAAAAAATGCAACAAAAAGAGTTCTCTAAATCAGCTCAACAACCCCATATTTTATAATACTTTAACATAAACATGACCTAAGAAGCTAACCAAGTGTTCCCAACCCTATGTTACATAATCAGAGCAAGACACTTCTAATTAAACGATAAGCTAAGAAGTAACTACGGGAGCTAGCTTCCACTTACTTCTGCAAGATCTACTCTTGAGTATCTGCATAATGCTCATGCAAACGTAACATTCAAATAGAAGGGGTGATAATTAATTTCAATAATAAACAGTATAGAATGAAGAATATAATACAACATCTACATAATCATGCACAACAACATATCACATTCTCACACCCAATTCATCATCAACATCATACATGATAACATCTCAATTATCATTAACATCATACATAACCACATCTCAATTATCATTAACATCATATACAACACCGTCTTAATTATCATTAACATCATATGTAACAACATCTCATCCAACAACACATCAACAACAATCAATACAAATACAACACTTATGTAATGTACTCAACACCGACTCGACATGCTTGTGGTACCAAATATGAACACTCAGGTTCATTTCTCTCTCTGATCCCCACCATAGGATCAAATTTCCTCTTGGAACAGGATCTCACCAAATCATTACCATCGCCATAGGTAACACTTCACTAATTCCCCATAATAGGAATTAGCTACTCACATCCGATCCATCATCATAGGACTGAAGCTCACCAAAATTCGTTACCGTCACCATAGATAACGCTTCATTAATCCCCCATAATATGAATTAGTTACTTATGCCTGATCCATCATCATAGTATCGAGGCTCACCAAAACTAGACTGAAGCTCGTACACCATGATGCATAATTCTAAAAAACATGCATTAACACAATAAGGTTCACCAAAAGAATCCCCATACACATCTCACCATTTATGCATCACATCACTCATCATGCAATAATCAATTCATGTTACAACTTAAATAACATCAACAAACATCAGAAACTCATTAACACCTTAACAACATTATCATAACATCATCGGCACAACAACATCATTATCACACAACAGTATTATAACAATGCAACTATTTCATAAACCGAACATATAAAACAATACACTTATCGACATATTAGACACGTGAATTATATTCAAACATCTCACCAATCACTACCATGTTATATATCTAAGTGTTATATTTCTAACGCTTCAAACGACATCAAAATCATACTTACGGAATAAAAGTTATGATCAAAATCGTCAGAATATGTCAACAATTCATTAAGATAACATCTGAACCAAAACTTCACCAATAGAGTAGGCATATGAGTAACACTCAAACAATTCACCTATCACTATCACGTTATGGGTTTAAGCATTAGCTTTCTAATGCTTCAAACAACACGTCATTTGGCATACGGATAAAAAATTATGGCAAAAATCACCGAACAGTGCAAAACAACATTCCTACAATTATGTGTCGACACATGACTCATATAGGTCGGCTCATTACCTTTACAGGTCGGCTCATAACTTTTTCAGGTCGTCACATAACCTTTTCAGGTCATCGCATGACCTTTTCAGGTTGGTAGGGGACATTCATAGGTTGGCATATACTGCAAAAAAAATTCCAAAAATGAGTTTTTAAACCATCCAAACACTCCCTCATGTGCCAAAAACTTATGCTAGAAAATCCATCAGTTAAATCCAATTTATCATGGTTATAGTTTCCTAATTCATCATCTACTCCATAGTTTTCATAAATCAACATCATTTTACAACACATTATCATACTCATCATCTCTAAATCACCAATAACACAATCAAGGTCAAAACCTTCAAACATCAATCATGACATAACATCATTAGCAACATCAAAACAAAATATATGCATACATATGATACACAAATTTCACACCAATTTCATCATACAATCCACAATTATAACATAAAATCAGAATTGATATTTAGAACACTAAATCCTAATAAGATTAAGGGTTCCTCCATTCTACCCTTCCATCACACCCCTTATATTGAAACAATTTACCACCCTTACCTTGGTTCTCCTAGTAGTAAAAAGAATATTAATTTTTTTGGTGTTCTTCCCTCTCCCTTAGCTCTAAGTTTCCAATGTTACTCTTGCCTCTTCGAACTAATTTTTCACGTACTGACCAAACTCTCACTTTTTCTCAACTTCTCTATTTATAATACAAAATTCCTATTTGACTTTCTCTATTTTATCCTTTCTTACTCCCAAAATTCATACTTTGTCATTCTCCTTAATTTCCCTTTTATTTTAATTAAGTTAAATAACTACTATTATTTTAAGCGATTAAAAATAATTATAAAATAATTCTATCTACCTCTAACTCTTTCTCTACACCCCACAACTACATTATCCTTCTCAATCATCCATCTACACCACACACACATGAAACACATAATTCATCACAAAATACATAATTAAATCAAAATGAATTACATAAAAATAAATTATTAAAATTAGGGTGTTACATTTATCACAACCACCTCAAAATCAGAGAAGGGTAGACACATCCCTAACCTGGTGAAGAGACACTCATACATGGAAACCGAGCAACCCTCGAAAGAGCTACACACCCTCTCATGCGGGCCTACTGGAAGAATCTCCCAATCCGACGTATCACCTATTATGATGTTGGGCGGAGTTACGACTTCGGTGGTGCTCAAGACAGAAGGAATCCCAACTATTTTAGCGGCCAACCAATGATACCTACTTGCATTAGATGGCTTTATTAATCGAATGCTCTTACGAGCCAACACATCAACTTTATGATGATCTGAGATTGACTCAAGACACGACGTCATGTTGCCTTTCACACTCTAAGTGACAAGCAATCTCTACATCGCTAGGATCATCATCAATCGACTCCCAATATGTTTTAAGACAATGACCTACATGTTCCCTCCTTTGAGGAATAATCTCTAATTATGCTTCGGTCATGACAAAAGGAGATATCGGTCTCTCGGAAATGTTTCCACTCCCACTGGATTCCATGGGGAACGAAGATTCTGAAGTGTTCATGGATGGAGTTTCGTCTGACAGGGATTCTCCAGACAAATACTATATCTCTGAACCACCACTCAATATGATGATTCCTGATTCAGAACCCCCACTGATAGAAGGAAAGGAATGTAACCCAAACTTCATTTCCTCTCTCAAAGATGAAGAGACATTACCCTTTGAGTCACTCTCGATGATAAAAGGGTTACCACTCATCTTAATAAAAATGCGATAAAAACATGAGTATAAGTTGAGCAGAAGAGAAGGTACATTGAAATAGAAAGGCATAGGCTCTGAAATGAGAAAGGAAAGTGAAAAATTGAAGCTTTAACACTTCAAGTTTACAAACGTGCGATGGCGGTTACTTTGACAAGTAAGTGCTCTCAAACAAGAGGGAAAAACTCGAAGAGACAGGGGAAACTCAATCTATGGAAGAATTATAAAAGTTTTCCCACATCCTCTCTCTATCTTTATATATGCAAAGGCAATCGAACTGATCAGATCGAAAGAAGGAAACTAGGACATATCGACGATCAGATTTTATCATAGGAACTCACATTCACTCAAGTGTACTCAAGTACACAGAAAACTGTGTCACATCAACCCATACCTTTTCAGATCACACGTCACAGAAAAACGGCGAAACGCTTCAGTGATGAGACTGCATTCAATGTTTACATTTTCATCACACTTAGGCAAAACTAAAGCGGTGTATGCCAACCGACACTTGGATAAACTCTTTTGAGGCCGATCACTACTACTGAAAGACTCCTCCGACATCAAACATGTCTGACGAGTCTTGGGGTCAACTATTTTGTGCCGACCAAAAACCCAGAACCTACTGGTCAGTGCTGACCAAGATTCGGGACCTCTGGTCCGTGCTGACCAAAGATCTAAGTTCCACTACTCCTCACCAGTCAAAGGCTCAATGGCACGAGGCTCGTTACCTAGCCTACTCCGCCAAATCCAAGATATAAATACCTTTGTAAAGGTTTTAAGGTACATCTTTAATCTTCACTTTCACTATCACTTATCTTGAATCTTACCTGACTTGGGCGTTAAAGTGCTAACCATACAGATATCCCCTTAGATCCACCATATCGGAGATAACAATACCCGTTATCAGCGTCGTGGCAGAATCTATACATCTGATTTCAAGAAGCACCGTGATCGCAACCTTTAATCCACAATACTGTATCCACAAAGAAAATCGGAAAACTCCACTCCAGCGTAATTTTCGCAATCATCTATATTTTTAGTTCCGCAACGGAAAAATATACTTAAAATAATAATTTATTAACTTTGATATTGATATTTTTTAAAAAGTTCATCATTTCTCTTACTAAGAGGTTTACCCCTCTTGAATTATAAAATATGCTAAACTTTTAGATCATAACTTTAAAAAATAAAATAATAATAATAATAATAAAAAGTAATGTGTGTTTGTTTGATGATAAATGACAATCTTATCAATATTATTTTTAGAAATATTATTTTCATCGATTTGTTTAACAATTTATTAAAAAAATTAAAAGTATTTTTAAAATTTATTTTATATATAATTTTAAAATTTTAGAAATAAGAAATAAAATTTTAAAAATCA
Organism: Lathyrus oleraceus; assembly: GCF_024323335.1. Classification (NCBI taxonomy): domain Eukaryota; kingdom Viridiplantae; phylum Streptophyta; class Magnoliopsida; order Fabales; family Fabaceae; genus Lathyrus; species Lathyrus oleraceus. The sequence goes on from NC_066583.1 coordinate 362,649,824, forward strand.
TATAAGATATAAATACAATTTAAATTCATCAAGAAACACCCCTAATAATAAAATCTAGTGAAAGCTACTTGTGAAGAAATATAAGTCAGTAAATGTATTAAATAACAACCACCATCTTCATAAAGTATTGGTTGAGGAATAAGGAGGCACATGCTTTTGCTTTTGTTTTGAAACCATTAATAAAACAAAACTTTATTGAACGATAGCAAAACTCTAACCACCACACACAAAATGTAGCCTCTACTTTTTCACAAACACATTAAAAATCACTTTGATTTTAATACCACTAGATAAGTGCAAACAAATATTTTTTAGCCTTAAATATTATTCTTCTCCCTTTATATTTATTTTTGAAGTTCCAAAAATCATGTAACTAAGTTTAAAACCCAAACGGGTTTCATTCGGACCGGTCAAATAAAAAACCCAACTCGGTTTTTCGTTGAACCTTTTTTGCAATTAAACCGGTATCAATTTGATTAGACCGGTAAAATGACCCATTTGAATTAATTAAATGTTATAATTTTTTTGTGAGTTCTATTTATTGATTTGTTTTCTTCAATTTTCCCACATTTTTTTACACCGCTTAGCACTCAGTACAAAGGAAGCTGCAAAAAAGTCCAAAAACACCTTAACCTCTCCATGCTCTGAACCCTTCTTGCACACAACCATAGGAAAAGGGTTTGTTTCTCACCTTCCTTTTCTGTCTCTTAGTGTATCAATCTTTATGAGATCTCTATTTCAGAATCCACTTGCAAATTTCTCAGTTGAATTTTCCTTTTTTTTCTTCAGTAAAGTGTTGTTTGAGAGGTGAAGAACAAGATGGGTATGGGAAATCAAGATGCAATTAAGCAGTTGCAGTCTTTGATGGACAATGGTATGCTTCAAAAGATTAAAATTCGGTTTGCATTCTTATGTTTTTCTATGATCTTTCTTCATTACTAAAAAAACTTTTTTTTTGTTTCTTGTTGTAGTTGATGAGCAGAAGAAGATCACATTCAAGGTTTGGTTTTTGATTTTTTTTTTTGTTTGATCTTGGTTATGAAGTTTTGTGATTGATGATCTATAACCTGATTTGAAAAAAAAAATTGAATTTTTAATCCCTTTTTGAAGGAAAATTATTGCAAAATTTGATCTGGATTTCTGGTGCTCTTAGTTGCTAAAAAAATTTCTGGAGATGGGTAATTGTAAAGGCTGAATTTTGATGTTTGGAAAGAAATCTTAGAGTTAGAGAGTAAATGATGCTAAATTTAGTGATTACGTGCCTAAATAAGAATATTTTAATGTATTTTCTCCTTTTATTGTGTATTAAGCCTATACATAATTTGGTGTATGTTTGGTTCTGCGGTGAAGATAATTGGTTTTAAGTGAATTGATTCCGTAAAATTGATCTGGGATGAAAGGGATTTGAAAGTGAAGTGATTTATGTTTGGATAAATTTTTTTCGAAAGTGGATTGATCGATCAATTTCAGTGTAAAAATCACCTTTAGATTCAAAGGTACAAATCATAGCTTTGAGTAGAATCAATTTTGGAAAGTATAGTGAATTCTACTCGAGAGCAACTAAACATGTTAGAATCAATTTTATGTATCCAGAATCAATTTTGGATGCTTCGAATGTGAAACCAAACATAAACTTAATCATTCATTTTTATGTTATTTTGAGGGCTATTTGGATGGACTTATTTAAGTTACTTTCAACTTGTTTTCAACTTATTTTCATAAGTTCTCTTGGATAGTTTATGAAAACAACTTATAATCTATTTGAAAACAATTTGACTTTGTTTTTTGTTTGTTGTTGAAATAACTTATTCATAAGCACTTATATGTTATAAGTGTTAATTAAGTTGTTTGTCCAGACATGACCTTAGTTAAGCATATGAGACTAAAGAATTTGTTGCGTCTTACTATCAGTATCTGTTACCATGAGATTTTTTGTCCTGAAACTTTTCTCTTTATATTTCAGAATATGCACCAGGGATATCCGACTGAAACGTTAGGGCGGTTTCTCAAAGCTCGGGACGGGAATGTTGCCAAAGCTCATAAAATGGTTAGTTAAATCTTTTATGTTTGGCAGAACCTCTTAGATGAAATCAGCCGTGTTGCGTCACTTTTGATCTTTGGATGTAAATAGTTTTCTGACAATTTAAACTGTCGCAGTTAATTGATTGTTTACATTGGAGAGTGGAAAATGAGATTGACAAAGTTTTAGCGGTGAGTTCTCTCTTTCCATGCAATCTCGTTTTCTTCTTCTTCTTCGAAATTGATCTGTTTTTCTGGTTAAACTTTCGTGAAACTTGTTTGTTGAATTCTTTCATCAAATGGAGTTATGAATCAGATCGTAATTCATAACAATATTAAAATGAATTATCTCATTTTTGTATAGCAGAAGCCAATCCCAACGGATTTGTACAGAGCTGTGCGAGATTCTCAGCTCATAGGAATGTCTGGTTACACAAAAGAGGTACAAGAAAGGCCGAATGACATCTTTTTAGATCATCTGAAACACTTCTCTTTATGCACAATTTCTAATTTCTTTCATTTTTTGGACGAATTATGCCAGGGCCTACCCGTCATCGCTGTTGGCGTTGGGCTCAGTACGTATGACAAAGCATCCGTAAGGATCTCATCATACCTTCTCTTTTCATCACATCTTTAAAATACGATAGATATTAATACTTGCAAAGCAAGGCTCCTCCTGAACTCTTCGGTGTTCAATGCCGGCTTTCGGTTTGTCTATATTTCATAATGTAGGATCTAAACTCGGTAGAATTATCTATGTGATATTAAATTACGAGTTCCTTTCTTTTTCAGGACAAATACTATATACAATCTCACATCCAAGTGAACGAATATAGAGATCGGGTGATCTTGGTGAGTACCCAATTATTTAATTCATAACATAAAACAAAGCTTAATAGAAAAGCGGACAGAGCGACACATTCGTCCTCGTCTTTCCACTAGTTATTCGTATAAACTCTCTCATGACCTTTTTGCTTATTTGAAAATTTTATTTAGCCAACTGCTACAAAGAAGCATGGAAGATATAGTGGCACCTGCGTGAAAGTCTTGGATATGACTGGTTTGAGATTTTCAGCGCTCAACCAATTAAGGGTACGGTAGCAATCATCGAAAAATGTTTTATTTTTCGCCGCATCTCTCATTCTTTGGACTTCTTTATCATCAATGCTAATGTCACTGCAATTATAGTTGACAGTCCGCGCTTGATTGCCTTTTGCAGCTATTGACAGCTATATCTACGATAGATGACTTGAACTATCCGGAAAAGACAGACACATACTATATCGTTAATGCACCATATGTATTCTCCGCGTGTTGGAAGGTTTGTGCCTGTCTTAATGTTACCAGAGTTTCACTTCTCCCTCTTTAATTTCATTATCGTAATACGGAACTCGAAAGATTAACAACTGAAATCTTTTTACTTCAATAATAATCGGAAGGTTGTAAAGCCTCTTTTGCAAGAAAGAACAAGGAAGAAAATCCAGGTGCTGCAAGGCTGTGGCAAGGACGAATTACTCAAGGTAATGGACTACGGATCTCTCCCACACTTCTGCAAAAAACAAGATTCCAAGTCATCGAGACATAATGCAGTTGCAGCAATTACCGAAAACTGTTTCTCCTTCAACCACGCATTCCATCAACAACTCTATAACCACATAAAGCAGCAAGCTAACTCTGCGGAATCAACACCGCTGATGAGACAAGGATCTTTCTATGTAGACATACCAGAGCCAGACCCGGATGATGCCAAAATAGCCAAAACCATTGAAGTTGAGTTTCACAAATTGGAAAATCAGAACAACGGAAGCGTTGAAGTTGAGTTTCACAAACTGGAAATCCAGAAAAAAGGGTTTACCAACTCGCGAACCGGTCTTGCTGTTAATGGAAGACATTGAGAAAGCTTGTGAAGATTCTGAGGCACTTTTATTTCTTGATTTGCTTTATGATATATATCTATATGATATGGAAGGTTATACCTGTTCTTTATTAGTATAAAGGTATACCAAGTTATTACTAGATGTAATGTAATATTGTAATGATTGCATCAACTCAGATGCAGATATGTTCAGACACAAACTTTAATCTAATTTTTATAACCACTTTGGATGATGAGTTAATGATATGATATATTTGTTTAACATGGAAAAGATGGCTCCATATGACAATTTATATGATATTAGCTATCTTGGTCTTATTAAGCTAGCTAGTTAGTTGTGTATGGATTAGAGAGGGCAGTTTTTGAATCTCATTTTTAAGAGATGAAATTCTACCAGATTATTAGACTAAGAAAAAATCCATTTTGATGCATTGTTCCTTGTTATCCTTATTTAAACTCAAGATTTTTATTATTTACTCAAATGTTAAGTCGTTATGAATAAAGCATCTTTTTCTGATAAAAAATATATTTATTTTGTATATGGTGTTTTTCAAACTTATAATTTTTCGTTTATTATACATAAGACTCTTTTTTGATGACGTATAAGACTTTGAAAATTATTAAATAGTTTTCAGAACAAAATATTGTTGAGGCGTGCAATAACTATATTGTCAATAACTTTTATTTATTTCTTCAAAAGTGTTAAGTCAATAACATTCCACAAAAGCATGATCCATTGAGCAATAATTAACTTAAAAATTGGTGTTGCACACACCAAACTTCACCAGCAAAATGACGACATTACCCTTTCTTTACTTACAAACTTAACTTCTCTATTATCCTCCTTATTAGGATAATCACAATTTTTATTTGACAAATCCTATCAACAAAAATTATTCTGCAAAGGCTATATATTCAATAAACCAAATCAAAAAGGGAAAAAATGAGCTCATCAAGGGACAAATTGGTAATTTACTCCTCACCCATAGGTTAATATGAACAGGAAAAAATACAAATAGATATTTTACCAAAAGATTTTAATTTTTCCACATGTTCCCTTTACATATAAGCATGTCCCATAATATTTCACCAAACTATTAACACCATACAATACTTTCCTTCAAACACACTTCATTAACAAAAAATCTACTCAAATTCCTCAACTACACACAAATCTTCAACATGTTTTTTTCTCACATTCCCAAGAGCTTCACAACAAACTATACAGGATTCTCACCAGGCAAATAAGAAGCAGACCCACCCTCAGCTAAATGACTTTTCTTCCTCTGAAAGATACCACTAATATTAGGCAACCCAGCTTTCTTCGAAAACGAAACCTTCTCTTTTTCCAACTTCCTCACTGCCACTGTTTTATGAGGAGGAGGAAGATTCTGCTTTTGAATCCTATAATGCTGAGGAGATGATTCTGACGACAACGATATCTGTGTTTCGGCCAATATCCGAGCTGCAGCTTCGGCCGCTTTTTTCTGATCCCGTTCGCGCCACCTTCGAAGCTCACCCTCAACTGCTCTCTTTGCTGCTTCAGCCATCTCAGCCCTTTTCAAAGCCTCCTGAGTTGCAGTTTTCATATCATCAATCTCCTTCTGAGTTGCCTCCAATTTTTTCAAAATTTCGTTTTCGCTAGCTTTCACGGCTTCTACCTGTGCTTTGGCAGCATCCACTTTCATGTCTGCTAATTTATCAGATTCCTCGACTTTGCGGTTTAGTGACTCAAACTCCTCCGTCGAGATTGCAATCACAGATCCGGATTCTGACGATGTTGATGCACGTGCAGCACTAGTCCTTTCGGTTAGCACTGTAATCTGCTCGACAGCACTAGCTTCAGCCGCTTTTGCTGCTTCTGCTTCTTCTATTGCTTCTTTAAGCTTTTTCTCTGCTTCTTCCAATGCAAGTTTAGTAGCTTCGGCTTCTTTCTTTAACTCGGCTGTCTTGTTCTTCATATCTTCGGCTTCCCGCCGTGCATCCTCAGTTTCGGATGTCAGCTGACTCAGCGTCAAGATCATTTCCTCGGATGCACCTCTAACCTTAGATTCATCGGCTGAGACCGCTTCGAGCTCGGACTTACTTTTGCGGAGTTTGACGTGTAGATTCCCAACAGTGGATTCGGTTTCAGCCTCTTTTTCCTTTAATTCAGAATGTTCTTTCTTTACATTTTCTAGTTCCACCTTCAAAGTCTCTACCAAGGTTCTAAGAGAGTTTTCCTCGTCTACTACTTTCTGCAGTGATTCTTTAGCACCGTCAAGCTCTGAAGTAACCGTTTTCACTGAGTCCAAATCGGAAGACCTTTTGTTTTCCATTTCCTTTTGCAGAGCTGCAATTTCGCTCATTGTCTCAGCCAACTGCGCTTCAAGATTTTTTGAGAGCTCGGGATTGAATTCCTTTTTCAAAGCAAGTAATTTATTTTCGGACTGTTCAAGAGTGGCTTTGTATGATTGTTTAAGAGCATCTTTTTCAGATAATATCAATGCTTGTTGTTGCTGCGCTTCTGCGGATGCAAGCTTTGCTTGCTCAATTGACTCCTTTACAGCTGAAATTTCTTTCGACAGCTCAGATAATCTTTCAGTGTTTTCCTTCTTTGCATTCTCAGCTTCTTCCATTTGTTTGAGAGCCGATACTTTTGCATCAGAGGATGAATCATATTCCTGGCGTGTTTTCCTCAGATCTTGCTTAGCAGCATTGAGTTCTGTCATGATAGATGCATAACTTTTAACTGCAGTTTCTAACTCTTCTTTCCAGGCACCATTGATTCCATCTGAGTCGCCGTTCTTTTGTTTCACCTGAGTTTTTGCAGCTTCCGTTGCCTTGATTGCTAGCTCCCTAGATTCAGTAATAAGTTTCAGCTTTTGTGTCAAATCATGGACTGTTCTTTGAGCCCTTTCAAGTTCCACAAGAGCTTGAGCCTTAGTAGTTTCAGCATTCTTTACTTGTTCCTTTAACTTGTTCAGCTCTTTATGCGATACATGAAGTTGTGTCTCCTTGGCCAAAACTCTCTAGTGAAACAACAAACTTGAAAAATTACAAAATGAAAAAGACAAAAAAACATACTAAGCTTGAAAAAATGAAATAGAACTTTTCAATGAGATAACATAGTTCAGTGGTAAAAAGTTAGAAGAGCTCGCGTAATCTGAAGTTTGAAGTCTGAAAACTTAGAATGTGCGCACAATTTCGTACAGAGCACAAATAATTTTAAGAATGTGATTTATCCTCCAAAGTCCAAATCATTTACAAATTCAGATATCAAACTCAGAAGTCATAACTATATTGTTTAAATAAAAGCTAAAACATGCTGAAAGTACTATTATAAAGGTCCGTAGAATTAAAACCATAAAGTTAGTGCAAATAAAATAAGATTTACAGTAAGATGTAGAACGACACATGCACATTGAATATCATATAGAAGAATAGGCTCATTATGTGAAAAGAAACACAATGTCTTCTGTTGCTTCTGTTAAAAAAAGTGATTAAAAAATGAAGAAATTCAACAGGATTTATCATGCTAATTATCATAGAAATAAACTGTAGACCACACAGAAACATAACTGAATATTAACATGGCAGTGAATGGAAAAGGAAGGAAGGGTTAGAGGAGTTAGAATCTATATAGAAGGGGAAGAAAGAAAGAGTGAGTTAGGTGAGTAAGGGATTTTCGGCCTTTGAGCAAAGAGGTTTGCAGAGCTTTGAAGTCTGTGTTATCATGTTTACTTCTACTACCGTTGTTTTTCTGTAGCAAGTGAAAATGTGGGAGTTCTCTGCATTTCCACCGCAAATTAATAAAATACTCTCTGCATTTTCCTAGTGCTGCTTGCAATGGATCGACTTATTGAAGTTTATCTACTGACATAAACACTTAAGAGATTCTAGTTTGCATAAGCTATCCAAGATAGCAAATGAAAACAGCTTATAGCTAATATGAAAACGGTATGACTTTATTTTACCTTTTGTTAAAGATACATACATACGCATTTATATGCAAACAAATCATAAAATTTATCGATACACTAAGCAACTTCCGTTGTCGTTTTACAACACAAAAATGGATTAGTAGCTGAGAAAACATACTAACACACAACTGAAAATTACCTCAGAAGAATAACCTTTTGGCTTCTTAAAAATAAGTCTTTCCCCTGAGAAAGCACCTTCACCAAATAGAGACACTGCATCTTTAACAGACTGAAAAGGTGGACTGGTATCAATCTCTCCAACCACTGGTTTTGGCGTAGGGGAGGGAGAGTCGGTAGCAGCAGTGTTACGTATTTTCGCAACCATTGTATTATAGATCTAAATACTAGAAACTTCAAAAACCAACCTGTCAAAAACATAGAAGAAAAACATTAATTAATTAACCAAATAAGCTATACATATAAAAGTTAAAACAATCCCAAATTTCATAAATATCTTTTCAATCACACCATTCACCGCCAATAACCTTTTAAATTGGAATTTAGCATAAAAATGATTGCTGTAACTGTAAGATAGATATATGATTGTAAGGCCCTATAATCAATCAGTAACGCTACTGGCCCTTGGGTTCATTGAAAAGTTTGAAACAGTAAGATTCTCTCTCAAACTACTTATTTTGGATTATTTCCACACGATCCATGATTCCAGAATCTTTCACCAAGTAAAATTCATAAAGAACAACACAACATAACAACACACGTAACGCATAAACCCAACACGGAATCAATAATAATGCTTATCAAACACAAAAACAGTCCATTCAAAATCACATTCACAGATACAAAACCTAATATATAAAACAAATAAACAATTTCATAACCATTCAAAACCCAAAAATCATCAAATACACACAAGTCAAGGATCAACATCATACGGCAAAAACTGAATATCACACCAAATTGAAATTCCATGTACAAAATAACAAGTCAGGTCAAAACTCAAAACGACATAAAAACATCACCAAACGCAAACACCGCAAATAGAACTTGAATTAAAAAACTACAACCATTAAAAGCAAAAATTGCGAAGAGTAACTAAAAAAAGAAACTAACAAAATAAACTAGTTCAGAAAATCCTCACTAAAAAAAGCAGAATCTCAAAACCAACAACGCTTTAACCTTCAGCTAAATCAGAAAGAAAATCGATAAAAAAAAATTATAATTAATTTCAAAAAAATCACCTTACACAAAGCCGATTCTTCAGCTTTGAAAATTGAAAATTGAAGATCACTGGTTTTGAATCTGCAGTGAGAGAAAGAGAGAGAGAGCGAGAGTTGTTAGAGAGAGAAAGTGATTGAAAATGGAAAGCTGTTGGAGACAAAATTTTCGCATCAGCAGTGTATAGTAACAAGACGAAGAGACGAGAGGGAAATATCAGGTGCATCCGTTACTATTTTAAAATCTGTGGTCCTGCTTTGAGGATTGTTTGTATTTGTATTGGACTTCGTAAACTTTGGTGACTTTATTCTTGCGAAAAGACTTTTATGTCCTTGAGATGCATTCTTCAAGGAGCGTGAGAAAAGGGGTAGGGACATGTGAGTGTTTGCCACGTCATGTTCAAAATGAAAGACCATAGATAGGAAAATGAAAGAAAGAGATGTTAAGACAAAAAGGTGAGTCCTTTTTAATTTGCCTTATTTTCTTCATGTTTGTCGTCAATAATTGTGAAAATAAATTGGAGAGTAAGAGAAAATTTAAGTGAATAAAGCGAGAAACTCTCGCACGGTTTTTGCTTTATAAATCTCTACTTATCAATTATGATTGCTAATTTTGATGGAAAAAAATTAATTGTATGTAGATCGTAATAATGGAAAGTTTCATACTTTAGGGTTGTTAGGGTGGTTATGATATATGTATTGATAATTAAATTTAAAAATAGAATGGGTTTAAAAATTTGTATTTAATTCAAAAAATATTTTTTTTTATAAATTTTAAAATTATAAGAATATATTTTTTTAAATAAAAAAACAAACCTCATTTTTTTTTCTTTTGGATTTGGACTTGGATACAATTCAGGTTATCCTCAATCTAAAAAAACTCTTTTAGAGGGTTTGACTTTCTTTTGCAAGTGTGTGAGCAACTATGTTTTTTCTATGTTTAAAAGAAACCTTAATCAATTTGAACTTTATCATCTTCCTTCTAACAGTGTTGAACAATATCTCTCAATCAGTTTTAGAATTATCGTTTTCATTGATTGTATTTGAAATATGGTTGTTCGTTTTGAAGTTCACCTTATATATATATATATATATATATATATATATATATATATATATATATATATATATATATATATATATATATATATATATATATTATTCAAAATACGTTTATTTATGTGATTTGAAATGAGGGGAAGTCCTTTATTTATAAGACAAAATTGTTGAAATTAAATCCAAGACTTTAAGTAACTCCGTATCAATCTTAATGAATAAGATTCAATTGCACCGATTAAATTCTCTTTTGTTCTTCACTTTTCACTCGAGTGAATCAATCAACTTTGGTTGCAAGATTGTATCATTGCACAATGGTGATGAAAAACAAGAAAAGAAGATTAATTGAGAAGAAAAGAGTTACAGTTTATTGAGAGAAGGAAGAAGATAAATTTTCTGCAGAGTTCCTCTCTGCTCACAAACTGTGATTCTTTATTCATTTGCAACTGCAAAATTTAAGTTTTTGCAATAACAGGGGTTACTCCCTATTTATAGATTTTGTTTGATTGCTCTCTAAGCAAAGTCCAAAAACAAAAATCTAAAATACATAATTCTACCAACACTACGAAATTAGATTTAAAACCAAATCCATGTCGAGGCTAACTCCTCGACACTCACACAAATTTGACACACGACATTTCAACGACAACAAACTTTTTCGAAAAATACTATTTTGACACAAATAATTTCAATTCAATACGCCACGTAATTTACTATGTCTAAGCTATCTATATTCATCATAGACCTTAACTTCTTGAACACTTCGATCTACATTCCTTTCGTCATGATACCTGCAATCTGATTCTCAGTTCTGCATTGTTCCAAGTTCAGCATCGCTTCTGCCACTTGCTTTCGAAGATAATGGAACCTCATTTCGATGTGTTCGCTTCGTCCATGCGCTATCAGATTCTTCGCCAGATTGATAGTAGACATGTTGTCGATCTTCATGATAATTGCTCCATGATTCTTCCCTGTAATCTTTTCAACCAGATTCACCATCCACGTTGCTTGACATGCATAAAGAGAAGCAACTGTGTATTTTGCTTCACCTAACATAAACACATAGCCAGATGTGGAATTTCTATCCTCAACATCACTACACCAACTTGAGTCAGTGTAGCCTACTAACTTGCATTCTTTTCCTTCATCAACTGTAGAAAACAAAATTCCATAGTCAAGAGTTCCTTTCAAATATCTTAGTATCCTCTTCGTCGCTGCTAGGTGTGATACCTTTGGCTTCTACATGAATCAGATTACCATACCCATATTGTATGCTAGATCAGGCATTGTGTGACAAAGGTATCGAAATGATCCAGTGAGTCTTTTGTACTGCGTTGGATCAACATCATCTTCATCTATGTATTTCGATAGTTGTATTCCAGGCTTAATTGGAGTCGAAGTTGGGTTGCAATCTTGCATCTCAAATCTCTTGAGTATTTCGCACGTATATCTTCTTTGGTGTATCATCAAGCCTCTATTACTCGTGTATAATTTAATGCCAAGGAAATATGAGAGATTTCCCAAGTACGGCATTTCAAACTCCTCACTTAGGTCATGTTTGAAATCTTCGATCTCCTTCTTGTAACTTCCCGTTTCAACATGTCATCAATATAGAGACATAGTATAAGCAATTCACTATTGTTTCTTCTAACATATACTCCATACTCAGTTGTGCACTTCACAAATTCCTTTTCCTTTAGGAAATTTCCAGACCAATAACCAACCTGATTGTTTCGATCCTAACAACAGGTGCAAAAACTTCGTCGAAGTCAATTCCTTCATTCTGAAGAAATCCTTTTGCCACAAGTCTTGCCTTGTGTCGAGTTACCTCACCTTTGGGATTCAACTTCACCTTGTATACCCACTTCACATTGATTGCCTTCTTGTCTTGAGGAAATTTGACAAGTGACCAAGTGTTGTTGTCTTTGATGGACTTCAGTTCCTCATTCATTGCTTTCATCCACTTTGAATCCTTCAATGCCTCGGTTGCATTGACCAGTTCGACATCTGTATAGAAAGCATAGTGTACCAACTCACCTTCATCATCGACCACATCATCTGATGTAATCACATATTCTTACAATCTTGCAGACATATGTCTTGTTCTTTGGGGTCTGCTTGTGCTTGCTTAACCTCTGACTACTTCTTGTCGAACTTCTCTTTCGACTTCGATTGTTGGTTCTTCATATAAGATTCTTACTGAATCCTTCCTGACATTTTTAGTCCAATCTCATTCCTTAAGCTCATATATGATCATGTCCGTGCTGATCACTACTTGCTTGTTCACTGGGTCGAACAACTTATAACCTTCAGTTGAATGATATCCTATTAGGATCATCTGACTCGACTTGTCATCAAGTTTTCTTCTTAACTGATCTGACACATGTCTATGTGATATAGATCCAAATACTTTCAGATGAATCAAGCTATGCTTGACACCAGACCAACATTCTTTTGGCGTAATTCCTTCTAGCTTCTTCTCGGGCATATCTTTAAAATATATGTAGTTATCGATACTACTTCTCTCCATAATTCTTTGGGTAGATGCTTGCCTTTCAACATACTTCTCACAATGTTCATGATGGTTCTATTCTTCCTTTATGCCATTTCATTCAGCTGTGGAGTGTAGGGTGGAACCACCTCAGGCACAATCCATTCTTTCTCACATAACTTGTCGAAGTCTTTTGACACATACTCTCCACCACCACCAGTCTTTATAATCTTGAGCTTTCGACCATAGATTTAAACATGGCAAATGCCTCGATCACTTCACTTTTCTTCTTGATCAGGTAAGTCCATAATTTTCGACTGAAATCATCTATGAATATGACAAAGTATATGTTACCTCCAATCGAATCCACATGGATAAGATCACACACATCAGAGTATATGACTTCAAGAATTGCCTTCAACTTGCTTCCTGCATCCTTGCTAAAGTTGTTCTAATGATGCTTCGTCTGGACACATTCTTCACACACTTCATTTGGAATGTCGATTTCTGGTAACCCTTAAACCGTATTTCTTCTTTTTCAGAACTCTAATGTCTTTGAAATTGAGGTGTCAATTCCCTCTTGTTCTTCACTCTTCACTCGAGTGAATCAACCAACCTTGGTTGCAAGATTGTATCGTTGCACAATGATGATGAAAAACAAGAAAAAAGGTTGAATTGAAAAGAAACGAGTTTCTCTCTGCTCACAAACTGTGATTCTTTATTCGTTTGCAACTACAAAATTCAAGTTTTTATAATAATAGGGGTTACTCCCTATTTATAGATTTTGCTTGCTTGCTTCTTAAGCAAAACCCAACAACAAAAGCCCAAAATACCTAATTCTTCAAACACTACAAAATTAGGTTTAAAACCAAATCCATGTCGAGGCTAACTCCTCGACACTTCGACACTCATACAATTTCGACACAACATTTCAACGACATCACATCCATCAATTGATGGATTAAATGAATATGGATTGGATTGTTAATGGATGAATCAAAATAACCCATTAGTCAATTAATAATTTCTTAAAAATATACGATCTATTCCATCCATTAAGGATAAAATTCATCTAATCCATCAATTATCATATTTTTAGTGGATGAATATCCATCTATCCAAAAAAAAAGTTTTTTTTTCAAAAAAAATGTTTTTTTTTATTATTGAAAATATCGAAAAAAATTTCAAAAAAAACAATTTTTTTTAGTTTTGGAGAAAATCAATAAAAAATGATATTTTTTTTTGTATTTTTGAAAAATATTAATTTTTTGTATTTTCGTAAAAAAAATTGACTTTTCGAAAATAAGATCGACTTTTTGTATTTTCCAAAAAACAATTTTTTAATTTTTGAGAAAAATCGGTTTTTTTATATTTTTTTCCGAAAAAAACACTATTTGATACATCCACGATAAATAAACTGGACCACAAATTTTAATCTCGTTTACTAGATGAACAACTAAGTGAACCATAATGTCAAAGACTGATGGAGGGAAAAACATCTCTAATTGATACAGATAATTGCAGCCTCATGTTCCAACTTTTACAAATTTCCAGGATCAATGACTTTACTACATATATAATTGAAGAATAAACACAATCTGGTTGCATTAACACATGACAATCATGAGATTTTAAGCCAACTAATTTGTGATCGTTTTCTAACACAAGTTTCTTCATATTTGATGAGTACCCTTGAAGAACTTTGATACCCTGCAAACAATCGAAAAAACTTATTTTCTTTCTTTTTTAGACAGAGTGTGACAAGCTGGGGGGCAAATATGTTATATTTCCTATTTCGTTTAGGGCTAACTCTTGTCGTATACCCATCACCAACATATCTTCACGAGATTTCTTAGTATCTTTTGTCTTGCCTTTAATGTTGAGAAGTGTTTCAATCAATCTATCACATATATTTTTCTCCACGTGTATCACATCAAGACAATGTATTACATCAAGACTAGATAAATATGGAAGATCAAAGAACACCGACCTCTTTTTCCTAGTATTTTTCTCCACGGGTCCTTTTTGTTTCTTTCCAAAGACAACATAAATGTGTTGTTGTCTTTTATAAACTTCCTTCCCGATTAAGGGCTTTGGGGAGATATCAAACTCACGCTCTCCATTAAAAGCCTTCCGCAATCTACATTATGGATGATTAAGTCTTAACAAATTTTGATGTCCAAGATAAACAGTCTTTTTCATTTTGTAATTGGTGGTGGAATGTACCAAATTCACATATAGGACACGCTTTATGTCTCTTGACATTGTAAGCACACAAATTACCGTATGCAGGAAAGTCATTAATTGTGAAAAACAACATGACACGAAGCTTAAAGTTATCACTTGTATACGCATCATCAACATTAATGCTTTCCTCCCATAAAAGTCTTAAGTCTTCAATCAATGACATTAAATAAATATCTATGTCGTTTCCTAGTTGTCTTGGACCCGAAATCATCATTGATAACATTATATATTTGTGTTTCATGCACAACCATGGAGATGAGTTATAAATTATGAGAAGAACATGTCATGAGGTATGGTTAGTACTCAAATTACCAAAAGGGTTCATTCCGTCGGTGGCAAGTCCAAGCCTAAGGTTCCTCAGTTCAAGGGAAAAATCTAGAAATAAGGAATCAATTTTCTTCCATTGCAATGAACCAGCTACATGGAGAATTTTTCCATCACACACTCTTTCATATGCATGTCATCTAGTATTATTTGCATCATTTACATTAGAAAACAATATCTTGAACCTTTGAATTATCGGTAGGTACCACATCACCTTGGAAGGGACACCCTTTCTAGTTACACCGTCATCCTATTCAACACCATTGTCCTTCTGCTTGTAGTGTATCTCTGAAACTTAAAATTTTCATACTTTTTCTTATATAATGTGAAATCATTACGACATACATATATTTTGATATAGTCTGAATCCATTGGACACAATATCTTTTTGGCCTCATAACTACGATTCAACAACGTGTTACCTTCTGGAAGCATTTCTTTCAACAATTCAAGCAATTAAGTGAAACTTCTATCCATCTATCCACCTCTTGCCTTAAGATTAAATAGTATTAACATAATTGATACTCTTGTAAACCTTTTGCATCCCAGATACAACGATTCTCCCATGTCTCTTTGCAAAGTATCT
The DNA here is from genome assembly GCF_024323335.1 of Lathyrus oleraceus. Lineage (NCBI taxonomy): Eukaryota > Viridiplantae > Streptophyta > Magnoliopsida > Fabales > Fabaceae > Lathyrus > Lathyrus oleraceus. The sequence goes on from NC_066583.1 coordinate 362,665,560, forward strand.
ACCACATCAGCTTTCTTGAAAACATCTACTCCAGTATCACGAATCATATCTTCTAGAATGTTATTCATAAATTCATCATCATCTTCAACTGTATGTGGTAGAGGTCTTTTTTTTGTCACTTCACTATGCCATACCCATTTCGTATAATTTTGAATAATTCCATCACAACAAAAATGATTGAATATATCATCCCTTGGATGTTTTTGCATATTTTGGTCAATTTTACAAGGACACCAAAAATTCCCCTTATTGTTAGGAATATTTTTTTCCGTGAATTCAAGAAAGTGAATCATTGCATTCTCATACTCTTTACTTAATCTATTGGCTTTCATCCAACTCCGATCCATGATCGCATACAACTTCTGAAAATAAAATAAAAATAGCACACATCCAACAAAAATGAATTGTATAAGTCTCAAAAACCATAATAACAACAACAACGACAACAACATCAACGACAACCACAATACCACCACCGCCACCACCAACACCAACAACAATGGAAACAACAACAACGACAATAAACAACAATGACAATAATGAAGAATTTGTACATACCGGAAGTGTGATGAGAGACTCAAACAAAATTGTTGATTTGAGGTTCCAACTTTCTTCCTCCTTGGAGAATAATAGTGTTTCAGTTTTGTTCGCTGGAGAAGAATAATGTTCCTTGCGTTTGCCAGCTAGAGCACAAAAAGTGAACGAGACTTAAGGTTAAACATGAAGGAATAAAAAATTGTTTAGAGAGTTTTTATCTCGTTTTTCTTAAAAACCGAGGAAACATATCCAACGTAAAATCTATAAAAAAAATAAAGGCGCCTTTTTAGTTCTAAATAAAACATAAAATTGCAATCGTTGGAAATCGAAGCTCAAACCCTGAGCAACTTGTTATGTCGATTTTGGGAAAAATGAGGTAAAAGATTAAGTTTTTAAAAAATAAAATAAATGGCGCGTTCCAGGTCATTTGACCTTGGTGTTTCAATATCTGAGATGAAAACTTCGTCATAAAATATATTATTTATAGTAGTGCAAATACCATACGAAAATGATTGGATTTAATAAACTTACTCACTTGAAGAATGAAATTTAATAGGAAATTCAATGGGTTATAAAGTTACTAACACCCAAGGATTTAATGATTTAACTGAAAATGGAAGAATGACTTATTAGAGTTGAGAGAGTTTAGGTTTGTTAATTTTTTTTTTCAAAAATGCAGCCAAGACATTAAGAAAAAACCCTTGAAATAGTAATTTTCCCTTTAAATATCCAAATTTTCGTGATACATTACTTATGCAATAGATAACATGGAATATATGAAGTTAGCGATAAATTTTATATTTCTAAAACAAGGTACCTTTGGGTATTCCAAACCTCACAATCTCATGAAATTATCATACTAGTCATAAAAAAAGGTAAGGTTTTCTAGGATTACAAATCATTTTGAAGAAGTAGTTCTTAAAGGACTTATGTAATAAATACAATAATGAGAAGAAAAAAAAAAGATATGAGATCCCTCTAAAGACACACGAATAAATCTTACCCCTGGCCTTAATGGCATAGAAAGAGAAGAAAATGAATGTTGTATAGGAAATTTTTCAATAACTATACATTAATTCAAAACACATGATATACATTTTTCTATTAGGATGGAGTTATGAGGGAGCGACATCTAACTAGCATATCACCTCACATTTAAACTTGATAAAAGGAAGACACATCCTAAACTTATTGAAAATTATTTGACGTGAATAGAAAAATATATTTTGTCATTGATCATGTTAGCGTTAGTGCAAAGAGCTTTCACTTTTCTGCCTCGTCGGCGTGGTAGTAGTTCAAGCGGCCATCAACATGCTGCACATGTTCATTGGGGTCCCCCTTTCCATCGTACTCCTTTAGCTTCATAGGTTTTTCCAACGAATTTGGTAACTGGCTATCAAGAATAAGAACACAAAAAGGATGCTTATGCTAGTTCTTCATCGCCAGTATCACTACTTGTTCTTCATGAAGAACATGACTTCCCCAACCTCTTCTAGGAGTGTGCGGAGGAGTGTGATGTCTTAGACTCTTTTGATGATTGGGAGATCTCGGAGTCAGATCTGACGGTAGGCGGTTGACTCAGGGAAAATTGTACGACTTCTTTGAGAGAAGATTTCATGTACCATATTTTCTCTTGGATTCGCGTTATGTAGGCTTTCTTCTAGAAGAAACAACATTTCTTCAACTGATTGCGAGATTTTGTTGTTGAACCATGTTATACATATTGTTCAATAGTTTGTTTGCCCCTTGCACGCTGAGGTTGACTTGAAATAATTGGAATCTTGACATCAACTTTAGTCTTTGTACTATTCTTGGTGCTAGAGTTCGAAATGATGGTACACCTTGCTGGATTTGTGGAACGAAACCTACGAACATTGAAGGCGGAATAGAATCATGACATACAGGATTGTTGTGGATTTGATCGCCTTTGGTTTGAGGAGAAGACAATGGATTTCTCGCGGCTGTAACAACTGCGACAACCTAGCGCACTGCTGCGAAGTGAGTGGCTCTAGAAACTTCCATCGTTGGAGGATCTAGAAATCAGAAATCTAAGAAACTGATGATCATAATTGATCCATAATTAGATTAGATTTTGAACAAAGATCTGATGCCGACTTTAGGGAATCTAAATTTGCTAGGTTGAAGAAGTTTTAGTTCGATCGAGAATCGAATATTCGAAATTGGAAAATGTGGGAATCAAATGTTAATTCCCACAGACTATGTAACACTTCCGTTAGAAAATCAGAATTGATCGGAGATTAGAGGTTACGAGATGCAACGATGGACTTGAGCTTCTGGGGATGTGGCAAAGGTTATGACATATAAGGTTAGCTCTCAAACACTCAAGTCAGTATATAAATAATATGAGTGAATGAAGTTTGAATTTAAAATGTACTTGAAAAACATTGTGTCTTTTCTTTATACAGTAGAGCGATTATGACAACCAGTATATCATCAGGCGTAAGATGCATGAAACCGTTGAATGAATCCTGGATTGGATTGCCTGCAGACTAATCCAAGATAACACTCATACTTTGTGAGTGACTTAATGAATTATTACATTCTCTGGACTGTAGTCGTTGAGCTTTCTAACCGATAATATATATATATATATATATATATATATATATATATATATATATATATATATATATATATATATATATATATATATATATATATATATATATATATTATTTTATTTTATTTAATGTGTAAACACATTAAATAAGGTGCATAAAATATTATTTTTGTCTAATACCTCGATTATGAATTAAATTGGAGTATAGAAAAATTGTTTTGTACTAAATTAGTATCTTTTGTATCATTATGCTTAATTTGCACTAATTTCAATTACTTAATTGTCTTAAAACACCCACATCCGACGATCTTTCACCAATAACCTAAACGGATCTATGCTTTTTTTATAGAGTAATAATATAAATAATTAAAGGCCACCAAGTTTTTTCTACAAAATGTGGTATATTGTGGTGTGGGTACGGTGGAATCTATTCTGAAGGTGTGTTTGTTTTAAGGTTTTAAAAAATATTCTTGGGAATATTGTCATGGGAATGCAACATTCTCATGTTTGATTCAATTTTTTAAAAATTATTTCAAGGTATATTTTATTCCCAGGAACTTTATTTTCACATGGTTCTTTTATTTTTATTCCAAGGTTTAAAGGGTGGGAATCCAACATTTCCATGGGAATAAAATTCAACTAACTACAACTCCCCACTACTACTCATATTTATTTATTTATTTTATTTTTTATAATTTTTAAATTAAATAAATATCATAAACATTCCTAGAAAATTTAATTTTTACCAAACACTTGGATAGGAATATTATTCCAAGTAATAATAATGATGAGAATAAGATTCCAAGGAATGTTACTTCTAAACTTGAAACAAACACACCATAAAGTTTTTAATGTGTTATATGAATATTTAAAAATGTAAATTAATTTTTTAAATAATTAAAATATATAAAATAATATGTGAAATCATTTAAAAAAAACTCAATTGAATAATATTGATGTGAGTGGAATAACAATATATAGAAGAAATATTTTATTTTGGTGTAGTTTATCTTTCTCTATTTTTACTCTTATTTTATTTTTATTATATAATTTACTTAATAATTTTCTTTAAAATCATTATTAACTTCTTCATAACTTTTTATTGTTAATTCCCACATGTTATATTTTTTATGAATCATATTTAAATAAAAATATTATTTATATTTTTATTGATATGTATTAAGAAAATAGATAGACGAGTGTTCTCCTGAACACTAATTATAGATATTTTTGGATACATGTTTTAATTCCACTCTTATCCTTGAATAATTATATTTATATATTTAAAAAACTACAAGTGAGAAATGAAAGGTGGATTTAAAAGGTGAATTAATTGGAGTAAAATTGAAGAGATAATGAAATGAGAGAAGGGGAGAGTGTAAGTTTGTGCCTGCACAACCAAAAGAAAGGGAAAACTCTGAATTTATGTTTCAAGACATGAGAATTTTTTTATCCTTCTTCTTTACTCACTCACTCATTTTTTATCTTGTGTATTTCTGTTTTACTATATATTCTTTTATCTCAAATTCTTTTCTATTTGTTTCTTTCTCATTTATTTATTTACTATTTCCATTAATGTAACAAAAAGGATTGGAACTATAAAAACCATGGAACTAATAATTAATAAAAAATTATTAGTTAGTCTAACATACTGTTATGGAAATGGTAATTCACTATCTTAAAGCTTTGACCATTGTCTTAGAAGGGGGTAATTGCTACACATCACGCCTATTGATTCGATGATGAGTGTACATTTACCCATTTTCTTAACTTCTATTTATTTTTATATCAATTTTTCCATTAATTTATTATTATTCTTATTATTACTTTTTAATAGTTGTAGGAAGTGTAACATAGTGAATTGGTTATATAAGAAGATTTGTTTGAAGTGGAGTGAAAACATTGTCTCTGATTAAGAGTACATGGCAGTTTTAGCTGCAAAAAGGTAGCGTCAGAGACAATTCCGACAATTCCGACGCTACTAGTGTTGATGTCAAGTCGAAATAACCGTCGCTAATGGTTAAAAATCATTTGTTTCAATTTATTTAATAAATGGTCATTGTTACGGCTGACACTAAAAATGGATTTAATTAATTTTATTTCAATAATTCATTTAGAATACTAGCAACGTCCAGGCCGATGCTAATGTTAGTGCGAAAATAATTAATTTTTCTCCACACATTTTGTTGCAAGCTTTTTTGATTTTAAATAATTATTTGTTGGTAGCATCGGTCTGGACCGACGCTAATATTAGTGCCAAAAATACTTTTTCACTACAATTTTCGTTTGACACCTTTTTAATTGTTTTACGTATTAATTTATTTTAGTTGCAGCATTAGCTATATCTGACGCTAATGATTGTGGGAAAAAAGTATTTCCGCTGTATTTTTACTTTCTTTCTATTGTATTATATTTAAAACAATAACTTCAAATAAAACTTAAATTATTTAAAACTAAATAAAACTACAAACTAAAACTAAATTCATATAATCAAATTTATAAGCTTCTTAACTTCTAACAATTTTTTTATAAGTTATTTTAAAAATAAATAAGATAAACTGAAACTATAAATTTTATCTTATTTTAAATTTAAAAAATTAAACTTATTTTATTTTTTAAAATAAAAATATAACTATAAGAATATATGTAAACTTAAACTGTAAATTAAAAAAAATCAAATAAAACTATAAACTAAAACTATATTCATTAAATCATTTTTATAAAATACTCTAAATTATAAATTAATAAAACAAACCATAACTAAATTAATAAAATAAAAATAATATTATAAAAAATTATAAAATAAAATAAACCAACATAAATCAATTTCCAAAAATCGCTTTTCATCTCTTCAGTATTCTCACAGACTCTCTCTCAACACGACGTCTCTCTCTAAATCGATGGATAACAAATCGTTTTCAGAAATCGCTAGGATAATGTTCTTGATTTTGAGTTTTGTTGTCACCGTATCCAGAAATCACTCATACTCACCGTTTCTCATCGCTTCCCAAAATCACTTCCAGAAATCGCTTCCATAAATTGCTTTTCTTAGTTTCTCATCTAAGAGTTCAAGAAATCGCTTCTGATGTGAACAAATGACTACATACTCTAATGTGAAGCCAAAAACATCAACAACACATTTAGAATTAACAAGTCCATCATCAGAGCTATTAATTACTTCATAGGTGAGTTTATGATGTTGCATGTTGACTTCTTCATGGGTCAATAATACCAATCTATTTATTGAATCTATCCACACCTGAATACAATCACCATGACAATTTCTTTTACTCAAACATGCTATTTTTATAAATGATAATAGTGAAACACATGCTTGCCAATCCAAAGTATCAAAATATTTGGAATTCTCGGTCAATTCATTGGTGTCGGGTTTGCAATCTGAAATATTCTTTTTTGTTTTAAATTATTTTTAGTCGGCAATTGTAAATGTTTAAAAACAGTATAGTATGATATTTCTCATTAATGGCATCGTGTAACGAGATTGAATGTGTTAAATAGCTTAAGTTAACGAGAAGTTATGGGTCTGTTATGGTTCTTTGTCACTACTAGCCTGACTGAATCAAGCATGGACTCTGTTGAAACTTGAAGTTGCTTATACTAAAAAAGTGTTTTCAAAAAGTGTAGTCTAAGCTTTATAATACTCTTGTATTTTTATGTACCAAAACTTTGCCCCTGCTTTTTTCACTACAAGAATAACTTTGTGCAGCCACGTGATTTAGTGACGTGAAATGCACGTGGCAAAAAATGCCAATTACGACGTGAATTTCACGTGGCTAAAGGTAAAATATAATAAAAAAATGGAATGACAACTTTTCAGGTTGGGGGGAAATGAAAATAATTAAAATTTGGTAGTGACATGCAGATCACGTCGCTATTTTAAATTTAAAATTCAAATAATGTTTTGTGAAATGTAATTCACGTCGCAACTAGTGACGTGCTGATCACGTGGGTACATGTGGTGTAATTTAATTTCCGAAATGACAATCACGTCGCAAATAGCGACGTGACAAGCATGTGGGTACTGGGTTCAGAGAGACGTTACAGATGACCGTTGAATGTTTTGTGGCGTGTAAATCACGTCGCAAATAGCGACGTGTTTACCACGTGGGAACCTTTCCTTTACCTTCCCTCTTCTCTCCCTCTTCCCTTCACCGTTTCATTCTTCTTCGTTTCCTCTTCCCTTCCACCTGCAGACCCATTTTCCCCTTCAACCCATTTCTCTCCTTCAAGCTTCAGATCCATTTTGAAATTGGAAATTTAAAGGTAAATACTTTTATTATTTCAACTTAAACCCATTTCTGTTTAATATATATGAATTTTATTTTAATTATTGTATTTTTTTTTAAGAAATAGCTAAGAGTGAATTATTCATTCAAGAATTTGGAGCAAACAGATTCAAAGTCTTCATCCAGGTATATTCAAAATTGTGAAATTTAATTTTTTTTTTAATTATTTTCAGATTAGTTAAATGTATTGAGTTTGGACTGGATTATGTGTTGTGCTTATTATGTATTAAAACCGAATTTGTTTGGACTGGATTTTGTTTTTGTGCACATTATGTATTAAAATAGAATTTGTTTAGAAATTTAATGTATTATATATTTAGAATTTGTTTAGAATTTGTTTATAAAACATATACCCTAATGTATTATTAAAACAGAATTTGTTTAGAATTTGTTTAGAAATATAATATATAATAGTTTTAAAAAAACAGAATATTTAATGTATTATATATTTAATGTATTATACAAAAAAAACAGAATATTTAATGTATTATATATTTAATGTATTATACTTTGCTATTTTTATAATACATTTTCATATGTGTAATTTTAATTTAAAAATATTTCACTTAATTATTAATTATTCTATATTTTATTATTTATTAATTATTTTATCTTTTATTAATAATATAATTTAATAATAACAATATATTTTATCTTTTATTTTAATTTTGTTTTTAAGTTGTGAAGTGTAAATCACGTGGGTAATTTGCCACGTGATTTTCATGTGGCAACATACCATCCATTTTCAAATGTTGTGACGTGATATTCATGTGGCAAAGTTGTGTCATGAATATCACGTGGCAAAGTTTAAGCGCAGAAGGAAGTTAATTCACAATGTTGCGACGTGATTTGCCTTTGGCAAATTAGCGACGTGTTTATCACGTCACAAAAAGTTGCCACACGCGTTCCAGCGACGTGAATCAACACGTCGCTATTTTTGACTAGTGAAGTGATTTTCACCTTTGCCACGTGATAATCATGTGGCAGGGGGGAGTTTTTCTTGTAGTGTTTCTCATAGATTTACATACTCTTTGCAGGCTGTTTGTTTTGCAATGGTGGACATTAACAACTCCATGCAATTTCATGATATTGACCTGACAAATGCGCCGGTTGAAAAAATGTCCGGTAAATTTTCATTTAGAATTTTTGTCCTTGATTAGTTGTATAATATGTACATTTATCTTCCTAATAAGAATTTTTGTCCTTGATTAGTTGTATAATTTGTATAATTTGTCCTTGTCCTTGATTATTTACACTTTTTTAAAAACTTTCCTTTTATAATAAGAAAATACACTTTCGATTAATCATCCATTACTAATTTTTACATTATTTTTTAAATGTTGTAGGAGGATGCGGAAGATGATGATGATGAGTAGAGTTGTTGTTACACAAAATCAAAATGAGGAAGGAGGTTCTGGCAAACTTAGGAAAGTTAAGAAAACACATGTTATGTTTAGATTGACTTATAATATATTAGGATGTTTATTGATAATATGTTTAGATAGCTTATGCTTGACTTATGTTTAAATTAGCTTATAATTAATAAGTTAAGATTGTTTATGAATTTTTATGTAGTTAAAGTCAATGATATGATACTTTTCAATTCTGTTGTGTCTCTTTCAAATTTTTATTTTGATTGTTATCATAAAAAATTCAGTTTAACTTTGATGTAACATTGTAATTTCTTATATATAGGTTTTGTATGCATTTACAAATGTAACATTACTTGGATATTGATAAACATGTTTTGGTGTGCCATAAAAGAAAAGTTAATAGTAGGTTTCAGTTTAAATAGGCTCAAGTATTTCCTAAAAGTAGATTAAAAAAAATCGAATCTAGCGTCAATCAAAAGTGACGCTATATGACGTGTAATACATTAGTGTTACTTATGACTGAAGCTATCGAATGATGTGTAACATCTATGCTAGACAATTAAATCATATATAAGCATGTAACATCTATCGAAAGATTGAGTTAACAATAATAAAAGTTATCAATCAAACATAAAAATGCATATTATAAAGTTTATTACACAAATCAAAATTAAATTTTAAAAAATATTTATATTTTAACTCAATACATTGAAAATATAGATTAGACGCTAGTTCTAATAATGTTACATTTTTTTTTAATTCTTGTAAAAGTTTTATTTGAAAAAAATCTAAATATCTACTTTTATCAATTTTTTTTTAAAATTTAGTAAAAACGCATAAAATATATATTTCAAAATTTGCAAAAGAACCCGGAGACTATTTCATGTGGAAGTTTTTCTACAAGGTGAAAAATCAAACAATTAGAAAATTATTAAAAAAAATTCTAAATTCAGATTTTTTTTTCAAATTTAATATGTGTTGTTATCGGATTTTTTTTTTAAATATAATAAAAATACATAAAATTAAGTACCATACTTTTAAAAATTTATAAAAAATGTATTTTATATATATATATATATATATATATATATATATATATATATATATATATATATATATATATATATATATATATATATATATATATATATATATATATATATTATATATATATATATATATATATATATATATATATATATATATATATATATATATAATAATTTTTTTTTAAATCCACCGAAATATTTCCTACCCTTTACAGCAAATCCATAGATAAAGAGTAAAAAATAAAAAAATATAATATTAAGTTTTTTTTTTAAATTCGACGATAACGTAAATAAAATATCAAAATTTTTAAATAATGGGGTAAAAATACATAAAATTTTGGTACGAGTCTTTTATAAATCCAATAAAAATATATAAAATATATTTTATTTTGAAATTCGCTGTAAATTCTACCAGTAACGTATTTTCTAAAAAAAATCGATACAATATTCTGCAAATAATAAAACAAAAAATTCAGATTTTTTTTTAAAATAACCAGGTTTTTTCAAAAAAATACGAAAATAACCAAGTTTGGGAGAGGATGCGCGGGGGGAGTTGGCGCACCCCCAAAAGAATTAGAGGAGGCGTCAGATGCATTGGCGTCAGATGCATTGGCGCCAATGCATTGGGCTCCTAAAGGAGGAGCCAATGCATGTGGCGCCTGCTTGGCCCTCCTAAAGGAGGCGCCAAGGGCAATGGCGCCTTAGTGTGTGTGTTTGGTGGGTGTATGCGCCACCACATCTGGCGCATACACCCCCTCATATTATTATATTTTTTTTCTATTTTAATATTTTTTAATTATATTTTTTTTTATAATATTTTTTGTTTTTAATATTTAAAATTTATTATTTAATACATAATAAATAAAAATAAAAATAAAATAACTTCATTAAATATATAATAATTGATTACATTAGAAAGACCAAAAACCTAATGACCCACCCGATTATAACGTCCCCCGGTTCCACATCCCGGTGCGTTAGATTGTCTCTGAGGTCTCCCACGATTTTCTTGAGGTGTTTGTGGTCTTTGGGTGCTGACCTGATCAAGCGATGGCTGGTTGGAAGGTCCGGCAGAAGTTCCGGCGATATTTGACAGATGCGTCATCATTTGCTCCCAATATCCGGAGGGGCTCTGGCCAACAGCGCTTCCGTAATGGAGTTCGGTGCCCATGTCATCGTGGTTAGGGCGTTGGGGTTAGGTGAATTGAGGACGATATAGTTGCCCAAACTGAGCCATTGAGCCGTTTTGAAAACGAAGTAATGGTTCTTGGGGCGTACTATAGTTAAACAATGGTTGGGTGTTAATTGGTGGGGGGCTACGATGATGTGACCCATATGAATCATCTGGGCTATAAACGGTTGTGGTTGCGGGATTTGGTTCTTGGTGTTGTGTTTGGGTGGGTGGTATGAATGGATTGCGATGTTGGATGGTTCGTTGTTGGGTGGTTGGCATGAACGGGTTGCGATGTTGGGTGTGCTTTTGTTGTGTGTATGTGGCCGGTTGATGTTGTGTGGTTGGTTGTTGAGTTTGGGTAGGTTCACATTGGTGTTGGGTGGTGAATTGAGGTAGGGCATACAAGAACGAAACAAGTTGGCGCGGATCCATCAAATACCGCGGCTCAAATAGAAATTGCTGAGTTGTTACAGACCTAAACCATGCCATATATTGTTGAGTCGGTCTTGCACCTTGGATGACTGGTTCGTTCAAGATGTGTTGTCGTTGATTCCTCCATTGACGACACATGTCTTTTGCAAAGTCTCTCCAGTCAGAATAATCCCACTGTGCATCGACCCTCTTTTGATGCCAATTCCCCAAACACGTGGGAGATTCTGGAATATGTTGTAGCATTCCAAACTGCAGTTTGACCCGGTCACTTTGGTGCATTTCAACTGTAGTGAATCAGATAATCGATGTCTTCGCTGTCCAAACTGCAGCATCGTCATGGTTCACATCATGATTCAGACCCAAATATGGCCTCCAAACAAACTGTTAAACAAAACCAAATGGTTAGATGGAAAATAATTTGAGAAGTAATTTTAAATTAAAATATAGTTTGGTAGGAGTATTACATCATCATGTCCAATGTGGTCCAATAGATTTCGATAGACTACAATAGCGTGTTTCGGACACCTATTGTAGTTCATTCCCCTTACTGACCACCTAAGATAATAAGAAGAAATGAAAAATATTATTTACTGTTAATTATAATAATAAATATAATTAACTAAATGATGAATGGTAAAGTGTTAGACTTATTTGGTTGCAAAGGGGAACACGAATGGACGCTCATTTATCGGGGCGAGCGACGGCATCCTAGACCACCCCCAAGCTTGAAGCAAATAAGCACATGAAAAAAAAGTACAGGTATTCTTTTTTGCAGTTCTACACATTGCACTATATAGATGGGCCAACACAGCTGAACCCCAACTATAACTGTTTACCTTATTGATGTTGCATAATAAAGGTAAATACATTATATTCACAGAATTACCTGTACTTTCTGGAAACAAAAAGTTACTAAATAAAATCATAATATAACACCGAGCTTTTATTATTTTCTCATACTCGATTGAATCTTCGGACAATACTATACTGGCATAATATTGTTTAAGGTATTTTAAATTTATACCTTGCCCCCTTGCTTGACCGGATGTGTCTCCCTCAGTTTCGTCGTCTAACAAAGGGGCACCTAGTAATTCATTGCATATATTGTTGTCTTGGTTAACTTGCCCATTCACTTCCTTTCCATCTATACAAAGACCCAACAACATGTACACGTCCTCAAGTGTGACGGTACACTCACCAATCGGAAGGTGAAATGTGTGGGTCTCGGGTCTCCATGTAACACCCCGATAATAATAAAATAATTATTTAAAATTGAGTTAATAATTTATTTATTAATTTAATTAAATAATTGGGAATTTTATTATTATTATTTTTGGATTATTATTATTATTCGGAAAATATATATATGTTGGAAGTAAGAGAAAGAATTCCATTTTGGTAAAAAGAAAGTTTCACGTGAAAACAGAGAACGATCGTGAAAGTGGAAAAGGGCAAAGAGACAGAGCAAGGGCTGAAGGTTGAAGAGAGAAAAGCTTGGAGCTCAAAGAACTGCCGGATTACTCAGGTAAGGGGGGTTTATCGTCGATTAGTGGGTATTATGGGATAATATGTGATGGGTAGTGATAAGCCGTTAATTTGACCCTAATTGGGATTGTTGATGCTGAAGAAATTTGTTGGATAAATTGTATTTAGACTGTAATTGGATTTGTGTTTGGGTTAGTTGTGAAATTCCGAGCGTATAGCTTTTTACGGAATCGGAATCGGAGGTCTGGAAGTCCTCCAACGGCGGAAAATGCGGAGAATTCTGCATTCTGCCTTGTGTTAGCGCAGGAACTGCTGTTTTGTCTGCGTTAACCGGTTAACCCAGGGTGTTAACCGGTTAACATTGTTATAATTTGTGAAAATGTGCTGTTTTGCCTGCGTTAACCGGTTAACCCAGGGCGTTAACCGGTTAACACTGTTACGTTTTGCCAGAAAATGTGTTTTTGCCTGCGTTAACCGGTTAACCCAGGGCGTTAACCGGTTAACACTGTTGCAGAGTGGAAAAATTGGCTTTTTAATGTTGTGTACATAATTGAGAGTTGGCCTATGTTGGCGTATGATGTAATAGGGATTATTTCCCGCTGTTTTGAGCAGTATAGGTATTAGTAGAGTTGCTAATACTGTGTTTAATTGATTGACATGATAATGATGTGTTGATACATGTGTTGATGATGTATGATGATATGCATAATGCTATGAATGTATATATTATGCATGTATTTGTGAATGGACTGTTGTATGGCTTAGAGTGTGAGCATATGTCCATTGTGAATTGTTGTTGATGCTGCATTGCTAGATGATTAGCGTGCATAGCATAGCCTTCGGGGCTGTAGCTAATTCCCATGGTGAGGAATTAGTGAGTGAACCATTGTGGGTTTGTTGTTGATGTTTGCATGCTAGATGATTAGTGTGCATAGTCTAGCCTTCGGGGCTGTGCTAATTCCCATGGTGAGGAATTAGTGAGTGAGTCATTAGATCTCAAATGAGTGGGACTAGTGAGCTTAGTAGCCGTATCTGGATTTGATCGGTGAGCTTGAACTATATGTTCAAGAATAGTCGGTACCGCATGTGTGGAGTCTCATTGCATAATGTATGTATGGCGTATAATATGAATGGATGTATTCCAATATTATACGTGTGTTTGTTGTTGTTGTGGAGTACGATTTGAGATTATACTTGTACTTTATGTTGGTGTTGAGTATGATGTTGAGCTGATGTGCTGTTACTGATTGTATGTTGCGATTAGGGTGATTAATGTGTTAAATTACTTAACATGACATTATATTCTATAATGCTTATTATATTGATTGAGGAACTCACCCTTACAACTATTTTTCAGGTAACGAGAAATGAGTTGAGTAGAAGCGAATGCTTGGAGTCTAGTGTAGTCTCCTTAGTGGGTCGTGCTCTGATAGATGTAACATCGGGATGGGCTGTTTTATGTTGTTGAATAATTTACATGTGAATGTTACATGTTTTACATGATTGAGGAGATCTCTATCCGCTGCGTTTTATGCAAATGTTTATGTTTTGAATTAATAAAAGAGCATGACTGTTATATTGTTGAATGGTGTGAATATTATGTGTGACACCCTGGAATGGCATAATTACTCTGAATTGTGATATGTTTATTATTTTAATTAAATATTTGGGGTATTTTAGAAGGGTGTTACATTAGTGGTATCAGAGCCTGGTTGGTCGAGTCGAGTCGTAATTATTCTGTTTCCCCTGTACGGTATAGGTGTTGTGTAACCTATCAGTACTCATTGTTTAGTTGTTTGGGTTTTCAGAATAGAGATGGCTGGAAGAGGTAGAGATGATGCTGCGATTGCTGAGGCCCTGGGTATGCTAGCTGGAGTACTTGGAGGAAACCCGAATGTTGTGGGAATGGGAGTTGCTCGTCAACTGAGTGAGTTCCAGAAGAACAACCCTCCAATGTTCAAGGGAGCATACGATCCAGATGGTGCTCAGAAGTGGTTGAAGGAGATAGAGAGGATCTTCCGAGTGACTGAGTGTGCTGATAACCAGAAGGTCAGGTTCGGTACGCACATGTTGTCAGAGGAAGCAGATGATTGGTGGGTTGCTACCCGCACTGAGTTGGAAACTGCTGGGAATGCTGAGATCACTTGGGCTGTGTTCCGAGAGAGATTCCTGAGGAAGTATTTTCCAGAGGATGTTAGAGGAAAGAAAGAGATAGAGTTCTTGGAATTGAAGCAGGGTAACAGGTCTGTTACTGAGTATGCTGCTAAGTTCACAGAGCTGTCAAAGTATTACACTCCCTATAATGAGGCTGCTGGAGAATTTTCGAAATGTGTGAAGTTTGAGAACGGGTTACGTCCCGAGATCAAACAGGCTATTGGATACCAACGGATCAGAGTGTTTTCTGACTTGGTTGACTGTTGCAGGATTTTTGAACAAGATTCCAAAGCCAGAGCAGAGAGCTATCAGCAAAGGGTTGATAGGAAAGGCAAGAATCAGAATGATCGTGGAAAACCGTATGCAGCTGGCAAGGGTTTTCAGAAGCAGAGTGGGATGAAGAGGCCTAGTGGGGGAGACTCTAGTGCTCCTGCTAAGTGTTATAGATGTGGCCGGGCTGGACATCGTGTTCATGAGTGTACCAGTGCTGAGATGAAGTGCTTCAAGTGTGGCAAAGGTGGTCATTTGGCTGCAGAGTGCCGGTTGAAGACTGTAACTTGTTTCAACTGTGGAGAGGTGGGTCATATCAGTCCACAGTGTCCTAAGCCGAAGAAAGAGAATCAGTCAGGAGGCAAGGTCTTTGCCTTATCGGGTTCTGAGACTTTTGCAGATGATCGTTTGATCCGAGGTACGTGTTATATTAATGGCTTTCCTCTTATAGCTATTATTGACACCGGTGCTACTCATTCCTTTATATCTTTGGATTGTGCTGTGAAACTTAAGTTAGAGATATCTGAGATGCTTGGAAGTATGGTGATTGATACTCCTGCGAAGGGTTCAGTGACTACTACTTCTGTTTGTTTGAATTGTCCTTTGAGTATTCTTGGTAGAGACTTTGGGATAGACCTTGTGTGTCTTCCACTAGTGCAGATTGACGTTATCTTGGGTATGAACTGGTTGGTGTTTAACCGAGTTTCTATCAACTGTTTTGATAAGACTGTGATATTTCCTGAGATTGAAGAAGGAAAGAGTTTGTTTCTATCAGCGAGGCAGGTGAATGAGGAAGTAGCAGATGGGGCAGAGTTGTTTATGCTGTTAGCGACTCTGGAGGCTAAAGATAAACTGGTGATTGGCGATCTAGCAGTGGTGTGTGATTTTCCTGATGTGTTTCCTGAAGAAGTGAATGAATTGCCGCCAGAGCGTGAAGTTGAGTTCTCGATTGATTTGGTACCTGGTACTAGACCGATATCGATGGCTCCGTACCGTATGTCTGCTGTTGAGTTAACTGAATTGAAGAGTCAGTTGGAAGATCTGTTGGATAAGAAATTTATTCGTCCGAGTGTGTCACCGTGGGGTGCACCAGTGTTATTGGTTAAGAAGAAAGAAGGTACTATGAGGTTGTGTGTAGACTACAGGCAACTGAATAAAGTGACGATCAAGAATCGGTATCCGTTACCGAGGATTGATGATTTGATGGACCAGTTGGTTGGTGCGAGTGTGTTCAGCAAAATAGATTTGAGATCTGGGTATCATCAGATACGTGTGAAAACTGAGAATATTCAGAAGACTGCTTTCAGAACAAGGTATGGACATTATGAGTATTCTGTGATGCCTTTTGGTGTGACTAATGCGCCTGGAGTATTCATGGAGTATATGAATAGGATTTTCCATCCGTACCTAGACCAGTTTGTTGTGGTGTTTATTGATGACATTTTGGTGTATTCGAAATCTGAAGAAGAGCATGCTGAGCATTTGAGAGTGGTTTTAGAAGTTCTACGAGAAAAGAAGTTATTTGCTAAACTCTCTAAATGTGAATTTTGGTTAGAAGAGGTTAGTTTTCTTGGTCATGTGATTTCAAGAGGTGGTGTTGCTGTTGATCCTTCTAAGATAGAAGCGGTGTCTAAGTGGGAAGCTCCTAAGTCTGTTGCTGAGATTCGAAGTTTTCTTGGTTTGGCTGGTTATTATAGGAAGTTCATTGAGGGATTTTCTAAGTTGGCGTTACCGTTGACGATGTTGACTAGAAAGGGACAAGCGTTTGTTTGGGACTCGAAATGTGAAGAAGGTTTCCAAGAGTTAAAGAGAAGGTTGACTACTGCTCCTATTCTGATATTACCGAGTTCGTCGGAATCATTTGAGGTTTACTGTGATGCTTCATTGTTGGGCTTGGGTGGTGTGTTGATGCAGAATAAGCAGGTTATAGCTTATGCTTCGAGACAACTGAGAGTTCATGAGAAGAACTATCCGACACACGATTTAGAGTTAGCAGCTGTAGTGTTTGTTCTGAAGCTATGGAGGCATTATTTGTACGGGTCGAGATTTGAGGTTTTCAGTGACCATAAAAGTTTAAAGTATTTGTTTGATCAGAAAGAACTGAATATGAGACAGAGGAGATGGTTAGAATTTCTGAAGGATTATGACTTTGGTTTGAATTACCATCCGGGTAAAGCAAATGTAGTAGCTGATGCGTTGAGCCGGAAATCGTTACATATGTCTATGTTAATGGTTAAGGAATTGGATTTAATTGAGCAGTTTAGAGATTTGAGTTTGGTGTGTGAGAGTACTCACAACAGTGTTAAATTGGGAATGTTGAAGTTAACAAGTGGTATTCTGGATGAGATCAGAGAGGGTCAGAAATCCGATATGCTTTTGGTTGATAAGTTGACTTTAGTGAATCAAGGCCAAGGTGGTGAATTCAGAGTTGACGAGAATGGTGTTTTGAAATTTGGTAATCGGGTGTGTATTCCGGATGTTACCGAACTTAAGAAGAGTATTCTGGAGGAAGGACATCGTAGTGGCTTGAGTATTCATCCTAGAGCTACGAAGATGTATCATGATTTGAAAAAGTTATTTTGGTGGCCTGGAATGAAAAAGGAAATTGCAAGTTTTGTTTATTCCTGTTTGACTTGTCAGAAGTCGAAGATTGAGCATCAGAAGCCGTCTGGGCTAATGCAACCGTTGACTATTCCAGAGTGGAAGTGGGATAGTATCAGTATGGATTTTGTTTTTGGCTTACCGAGGACAAGTAAGAATTTTGAAGCTATTTGGGTGATTGTGGATAGATTGACAAAATCGGCTCATTTCATTCCGATCAGAATGGATTATCCGTTAGAGAGATTGGTTGAGTTGTATATTGAGAAGGTTGTAAGTTTGCATGGTATTCCGTCGAGTATTGTTTCAGACAGAGATCCTAGATTTACATCGAAGTTCTGGGAAGGTTTGCAGAAGGCTTTGGGAACTAAGCTGAGATTGAGTTCTGCATATCATCCGCAGACTGATGGTCAGACTGAGAGGACGATTCAGTCATTAGAGGATCTTTTGAGAGCTTGTGTTTTGGAAAAAGGAGGTGCTTGGGATTGTTATTTGCCTTTGATTGAGTTTACCTACAACAATAGTTTTCATTCGAGCATTGGTATGGCACCGTTTGAAGCTTTGTATGGTAGGAGATGTCGGACACCTTTATGTTGGTATGAGTCCGGTGAGAGTGCTGTGGTTGGACCGGAGATTGTTCAACAGACTACAGACAAGATTAAGATGATTCAGGAGAAGATGAGAATTGCTCAGAGTCGTCAGAAGAGTTATCATGATAAGAGGAGGAAGTCACTTGAGTTCCAAGAGGGAGATCATGTGTTTCTTCGTGTTACTCCGATAACTGGTGTTGGTCGAGCTTTGAAGTCGAAGAAGTTGACACCTCGATTTATTGGTCCTTATCAGATTTTGGAGAGGATAGGGGAGGTAGCCTATCGTGTCGCTTTACCGCCGTCGCTTGCGAATTTGCATGAGGTTTTTCATGTGTCTCAGTTGAGGAGGTACATTCATGATCCGTCGCATGTAGTCCAAGTAGATGATGTACAGGTGAGAGATAACCTGACTGTTGAAACATCACCTATGAGGATCGAGGATTGAGAGTTGAAGCAGTTGCGGGGTAAAGAGATTGCCTTGGTAAAGGTAGCTTGGGGAGGACCAGCAGGTGGCAATGTGACTTGGGAACTGGAGAGTAAGATGAAGGAGTCTTACCCAGAGTTGTTCGCTTGAGGTATGTTTTCGAGGACGAAAACTCTTTTAGTGGGGGAGAGTTGTAACACCCCGATAATAATAAAATAATTATTTAAAATTGAGTTAATAATTTATTTATTAATTTAATTAAATAATTGGGAATTTTATTATTATTATTTTTGGATTATTATTATTATTCGGAAAATATATATATGTTGGAAGTAAGAGAAAGAATTCCATTTTGGTAAAAAGAAAGTTTCACGTGAAAACAGAGAACGATCGTGAAAGTGGAAAAGGGCAAAGAGACAGAGCAAGGGCTGAAGGTTGAAGAGAGAAAAGCTTGGAGCTCAAAGAACTGCCGGATTACTCAGGTAAGGGGGGTTTATCGTCGATTAATGGGTATTATGGGATAATATGTGATGGGTAGTGATAAGCCGTTAATTTGACCCTAATTGGGATTGTTGATGCTGAAGAAATTTGTTGGATAAATTGTATTTAGACTGTAATTGGATTTGTGTTTGGGTTAGTTGTGAAATTCCGAGCGTATAGCTTTTTACGGAATCGGAATCGGAGGTCTGGAAGTCCTCCAACGGCGGAAAATGCGGAGAATTCTGCATTCTGCCTTGTGTTAGCGCAGGAACTGCTGTTTTGTCTGCGTTAACCGGTTAACCCAGGGTGTTAACCGGTTAACATTGTTATAATTTGTGAAAATGTGCTGTTTTGCCTGCGTTAACCGGTTAACCCAGGGCGTTAACCGGTTAACACTGTTACGTTTTGCCAGAAAATGTGTTTTTGCCTGCGTTAACCGGTTAACCCAGGGCGTTAACCGGTTAACACTGTTGCAGAGTGGAAAAATTGGCTTTTTAATGTTGTGTACATAATTGAGAGTTGGCCTATGTTGGCGTATGATGTAATAGGGATTATTTCCCGCTGTTTTGAGCAGTATAGGTATTAGTAGAGTTGCTAATACTGTGTTTAATTGATTGACATGATAATGATGTGTTGATACATGTGTTGATGATGTATGATGATATGCATAATGCTATGAATGTATATATTATGCATGTATTTGTGAATGGACTGTTGTATGGCTTAGAGTGTGAGCATATGTCCATTGTGAATTGTTGTTGATGCTGCATTGCTAGATGATTAGCGTGCATAGCATAGCCTTCGGGGCTGTAGCTAATTCCCATGGTGAGGAATTAGTGAGTGAACCATTGTGGGTTTGTTGTTGATGTTTGCATGCTAGATGATTAGTGTGCATAGTCTAGCCTTCGGGGCTGTAGCTAATTCCCATGGTGAGGAATTAGTGAGTGAGTCATTAGATCTCAAATGAGTGGGACTAGTGAGCTTAGTAGCCGTATCTGGATTTGATCGGTGAGCTTGAACTATATGTTCAAGAATAGTCGGTACCGCATGTGTGGAGTCTCATTGCATAATGTATGTATGGCGTATAATATGAATGGATGTATTCCAATATTATACGTGTGTTTGTTGTTGTTGTGGAGTACGATTTGAGATTATACTTGTACTTTATGTTGGTGTTGAGTATGATGTTGAGCTGATGTGCTGTTACTGATTGTATGTTGCGATTAGGGTGATTAATGTGTTAAATTACTTAACATGACATTATATTCTATAATGCTTATTATATTGATTGAGGAACTCACCCTTACAACTATTTTTCAGGTAACGAGAAATGAGTTGAGTAGAAGCGAATGCTTGGAGTCTAGTGTAGTCTCCTTAGTGGGTCGTGCTCTGATAGATGTAACATCGGGATGGGCTGTTTTATGTTGTTGAATAATTTACATGTGAATGTTACATGTTTTACATGATTGAGGAGATCTCTATCCGCTGCGTTTTATGCAAATGTTTATGTTTTGAATTAATAAAAGAGCATGACCGTTATATTGTTGAATGGTGTGAATATTATGTGTGACACCCTGGAATGGCATAATTACTCTGAATTGTGATATGTTTATTATTTTAATTAAATATTTGGGGTATTTTAGAAGGGTGTTACACTCCACCTCTCCAACAAAGCCAGAATGAACTTGTAGTCCACCGAGTACGAAACAATGTTTAGTAGATTTCCAAATCCACATCCTCTAATATATGATTCTATTAAAGGATCGTGGGGTACATATTCATGTACACGACATCTAAACCGCTTCAGATCCTAATAACAAAAAAATAAGAAAATACAATTAGAAGAAGAAATACATACTCAAGAAATATGTATTAGATGTAATCCAGAAATAGAAACTAAATAGAGAGAGATTACAAAGGTATAACACAAAGAAGATATGTATTAGAGGTAATCCAGAAATAGTAACTAAAAGAGAGAGATAACATACAAATGCCGAGATATTCTCGATTGTGCCTCTGTGTTCATCGCCCATAGTTAACAAAGACATGATTCGATTTTGCAAAGCTTGAGTTTGTTAGATGAAAGAAATGTGGTAGAAGAAAAGAGTGTGATGAAGATGATTTGATATTGTTGATATGAGAGACTATTTATAGATGAATGAGTGAGTAGGTTTAGAAACCAAAAAGAGTGTGATTAGTTGCATGCAAAGGCAAGAGGAGACAAGTGAATGACAAAATTCAGCATGGAAGGTCATGTGAGGAATCTACTAGGCGCATGTGAAGAAATCACATGCAAGGGGAAGAGGAGCCCTTGACTTTGGCGCCTACATGTGATTTTTCACATGCAAGGAAGAGGCGCCCTTCCTCTTGGCGCCTTGGTGTAGGGCAATTGGAAGGGGCTCCCTTCCTAGTGGCACCTATGTTTAGATTTGTGAAGAGGCACCCAACCCTTTGGCGCCTTAGTTACTTTATGGCGCCTAGGGAATGGGCGCCTAGGATTGGAATCTTAGGGCACATTAGGGCACATAACTCATAGATTCTTTGATTCCCTGGCTATTGAGTATTCTTTTCACTATTTCCCCTGTGTGCTAGATTCCTTCAACTGCATGTATTCTTTTCACTCTTTTCTCTGCGTGCTGGATTCCTTCAACTGCATGTATGGTCAAGTCTGTACAGACAATTATCAATTTATCAATGCATTGGCCAACTATTTATGTTGTGCAGTTGAACAACTTAGCAATGCATTCAGTTTCAATTCCATTCAACACAATGTCTTCCACACAATATTATATGATCAGTGCACATGTTGAAGGTGAAATATTTGATCATCAGTTGTTCGGTTTTTGTTTTCGAGACACACAGGTGACTCGATTTACAATAAATCAGCGATCAAATTTTTCACACCTAAAATAAAGAATAGAAAAGAAATTGCAGTGCAATAATGTGGGTCAGATCATCTATAAAAATCCAGTTTGTTTTGCAGAAAACCAGGTAAAATTTTATCAGAAGAAGATTCGAGATGATGATTGTCGCACCTCAAAAAATGGGGATACGACTTTAAGCGAAGCGCGGTCGCACGCTCGCATTGATGGACTGAACAGAGTCGCCGCCGAACTTTATTTATTCCTAAAAAGGAAAGGGGAAATATCGATAAAACCCAAGACAAAACGACAATGATTATGGTCGTCGCAACCAATATTAGGGTTCGGGAGTCGGTTACACAAGGGGAAGGTATTAGCACCCCTCACGTCCGTTGTATTCAACGGGAACCGTTTAGTTAGTTTCGTTTTGAATGTTAGCTTATGTTAGTCTTCTCAAGTTATTATGAGGGAGAGAATAAATAGAATCAAAAGAAAAGAAAATATGTTTTTGGATTTTTTTTGACGAAGGACTAAACCTAAGTTTTTTATTAGTGGGCCTGACAAGATTTATAAATCCTGCTCCTACGTATCTCAAAAGAGAAATCAAGGCTTTACGTAGTTCTGGGTAGAAAAATGTTTGTTTGTTGGTCGATTTTAGCGAAAGCTATACTGTATTAATCGACGAAAACATTGTTTTACCCAAAACAAATGAGGAGTGGACGCATACCACATATCGAACGGATTTAGAAATCTACATTCGGAAAAGCGTCACTTATCTCGACTCAACAATCGTGGCCGAAACATTTTTTTGCATCACCTTAAGAAAATATATCTTTCGTTTATGAAAAAGGGTTTTGATTAATCGCACGGCGGCGAGGAAGAGTTTGATTGGTTGGATGTATTTTGAGTGATGGCGAGAACTTGGATGAGCGAGATATCCATCTCGAATCCTAGTCTCAGGAGTGCACGGTATACACCATGTTCCATTTCCATCTTTATTGGTGAAAAGTGTTTAATAAAGATTAAGTATTTTTAGGTTTGATTGAGAAAGGGTTTGAAGAAACCGCATTGACAATTTTAGACAATGGCGAGAGCTAAGATAAGCAAGGCATCCATCTTGAATCTTAATCTCAGGAGTGCACGGTATACACCATGTTCCATTTCCATCTTTATTGAAAAGGTGTTAAGGTAGGAATTAAGTATTTTTTGAGTTTTGAAAGACGAATATTTGATGAGAACGAGACATGAGCCTCGGGATCAATCACTTGGGGTTCCACTGGAATGCTAGATTCCAATGGTCCTTTTTCAATCAAATTATTTAAGAAAATTATTTGGACAACGAACACTTGATGAGAATCAACTATTCAAAGGGTTACGCCAAAATGCTTGATCCCAACGGTCCTTCTCTTTGTCCAAGTTAATTTCTAAGTGTTTTAAGAGCGCAAGAAAAGAACGAACGGTTGATTCAAAACGTGAGACTCGGGACGGATTATTCGAGGGTTCCCACCGGAATGCAAGATTCGAATGGTCCTCTTCTTTCGTTGTTTTAAAAAGGAATTTAGTCGAATTGTAAAGATAGTTTAAAAATAAAATTGTCATAGGGATAAAATTAATTTTACAATTTTATATGTATATCGAATTAATTATATATATATAATCGAGTTAATTTTATATATATAATCGAGTTAATCGAGTTAATTATATATATATAATCGAGTTAATTATATATATATAATCGAGTTAATTTTATATATATAATCGAGTTAATCGAGTTAATTATATATATAATCGAGTTCCCACCAGAATGCTAGATTCTAATGGGAGGAAATGGAATTAAATGTCGAAACTATGGAAAGTTAGCGAAATTTAAATCGAAAAAATTAGTGAATTTGAATGTGATTATTTATACGTGTAAAGGTATGAACGTGGGTGTTAATAACCTAATTAAATTAATTAACGCATGGAAATCAATTAATCGAATAAAAAACTAATATCGAAAATTCAACTATTAATTAAATCTAAAAGGTAAACAGTTAAAAATATAAATAACTAAATAACGATTAAATTAAATGAATAAAAATACAAAAGTAAAATAAATAGCAAGATACTATAAAAATTTAAATGATAATAAGCATAAAAATAAAATAATTGGAAATATGCAACTCACAAGTATCGAACCCATCCCACTAAAGCAAGTGAACCTACTCTCTCTCCACTAGGCCACTTGTGGTCATTTGCTATGTTAATAATAATTTGAACATGTAAACCAGAATAGATTAAAATATAAATTAAAATAAAAAATAAAATAAGATAGTCTGTTGGACTACCTATTAATGATGGAGGAATCCAAAAATAAACCCTAGCCGCTTGGCTGTTGGGTTTCCAAAGGATTATGGATTGGGAACACTAAACAGCATACCAACAATTAAAGGAAATGCCAAGGGAAACCAAAGGGTAAGTGGTCTTTAATCATGTTTTAAATGTTATTTCTTAAAAATAAATAAAAGAAAATTGAAACAGAGCCACGTGAAACAACACAAAATTCATTCGTCTTCCTCACGAAGACTTACTCTCATTCCTCATCATCTCTCGTCTTCGATCCATCTCCCTCGCCCTCACTCTCGACCTCGTTTTCCTTATTCTGAATCTAATCCTCAAACTCACATTATCTCTCCATCGCTCACATTAGCCTCACGATACTACTCTCACCCAAAAATGCACAAATCCATGGTTTCAAAAGAGGATCAAGTAAGAAGCTCACCTTCGACGGTGACGACGCCGCCGACGAAGCTTGAATCTTCCTTCTTCGCCTCTTCAATCTAGGTTTTTTTTCGCCGTTTTCCAATTAGGGTTTTTGTCTCTCAGATTTTTTTCGTCCTCTCTCTCGTTTTCCTTCTCACCTTCCCTTTTATATTCAGCAATTAGGGTTTTAGACTGACCTCTGGAGATCAAAAGGGGTTTCTGCGAAATCCCTTTAGGGTTGTCAAATTTTGGTCGCCCTATTTGATTGTTAAATTCGGAAAAGGTAACACAGACCTACACTTTCTTCTTTGATTTTGTTTCAATCCCTTTTGGGATATTTTTTTGAAATTCTAACGCCTTGCTAATTGCTTTGTGCTTTACTGCAGTGAATTCGGTGAAAACATGAGTAGCTTCGGTTTTCACACGACCTTGGTGGAATTGGTATTTTCTAGCCTATTGGTTTTACTTCAACATGTGATGGTGAGCTCTTGGTTATTGCTGTAAGTTTACATGGTTCTATAGGCAATGCTTCACACTGTGATTAATTGGCACAACCCTGATTATGATATGTGAATGTGCTTTGCTTCCAACTGCTCAATTGGATTTGCTGTCTTGATTGGTTTGTGTGGCCTGAATTAACTGCATGCTTTTGCTCATTGCAGGTCTGGTTTGGGCATTGTGGTCGGGTTTGTGTTATGTTGAACTAGTGCAAGATGTGGGTTAGCTCGGTTGCATGAACCTGTTGCTCGAAGCTCATGTTGGTTTGATGGTTTAGGTGATGGTTTGCCTAATTACTCGTAGCAGGTTTGTACTATGTGTGTTGCTGCCTGTTTGGTTTTAATGGTGTCTAGTTAAGTTGGAAGTAACTGAAGTGTTATGGACTGTTGTGGGTTATTTCATTTTGCAGTGAAAATGGTGTCTAGCTGGTTTGGTATGTTTGTGTGCAGGTCATCTGTTGGTAGTTCGGCAAGGTTTTATAGGATTGCTGCAGGACCAAGGTTTAGGTATGTTGGCTGCAGGCTTCAAGTCATGGTGCCTTGGTTTGAAAACTTGTTTGAAATGACTAAGCTTGGTTGTGCTATGACAGGTACTAATGGATGCAGGACTAATCCATGGCCATTTCCTGCATGATAATGATGGTGTGATGCTGTTGCAAAGCAAGATGACATAAGTTGCGACAACAATAACGATTAAACTGTCATGGAGCTCCTTGACCAACGGTTAGGGCAGGCTAAAGGCAAATGGCTAAGAATCCGTGGCCAATACAACATGGTTTGCATCACGGTGCTTGCTTGCTCGAGTTTGTGCACTGTAAAAATTGTTGTTGAACTGTCACTACCAATGTATTGCAGGTTGCCTGACTTGATTTTCTTTTGCAGGATGATGTTTGCTGCAGGTAGCTTGCCTTGCCTGCTGCAGAATTGTAGGTCTTGAAATCCGTAGAATCAGTTATGCATTGATTGAACCGAATCTTGAAATGTGTCGTGGCTATTTGTTAATACTTTTAAGATTTATGACTTATGCTGAAGATGTCTAGGTGCTGGTGCAATAGGATATTACTGCTTGATACTCATTATGCAAATGTTAGTAAAAACTGTTAGCAGGTTGGCCGAATGTGATGCTATTATTTGAGAGAGAAATTGATGCACAAATGTCTACCTTTTAGCCTTCTTAAACATCCCATGAAGTGGTTTGGTTCACTGGTTTTTTTTTATACTTTGGGTGCAGGTTAACCGCTTGGATGCGAGCTGCTTAGTTCGGGGCTGTTTTGGAATTCTTATGGAGCGCTATGGCCTTGATGATGTTGATTCGCTACTGTTAGAAAAATCATATGTAATGGATTGGGATATATAGAATGTATTGAAATGGTTTACGTATGTTTGTATGGTTATGGTTGTAGTATATCATGACATGTGTTGAAATTTTGAATGGAACCATTGAATTTGAAATGGAAACGAGGTGTATTTGAATTGATTAAATGAATGAATACACATTGGAATTGTTTAGATTGTGTATTGAAAGTTAATTGAATGAATTAGATTATGTAACAAATGCTTATTGAATTGGACTTGTATGTAAGTCTATTGAATTGTATTGAATGGAATTTGGATATATTGAATGAAAGCTTGAAAGTTTAAATGAATTGTATGGAGTGTAGGATTGTAATGGTATGTAATGAATTGTTAAAAAAAATAGAAAATTACTTAGACATGGAAAGTGGCTTATGTAGGTTGGTGATTTAAATGCGTCCAATCAAAATTCATCCCTCTTTTTATTTTCTAAACCAAATGTGGGTTTCTTTGTGTTCAGTAGAAATGGAAAGGCCAAATTCTAACTTATCCAAGGACATCACCTCTATTGGTTACTCAAATGCAAGAGTGGACATAAAATTCTGATTTTAATGAGCAATGCATATGATGATTACCAAATTGATATGGAATACCACAAATCTATCTTAAACCAAACACCCTTGGCTTGTTGATTTTGGTCAATGGTTATATAGTTGACTTAAAGTCTAGAAATGGTGTAGTGGATTTTGATGGACATGGTTGTTAAAAGGGTTAATGGATAAATGGATATTTGGTTATAAAAATGGGTATGGATTTTAGAAATAATCCAAGACTAAACTAAATGTCAATTTAAAATAATAAAAAAACCAATAAAACCAATTGAAATCAAATTAATCTATAATTTGTTGAAATTAATTTGATATCAATTCTAACATTTATTTGAAAATTAAAATCAATTAAAGTTTAAATCATTAGTAAAAAAAACAATTAAGATTAAATTGAAATTTGAAATTAGACTTAATTTGAAATTAAATTGAAAATTAAAAAGTCAAATAACTTAAGTTAGAAACCATTTTGTAATTAAAAGCACCATGATCGAAAAGGCCTAGATAATGACCAATGTTTATCAAAATCGAGACAATATGGATTTGGGAATGGACTATTGACTTTGGTCAACTAATTGACTAGAAAGTCAACGATTGACCTCAGACGTGAATTAGGATTTATATTAAAATGAATGCATGATGCATAGTGGATGAAAAATTTTCAGGACCAAAATCGGGGTATGACAGTTGCCCCTATTTAAACATCTTCCACCAGAGGAAAATGAAACAACATTTTTCATTGGATCGCAGTGGGGGATGGTTAAATACCATGGAGACCCAGATTTTGATCATGAAAAATGCAAATGCTATGATATGATATGCATGGATACAAGACTTTTTTTGTAATCTTTATCTGCTAGGGATATGGTGAACCCTTAACAGGAGATGCTACTAGACGGACCAACCTGTGGGGAATGCTGATGGTCCACAGGGAGACAGACAAATGGTAAAAAAACAACTCGCCTGGGAAAACAATCCTGCTGGAGAGTCAGACACACACCGGGGATTACTCAAAGTGAAATTTGATAAACGATACTTAGAATACAAGAGATTTCGGTAGTAAGTTCACATATGACTTACTAAACCCGAATATGAAAATTTCTACAACAGGTTCCTATATGACCTGATAACACTGAAACAATATAGAGAAAGACTCTTCAAAACAGGTTCATATATGACCTGGCAATATTGGAATAAAGCTCAACAACAGATTCATATATGACCTGACAATGCTGGGGAATATCAAGAACCTGGTAATACTGGAATGAAAGCTCAACAATAGGTTCATATATCACCTGACAATGCTGAAACAATTATAGAGAAAGACTCTTCAGAACAGGTTCATATATGACCTGACACTGGAATAAAAGTTCAACAACAGGTTTGTAAAGACAAAGTGTCATACAACATACGATATCAAGTTTCGATGATGACAACACGTCTACGAACAAATGCAACACATTACCCACCATATCCTTTTTCACGTTATCCTAAAGCTACTATAATCATCAAAAACATATAGACAAAGTGTGATCATGACCAAATACATGAAAATCACTAATCACAACCTTTTTGCAGATTTGAAGGCTTTGAGTCGACCATAGGGGTCAGCTCAAAGCTCACGGGTCGGCGCAAAGGCTCTGCCCAAACTGGAGGGAGTCAGCGCAAAAACCCCTTGCGTCGACGCATAGGGTCGACGCTTAACTCACGGGTCGGCGCAAAAATCCCTGCGTCGACGCATGCAGTCGGCGCGTGCCCCACGGGTCAGCGCACGCCGACCCTATGGTCGACCGTTCGCGCGCAAACTCAGCTTTCTGAGTTATTTCAAGTTTAAATTTCTGTTATGTTTGTTTGGTTTTGTCTGTTACTATAAATAGAAGTCAAAACACTTCTATTAACCAACATTTGCTATTTTTGAGTACAAGTGTTCAAGGAAACAAGAAAGAGTGAAATAGTTGTCAAAGATTCATCATCTTCATCTTCAACAGTCCACAATACATCAACTGCACACAATAACTTTTGATGCAATTTGTGATAGTTTGAAGGTGATAAGGTTCGAGGTAGCGATTGAAGAATCGGGTTCGAGTTGAAGTCTTGGCAGGTTCTTTCTTGAATAAAACCATTAAGGTTTTATCCTCCAATACCGGTTTGCGTTTGGGGGTTTTTGGACGGGTTGCTTCATTATCTTTCAGCTGAGCGAAGGTAACTGATAAGAGAAAGTCTTCATCAGTTTAGTAGCGGAGTCGGTGTTTGAGTAGTGAAGAATCCAGGTTTGATTCGTTCGTGTTCGTGATCAGCCGGGCCAAGGGGTTGAAGAACGGAAGGTTCATCAACAAGTGGCAGGAAACGGAGGTCAAGCATCAACAATCAAAGGTCTTGATTCATCTTGAATCAAGGGGCAAGGAAAAGAAGTATCATTCAACATATTGAAAATTCTGTTGTTTACATACTTTGCACTCCTTGTAAAAACGAATAAATCTCACAGGTGATATCTAATTAATCATCTCAATTCTATTTTTAGAATTGAGGGCAGACGTACCCCGAAGCGAGGACGGCGGGGGAACTGCCTCACCAAATCTCTGTCTCCTTTAATTTTCTGCATAATCTGTTTTTCAGCTTAAAATTTAAGTGATTTTAGTTTAAGCAATTTTTGCCAAACTTTGATATAAGTTGAGTAAGTGATTAAAACAGCTGTTGGAATACTAAGTACAATAACATATTGTACTAGGATAAATTGACTTACTTACTCAACTCAAATATCACTTGGAGTGTTTATGCACACCAAGTGTTTGTAAAATTGCCTAAGCCAAAGTTGCCTTAAGTTTGCACTGAGTTTCAATTTGGTATTTTGGTTCATTGGAACTAGGCTTGCTAGTAAGTGAACTCTATCATTGATTGTGATACTAGTGTAGCGAATTGTATCTCGTTTTATCTCTTATCCATTAGCTTAACGCATATCCGGTTTTCCAATAACGGTTCGTTTTTAGACTAAATTTTCCTCGGTCGCTTCCGCACCTAAAACATTTTTAAAACCAATTTTTCGTTTAAATTGGTAGCGCCGACTCAAGTTTTTAACTGGGATCTATTCAACCCCCCCTTCTAGATCCGTGCCATAGTCTAACAAGTGGTA
The DNA here is from genome assembly GCF_024323335.1 of Lathyrus oleraceus. Lineage (NCBI taxonomy): Eukaryota > Viridiplantae > Streptophyta > Magnoliopsida > Fabales > Fabaceae > Lathyrus > Lathyrus oleraceus. The sequence continues at coordinate 362,696,142 of NC_066583.1, forward strand.
TCAGGAGCTCCGGTTCACTCCGTGCTTCAAAATACAACGTTGATAGAAAATGGCTAACGAACCTAAAGGGGCTTACAATAGAGCTCCCGTTTTCAATGGTGAAAATTATAGTTATTGGAAAGACTGTATGCGGGTGCACATAAATTCCATAGATAGAAAAATATGGAATGTTATTCTCAATGGTCCAATTGAAATAACCATGACCAATGAGAATAATGAAATAGTGCCTAAGCCCGAAGCACAATGGACCGATGATGATGAAAAGAAATACAACTATGATTGGAAAGCCAAAAACATCTTAATCTCCTCATTAGGGGTAGACGAATACTATCGTGTATCCCATTGTCCTACTGCTAAGGCCATGTGGGATTCACTTCAAATTGCCCATGAGGGGACGAACGATGTTAAATTGGCTAGAATCAATACACTAACGCAAGAGTTTGATCTCTTTTTCATGGAGCAAGGGGAAACCATTGCCGACATGCAAAAGAGATTCACTCATCTAATCAATCGATTACATTCACTAGGTAAACCTATTTCCAATGATGTTGCTACTAATAAAATCTTAAGATGTCTTAACAGGGAATGGCAGCCGAAAGTGACCGCCATCAAAGAGGCAAACGATCTTACCATATTGGACTTAACAACATTGTTCGGCAAACTACAAGAGCACGAACAAGTTCTATTAAGCTTGGAACAACATGAAAAGAAAGATAAGAAAGACAAAGCCAAGGTGAGCGAAAAGAAATCAATAGCTCTAAAGACTTCCTCCTCAAAGTCTCAAGCAAAAGAGCAAAGTGATTATTCATCAAGTGACGAAGAAGAAGAGGACAAGAGTGAAGATATGGGGCTGTTCGTCAAACGCTACAACCGTTACGTGAGAAAGAACGGCATCCAACATTCTGAGAAGAACTTAGTTAACTTCCGGAAGCAATCTAGGTTCTCCAAAAATGATGACTCCAAAGGAAAAACAACTAGAGGGTCGTGCTACAAGTGTGGAAAGCCGGGTCACTACAAACCGGACTGTCCGATGAACAAAAAGACAAAAGAAAAAGATTCATACAAATCACATAAGAAACCATCAAAGCCAAGGAGGGCATACATTGCTTGGGAAAGCGATAGCGACTCCTCCGATGATGAAAGCTCCAGTGATGAAGATGAAAATGCAAATCTATGTCTCTCTGCTCATCAAAAGAATAAGAAGAAACAGGTACGACATGCTAAATATGAAAATTCCTCTAGTATGTCTCATCATGAATTGCAAACTGTTTTTGAAACTTTACACTGTGAAGCAAAAGAGGCCTTTAAAAGGCTTGCCTCAAATAAGAATTTTTTTTCTCATTTAGAACAAAAAATTCAAGAATCCGAAAGGAAACTTGAGGCACTTAAGGCTTCTATAGTGGAAAGCACAAAAACTAGTTATGAGGACCTTAAAAGTAGAATGATGAACTTTGGGTGTGATACTTGTTACATTTGGCAAAGTGAAGTAAGGAACCTAAAAGCCAAACTTAACAAGGCTCTCGAGCCCAAGATTACTTTTGCTATTGATAAATCTAATTTTCGATCAAGTATGGTTAATCCATATCAAAAATAAAATATGTTATAAAGGATGAAGATAGCAAAAGTAATCAAAATGAAAAGTTCTCTTGTCTTTATTGTTGCAAGAAAGGTCATTCCATTGCTAAGTGTAGATTTAGGAGATTTTTGGTTCCTAAAGGCATTTATCAATGGGTGCCCAAATGCAACCATCTTGTTCCTCACCACTCAGGACCCAATAAGCCATTGGGTACCTTCTTTTGTTAATTATCTTATCACAGGTACAATGCCTCGAGACTACCGAGAGAAGATGGGTTCTCGATAGTGGATGCTCAAGGCATATGTCAGGAGACATATCTCTCTTCATTGACTTCGTGGCTAAGAAGAAGGGGTATGTAACTTATGGTGACAACAACCGAGGAGCAATACTTGGTAAAGGTAGTGTAGGTAATCCCTCTTCCACTACTATTTCTGACGTATTGCTTGTCGAAGGTCTTAAACATAACCTACTTAGCATCAGCCAGTTATGTGACAAAGGATTCAATGTATCGTTTTCAAAAGATTGTTGCAAAATTGTGCATACTGATGATAAGAAGAGCATGTTTAATGGTCTTCGTGTGAACAATGTCTATATGCTTGACTTAAATGAAGTATCTTTAACAAGTGACAAATGTCTTGTAACAATGAATGAAGATTCATGGTTATGGCATAGACGTTTAGCACATGTTAATTTCGACTTACTTAACAAAATAGTCTCAAAAGATCTAGTCCTAGGTCTCCCCAAAATTAAGTTCACCAAGGATCACCTTTGTGATGCTTGTCAAAAGGGGAAGCAAACGAGGATCTCTTTTAAATCCAAAAACATCGTTTCAACAACGAGACCTCTCGAGCTTCTCCATATGGATTTATTCGGGCCATCTAGGATTAAGAGTCTAGGAGGAAACTATTACGGTTTCGTAATAGTGGACGACTTTTCTCGATTTTGTTGGACTATTTTCTTAGTAAGTAAGAGTGACACATTCGCCGCCTTTGAACGATTTGCTAAGCTTTCCCAAAATAAACTAAATACAAACATTGTTGCGATTAGAAGCGATCATGGAGGTGAATTTGAAAATCACCTATTTGAAGAATATTGCGGTAACCATGGTATTGATCATAACTTCTCCGCTCCACGTACTCCTCAACAAAATGGGGTTGTGGAGCGTAAAAATCGAATTTTGGAAGAATTGGGAAGAACAATGATCAATGAAAGTGGCTTACCAAAATATTTTTGGGCTGACGCCATTAGTACGGCTTGTTACGTTTTGAATAGGGTGCTCATTCGCCCCATTCTAAACAAAACACCGTATGAACTTTTAAAAGGGCGAAAGCCAAATGTTTCTCACCTGCATGTCTTTGGTTGCAAATGTTTTGTGTTAAACAATGGAAAGGAAAGCTTAGGGAAATTCGATTCTAAGGCCGACGAAGGTATCTTCCTCGGATACTCTCAATCTAGCAAAGCATATAGAATATACAACAAGCGATTACTTACTGTAGAAGAGTCTGTACACGTTACTTTTGATGAATCCAATCCGAGAAATGTCGGAAAGGGTAGTGTTTTTCATGGTGCAGGTACATCTACCGAAGACATACTCAAAGGTGGCGAGCCGGGGATTGATCAACCCGACATAGTCAAAATTGAGGAGGACAAAGATGTACACCATGATGAAACAGAAGTAGATCATCCGCCTTCAAACGATGATTTTCCTCAAGCTTGGAAGTCTTCCAAAGACCATCCAATCGACAACATTATCGGAGATATCTCAAAGGGTGTAACAACTCGATCTAAGATAAGTAATTTCTGTTATCACTTCGCTTTCGTTTCGCAGATGGAACCTAAAAACCCTAAAGAAGCCCTACTCGATGAACACTGGTTTTTATCAATGCAGGAGGAACTTAATCAGTTCACCAGAAATGAGGTTTGGGACCTTGTCCCTCCTCCGCGAGATCATCGAGTAATCGGCACCCGATGGGTGTTTAGGAACAAGCTGGACGAAAACGGGGTAATAACCCGTAATAAGGCGCGTTTAGTCGCGCAAGGGTATAACCAAGAGGAAGGCATCGACTATGAGGAAACTTATGCGCCGGTTGCCCGACTCGAGGCTATACGCCTTCTCCTTGCCTTCGCTTGTGCAAAGGATTTTAAGCTATTCCAAATGGATGTTAAGAGCACTTTCCTTAACGGTCACATTAATGAAGAAGTTTATGTCGCACAACCTCCGGGTTTCGAATCCCATGAGTATCCTGATCATGTTTATAAACTGAAAAGGGCCTTGTATGGTCTCAAACAAGCTCCTAGAGCTTGGTATGAGAGACTAAGCAAGTTCCTACTAGATCAAGGTTACTCAAGAGGAAAGGTTGACACAACCCTCTTCATTAAACGTCAAGGAAAGCACTTGATATTAGTGCAAATTTATGTAGATGATATCATTTTTGGATCTACTAACATGAATCTTGTGAGAGAGTTTTCTGACCTTATGCAGGGCGAGTTCGAAATGAGTATGATGGGGGAGCTCACATACTTCCTCGGTCTGCAAATCAAACAGCTCAAAGAAGGAACCTTCGTGAGCCAGACAAAGTATTGTTTGGACCTTATCAAGAGATTTGACATGGCAAAAGCTAAGGCCATAGACACCCCCATGCCTACGTGTACCAACTTGAACAAAGATGAAGACGGTAAGGAAGTAGATGTGAAACGGTATAGAGGTATGATTGGTTCACTCCTTTATCTTACTGCTTCCCGTCCCGGTATTATGTTTAGCCTATGCATGTGTGCAAGATATCAATCATGTCCCAAGGAATCCCATTTAAAAGCTGTTAAACGGATACTTCGATATTTATCCGGTACTCCGAAGTATGGTCTATGATATTCCAAAGGAAATGATTGTTCCTTGGTAGGTTTTTCCGATTCCGACTTTGCTGGTTGCAAATCGGATAGGAAAAGCACAAGTGGCACTTGTCACCTATTTTCAAACTCTTTGGTTAGTTGGCATAGCAAGAAACAAGTTTCTGTTGCCTTGTCAACCGCCGAAGCGGAATACATTGCCGCCGGTAGTTGTTGTGCCCAAATCCTATGGATTAAGCAACAACTATTGGATTTCAACCTCAAACTTGATCGTATTCCCATCTTTTGTGACAACACGAGTGCTATTAACCTGACCAAGAATCCTGTGCTACATTCCCGCACCAAACATATCGAAATTCGACACCACTTTCTTCGGGATCATGTAGAGAAAGGTGACATCGTGTTTGAACACGTAAATACTGAAAATCAACTAGCGGACATTTTCACAAAGCCGCTAGCCACTGAACCTTTCTTTCATATTCGCCGAGAACTTGGCATTCTCGATATTTCGGAACGGACACTATAATCTGCTGTTTACATTACTACACTTAAAACCTTAATACTGTACTTCTGACAAATCTATGTTGTTGTAAGCACATGTCTACTGTTCACTAAGTTACTACGGCATTAAGGTGATATTGTTCCTCTTCCCCTCTCTGCAAAATCTCATGACTGCAATAATTCTATCTCAAAATGATAGTGTTTATATATATACGCCTGATATATCTCTTTGGTTGTGTATTGCTGTATGTGGTGTTAATTATGCATCAAACTGGTCATTGCATGTGCTGAGTAGTGAAAAATGAAAATTTTAAACTGTATGAGTCGACCGCAGCAGGGCTATGGTCGACGCATGATTAAATAACTTTTGCAATTTCTTTAAAATCAAACAGTATGCGTCGACGCATACAGGGGTATGGTCGACGCATCGCTCAAAGATTTCGTTTTTCTGCAGAAAGATTTTAAATCATCTCTCATGCATTCACATCATTAAATGTGCAATTACATTCCATTATCTTTCAAACTACCCACTACTTTGTAACTTGCATCTACCTAGTGGCTATTGCTCTTTGATCTTCCATCTTCCCAAAACCCTAACCTTTCCACTATAAATTGGGAAAAACCCCTCTCTAGAGGAATCACTCTCAAAACCCTCATTAAACCCTCTCTCTGTATCCAAACACTCAATCTCAAACCCACTCAAATGGCTTCCTCATCACGCAGACCCTCCGGCAAAAGACCCCGAGAATCATCCGGTGCATCTCTTCCCGTATCTGCTGTATCACTCGTTCCACCTGCTCGTGTCGAAATGTTCAACAAAGACATCGGTAAACGAGGAGTTGTGCAACAACACGCGTTCTATAGACTTGAAGCTGAACGCATGCACTTACCGGAAGTCCTGTCTCTGCTGCAGCATCAAGGTCTCATCAACTTCTTGGAGTGCAACACTCAATACAGTGAAGACCTTGTCCGAGTCTTCTACTCCGGTCTTCATGAGAACTTTCGCGGACACAAGCTTTCCTCCAAAGTTGGCTCTACAAAGGTATCAATTAAATCAAATTTCTGGAACAAATATTTTGATTTGTCTGTGGATGATGCTGGAAATCCCCTGCCTGAGGTGACTGATTCTCACCACATAGATGGCTATGAGTTTAAGAGTGCATTAAATGACATGTTGGAACGGCCATATTCTGATGATTTTGTGCAGAGTGACTTGTTCCCACGAACCGTCACTGCGGGCAAACTGAGCGCCGGGGAAAGAATTCTCCAATGGATTGTCTCACGCATCCTGCGGCCCAAGAAGGGCGGTCTCTCCAGAGTCGAACAGTCGGAGGTGCATTTGATCTACATTCTGAAAAATAAGATAAAAATCAACTGGCCATACTACATTGCTAGTAGAATGTATAATCTTCGGGATTCCGGACGAGGAACTGCTCTCGCCTACGGATCCTTCATCCAAGAAGCCCTTACAACAGCCAATGTTAGTCATCCGTCTTTCCCGTTAACATCAATCACACCTGACAAATAATTTAGCACAAAAACCATGTCTATGATGGGATATATATGGTGCAAGGAGCGGAAGAAATATAAGTTTGTTAGAAGAGGATACGTTCCTCCAAGGGCTGACAGTGATGAAAGCAAAGAACAGGACGATGAAGTGGAAAATGAAGAAGAAGAAGAAGATGAAGAAGAAGAAGCAAGGCACGATAATGCTCACAATGGTGGAGACGACAGTCCTTCACCCATTGGCACACACGACTACTCCGGCTCTGCTTGGGTACAGCAGCCAGATACATATGAAGAAGCTGTTCCACGATGGGGTGGCTGGGGTGAATGGCAACATACGGGTTGGACAACTCGACGTGAATCTTACCAACCGTATCACCATCCCGAGGAAGAATTTCTTCCATCCCCTCCACATCCTGTTGACTCTTCAGAGTTGTTGGAGATGATGCAAAGCATGCAACTTGCCCAACAAACCTTCATGGAATCCCAGGATGACCGACTTGCTCAAATTACCAGTCAACTTCAAACCCAAAATGAGCGGATCGAAAACTTCTCCACAAGCCTAAATGAACGATATGCAGATTTGGATAGGCAGGTCACAGGGAGTCTTAGGCATCTGGAAGGTGTTTGTGATTACCTAGAAACTCTGGCTGACCCTAGCAGAAACCCAGGCGTATGCTACCATCCCGGCCACCGTCACTTAAGACAATAGCCATTCATATGCACTTACATGTTGCTTGTTGTTTTTGCATGTATTTTGTTTTGCTTTGCCCGTTTATGCACCACAACTTCCTTATGTATTTTCTCCCTCTTAATTAATGACTATTGTTAAGAAATGATATTTGTGTGATATTATTCCGTTGGTATCTATATTTCTACTACTGCCTGTGAATTTATCGTTGCAATCTTGAATAATTACTCTGTCTCTCTTTTTGATGTTGTCAAAGGGGGAGAAAAATGCTGACATGCTGACAAACTAACAGTCTGACAAACTGCAAATGGCCAATGGCCTTATCTGACAAACTGCAAATGGGACAAACTGCAAATGGCCTTATCTGACAAACTGCAAATGGCCTTAGATTACAAAAGAAAGGGGGAGTGTGCAAAATGTGTCAATACTGCATGATGTTCGTCACGCTGAGCTATACGGGTTGTCATCATCAAAAAGGGGGAGTATGTAAAGACAAAGTGTCATACAACATACGATATCAAGTTTCGATGATGACAACACGTCTACGAACAAATGCAACACATTACCCACCATATCCTTTTTCACGTTATCCTAAAGCTACTATAATCATCAAAAACATATAGACAAAGTGTGATCATGACCAAATACATGAAAATCACTAATCACAGCCTTTTTGCAGATTTGAAGGCTTTGAGTCGACCATAGGGGTCAGCTCAAAGCTCACGGGTCGGCGCAAAGGCTCTGCCCAAACTGGAGGGAGTCAGCGCAAAAACCCCTTGCGTCGACGCATAGGGTCGACGCTTAACTCACGGGTCGGCGTAAAAATCCCTGCGTCGACGCATGCAGTCGGCGCGTGCCCCACGGGTCAGCGCACGCCGACCCTATGGTCGACCGTTCGCGCGCAAACTCAGCTTTCTGAGTTATTTCAAGTTTAAATTTCTGTTATGTTTGTTTGGTTTTGTCTGTTACTATAAATAGAAGTCAAAACACTTCTATTAACCAACATTTGCTATTTTTGAGTACAAGTGTTCAAGGAAATAAGAAAGAGTGAAATAGTTGTCAAAGATTCATCATCTTCATCTTCAACAGTCCACAATACATCAACTGCACACAATAACTTTTGATGCAATTTGTGATAGTTTGAAGGTGATAAGGTTCGAGGTAGCGATTGAAGAATCGGGTTCGAGTTGAAGTCTTGGCAGGTTCTTTCTTGAATAAAACCATTAAGGTTTTATCCTCCAATACCGGTTTGCGTTTGGGGGTTTTTGGACGGGTTGCTTCATTATCTTTCAGCTGAGCGAAGGTAACTGATAAGAGAAAGTCTTCATCAGTTTAGTAGCGGAGTCGGTGTTTGAGTAGTGAAGAATCCGGGTTTGATTCGTTCGTGTTCGTGATCAGCCGGGCCAAGGGGTTGAAGAACGGAAGGTTCATCAACAAGTGGCAGGAAACGGAGGTCAAGCATCAACAATCAAAGGTCTTGATTCATCTTGAATCAAGGGGCAAGGAAAAGAAGTATCATTCAACATATTGAAAATTCTGTTGTTTACATACTTTGCACTCCTTGTAAAAACGAATAAATCTCACAGGTGATATCTAATTAATCATCTCAATTCTATTTTTAGAATTGAGGGCAGACGTACCCCGAAGCGAGGACGGCGGGGGAACTGCCTCACCAAATCTCTGTCTCCTTTAATTTTCTGCATAATCTGTTTTTCAGCTTAAAATTTAAGTGATTTTAGTTTAAGCAATTTTTGCCAAACTTTGATATAAGTTGAGTAAGTGATTAAAACAGCTGTTGGAATACTAAGTACAATAACATATTGTACTAGGATAAATTGACTTACTTACTCAACTCAAATATCACTTGGAGTGTTTATGCACACCAAGTGTTTGTAAAATTGCCTAAGCCAAAGTTGCCTTAAGTTTGCACTGAGTTTCAATTTGGTATTTTGGTTCATTGGAACTAGGCTTGCTAGTAAGTGAACTCTATCATTGATTGTGATACTAGTGTAGCGAATTGTATCTCGTTTTATCTCTTATCCATTAGCTTAACGCATATCCGGTTTTCCAATAACGGTTCGTTTTTAGACTAAATTTTCCTCGGTCGCTTCCGCACCTAAAACATTTTTAAAACCAATTTTTCGTTTAAATTGGTAGCGCCGACTCAAGTTTTTAACTGGGATCTATTCAACCCCCCCTTCTAGATCCGTGCCATAGTCTAACAAGGTTCATATATGACCTGAAAATGGAATAAAGTTCAACAACAGGTTCATATATGACCTGAATAGCACTGAACAACAAATTCATATATGACCTGATAATGGAATAAAGTTCAACAACAGGTTCATATATGACCTGAATAGCACTGAACAATAGGTTCATATATGACCTGATAATGGAATAAAGTTCAATAACAGGTTCATATATGACCTGAATAGCATTGAACAACAGGTTCATATATGACCTGATAATGGAATAAAGTTCAACAACAGGTTCATATATGACCTGAATAGTATTGAACAACAGGTTCATATATGACCTGATAATGGGATAAAGTTCAATAACAGGTTCATATATGACATGAATAGCACTGAACAACAGGTTCATATATGACCTGATAATGGAATAAAGCTCAACAACAGGTTCATGTATGACATGAATAAAGCTCAACAACAGGTTCATATATGACCTGACAATGGAATAAAGTTCAATAACAGGTTCATATATGACCTGAATAGCACTGAACAACAGGTTCATATATGACCTGGTAATGGAATAAAGCTCAACAACAGGTTCATGTATGACCTGAATAATGCTCAACAACAATTGGACTTGAAAATGACTGCGAAAACCGGATGTTGGTTTAAGGGCACCAAAGACAAACTAGAATTAGAGGTCAAAGGATATATGATCAACAACAAGACCTAGGTCAATGCAAAATGAGCACGAAGTACATTTCGGCTATGCATGATTTGAATTTTTTATGTATGATATATGAATGATCATGATATGAAAATGCTGACACCTGAGTGGACAGGGAGTTGTAAAGGCTTTTTATGGAAGCTCATGATTCCTCAACACCGATAACTCAACCAAATATTTTATGATAGACGTTATCAAAGGAGAATTCTATCAAGCTTGACACCACAACTTAGCCAATGGGACTCTTTTGGGGGATTAATGAATCATGCTAGCATAGTTTTTCGGGCACTCGTCTTAAACTCAGTAGTTGTTGACGTATGGCAGAATTTGTTTGAGCAGTTTGAAAGCATGAAGAAAGAGGTTTTGCCCCTCTGTGGCTCATCTTGCCATAGTCTGATGGGTCTTTGAAAATGTTCACCTTGGAAGTGAGTTTGAAACAGCTTGACATGAGACGATCTCAAGATGGCTTGCCCCAAGTGTTTGAAACTTGCAATGGTCTGAACTTGATTAACCAAATGTTGGAATGGTAGACTCTTGATTGACTTTCCTCAGATAGTTGGACTTATTGAGCTCTGGGGTGGCTTGCCCCGGTCTGAGTCTTGAAGCGAATTACTCTTGGCAAGATGACCCTTAGAGTGATTAGCTCGAATTAACTGATGCTCAAAGTGATTTTCCCCTGACTAGACTTCTTTCACTTTATCAATTTCCTCAACTGCATATGGAATTTCTTTGATGCTAAGTGTTGACTCGCAAATAAGATTGTTCATTCAAAAATGGTAATTTTAATTCAATGCTTATGCGAAGATTTGAAATCAAAGTTTATTGATATGAATGGGTGAAATACAATGAACGAGTCGTTGATAAGAACACAATGGTGATCAAGTCATTCACAGTATGCAAGTTGGTGCCATCAAATGATTAACAAAAATCGTTTGGAGTCAGGTTAACACAACCTTGTTGTAGTATGCTTTCAAAATAAACCCTGTCTCAATTAGGACTTCTAAGGGTTGTAACGTGGCCTGGTTCACGGTTTTTTGAAACAAAAGGATATAAGGCTCAAAATTTATTTTTACCCACTCCTTCTTCTTGATGATCTCCAGTTCCTATGTTCAGTTAATTCAATACACGCATTTGACTTCGAAGGTGCGAAAGTGAAAATGAGGATTCAAGGTGAGATTTTCTTTAAAAGGCAGTCACCTTATTTTGTTTTTGTTGAGGATTTGAGGACCTCCTTTTTTGTTTTTTTTCATTTGCCTGGACCGCTTCTTTGAAGCTTTCGGTCCATCAGGATGCCCTAACTTTTGCCTAAGTCATTTTGTGGTATTTGACTTAGCGGACTTTTTCTGTTTTTTTACGTGTTGACTTCCAGGTTATTGGTGGATGAGGATCAACCAACACTAATTTTAGCTTTTCTTAACTTCTTCGACACTTCAACATGTGCGCGAAGGATAACATGTGGTTGAACCTAATTGGAGGGTGTACATATGGACGATTTTTTTTGGAAGATTGAATGCACGATCAAACTATTTGAACATAACTACCCTGCCCCAGGTTAAGATTAAGGGTTTTAGATCCGAAATAAACATCAACTTCTAGGCTCAAAGTGGTTGACTAGGGATTAACTCCTTATCTCTTCAGTGTTTGGGGATTTGAAACAATGCCTTACATCATCGACAAGGTTTTACTCAAAAGCATACCACAAAATTTCAGGTGTTTCGTTTTCATCATCCTCCTTCCAATCTTTGTTAACACAACGGTTTGAAAAACAAAAGTGAATGAGAGGAGTATTTTTGTTTATAACCTAAATGAAAAACGAGTGAATACAAATGGATTAATTCAAAAGATGCATAAACATTTCATTAATCTTACCAGTTCAAATAAAACAACAATGCTTAAAAGCAAATAACAATCAACATGCAAAGAAACTACAAAAGAAGTGTTGAAACAACCAAATGATTGCCAGCTTTAGGGAATTGACTTCTTCAAACTTGAAGGTTGGGATAACCAAGCTTTTTGACATTGGCATGATGATCTTCAAATTCTTTTCCTTCTATCTCATTGTTGAACGCGACCTTCTCGGATCCAATACTCACTTCTCCTTTTCTTTCATTGGTATGGGTCGTGACATTGGAAATCCAAGGCGGTATCTCAATGCTCTTACCAGGAAACAATGATAGCTCATTAGCCACATCCCTGACATCCTCCTTGTGGAACAAAACCTTGAGGGGTTTCAAGGGTCCTTTCCCTTTCTCATTACCTGACCCAGAAATCAAGGTATATGTACCCGAGCCTTCCTCCTTGAGTGTTAGTGACCTTATGTCAATCAATCTTTGCAGCTTGAGCTTAAAGCTCTTGCATTCCTTGATTGAGTGCCCCATTGTTCCAGTATGGTATCCGCACTTGATCTTCAGGCGATCTTCTTCAAAGACTAAGCTCTTTTTGTTAATCAATTCTCGTACCAAGGCTTTTAGCGCTAAGCAAGAATCCAAGTCATGTCCCAATGCTCCTTTATGGAATTCACATGTTGCATTTGGATTGTACCATGGCAGGTATGGTGACGTAGGTGTGAGAGCTCGAGGGGTCACCAAAGCATTCTGGACCAGCTGTGGGTAGAGCTTGCTATATGGCACCGGAATTGGGTCATTGTGATTTTTGTTCCTCTTGTTCTGATTCTGATTTTTGTTCTGAACCTGACTTCGGTGATTTTGAGGAGGAATAGGCAGAGGATGTTGATGATGACGTCTTGAGGGAGGGCCATATGCCGGTAGATGAGGAGCTTCCACATGGAATTTCCCTTGACTTGAGGTAACACTAGATGGATGTGGAGTAGTAGCTCTCTTTGTTGCAGCAGTGTATATTGGGTGACCCTCTTTTCTCAATAAGACTTGCAGGGTTTCCAAGACCCATCTCATTTGGCTCTTCAAAAGATTAAGTTCCTCCTTCAGTGCTTCTTGGCTTTTCCTTAGCTCGTCCATCATCTCCCGAGACATGGTCCTTTGTTCTAAACGCGTGTTGAGAATCACTTTGCTGATCATGGACAAAGGATGGATGAGTTTTTTTTGGTATTTTCGAAAAATGATATGAAATGCATGATGACAAATGCATATGCAACGATATATGAATGGATGCAATGCATTGTATTTTGTGTTTTGGTATGCAAATAAAATGCAATGCAGGTAGTTAGAGTCTGGGATAACATGAGTAACTCAGAACACCCTACTAGGTAGGCTCCTTAACAGATAGTTCTAGGATTTCTACCCATAAACCCACTCACGGGATAGTTTCTACATTTTTGATAGGGTTCCCAAAGTCCTGGACCATAATTGTATTAACATCATAAAACAGGCTAGCCGCTTTATGACAAGAGTGACGAAAGGTATCTTCTGAGCGGGGTTTTCATATTGGGTGCAAAAAGGAGAGGCCCTTGGAGTCCATCATTACGCAACCACCAAAGTAATAACTGGTTCTAAGAGGGGCTCCTAGAGTCATGGACCCTTCATGAATCAACATTATGCAACAAGCTAGCTGTCTTATAACGAGATCTACAAACAGGTCTACTCTAGGGGAGTCTTCATGCTAGACACGCAAGGAGTGGCCCTTGGGGACTAACACTACACAACTTCCAATTCTAACTTATGTGTTTTCTCTTTATTTTCCAAAGCTCGGGTGTAGAGCTTTATTCATGATATCAAAATCCCAACACCCACACATAGATATATATACAGATATAAAAATGCGATAAAACAAAGATAAAGAATGCATATAACAAAGGAAGAAAAATAAACAAACAAAGCTAACACACATACGAAAACTTAACTGAACTAGGGTTGACTCACTTAGGGATGTTCCTGTCCCCAGCAGAGTCGCCATCTCGCTGGGGAAGTCCCAACAAGCTGTCTGCATGTCCCCAGCAGAGTCGCCATCTGTCGCACCTTGAAAAATGGGGATACGACTTTAAGCGAAGCGCGGTCGCACGCTCGCATTGATGGACTGAACATAGTCGCCACCGAACTTTATTTATTCCTAAAAAGGAAAGGGGAAATATCGATAAAACCCAAGACAAAACGACAATGATTATGGTCGTCGCAACCAATATCAGGGTTCGGGAGTCGGTTACGCAAGGGGAAGGTATTAGCACCCCTCACGTCCGTTGTATTCAACGGGAACCGTTTAGTTAGTTTCGTTTTGAATGTTAGCTTATGTTAGTCTTCTCAAGTTATTATGAGGGAGAGAATAAATAGAATCAAAAGAAAAGAAAAGATGTTTTTGGATTTTTTTTGACGAAGGACTAAACCTAAGTTTTTTATTAGTGGGCCTGACAAGATTTATAAATCCTGCTCCTACGTATATCAAAAGAGAAATCAAGCCTTTACGTAGTTCTGGGTAGAAAAACGTTTATTTGTTGGTCGATTTTAGCGAAAGCTATACTGTATTAATCGACAAAAACATTGTTTTACCCAAAACAGATGAGGAGTGGACGCATACCACACATCGAACGAATTTAGAAATCTACATTCGGAAAAGCGTCACTTATCTCGACTCAACAATCGTGGCCGAAACATTGTTTTGCATCACCTTAAGACAATATATCTTTCGTTTATGAAAAAGGGTTTTGATTAATCGCACGACGGCGAGGAAGAGTTTCATTGGTTGGATGTATTTTGAGTGATAGCGAGAACTTGGATGAGCGAGATATCCATTTCGAATCCTAGTCTCAGGAGTGCACGGTATACACCATGTTCCATTTCCATCTTTATTGGTGAAAAGTGTTTAATAAAGATTAAGTATTTTTAGGTTTGATTGAGAAAGGGTTTGAAGAAACCGCATTGACAATTTTAGACGATGGCGAGAGCTAAGATAAGCAAGGCATCCATCTTGAATCTTAATCTCAGGAGTGCACGGTATACACCATGTTCTATTTCCATCTTTATTGAAAAGGTGTTAAGGTAGGAATTAAGTATTTTTTGAGTTTTGAAAGACGAATATTTGATGAGAACGAGACATGAGCCTCGGGATCAATCACTTGGGGTTCCACTGGAATGCTAGATTCCAATGGTCCTTTTTCAATCAAATTATTTAAGAAAATTATTTGGACAACGAACACTTGATGAGAATCAACTATTCAAAGGGTTACGCCAGAATGCTTGATCCCAACGGTCCTTCTCTTTGTCCAAGTTAATTATTAAGTGTTTTAAGAGCGCAAGAAAAGAACGAACGGTTGATTCAAAACGTGAGACTCGGGACGGATTATTCGAGGGTTTCCACCGGAATGCAAGATTCGAATGGTCCTCTTCTTTCGTTGTTTTAAAAAGGAATTTAGTCGAATTGTAAAGATAGTTTAAAAATAAAATTGTCATAGGGATAAAATTAATTTTACAATTTTATATGTATATCGAATTAATTATATATATATAATCGAGTTAATCGAGTTAATTTTATATATATAATCGAGTTAATTATATATATATATATATATATATATATATATATATATATATATATAATCGAGTTAATTTTATATATATAATCGAGTTAATTTTATATATATAATCGAGTTAATCGAGTTAATTTTATATATATAATCGAGTTTCCACCAGAATGCTAGATTCTAATGGGAGGAAATGGAATTAAATGTCGAAACTATGGAAAGTTAGCGAAATTTAAATCGAAAAAATTAGTGAATTTGAATGTGATTATTTATACGTGTAAAGGTACGAACATGGGTGTTAATAACCTAATTAAATTAATTAACGCATGGAAATCAATTAATCGAATAAAAAACTAATATCGGAAATTCAACTATTAATTAAATCTAAAAGGTAAACAGTTAAAAATATAAATAACTAAATAACGATTAAATTAAATTAATAAAAATACAAAAGTAAAATAAATAGCAAGATACTATAAAAATTTAAATGATATAATAAGCATAAAAATAAAAAAAATTGGAAATATGCAACTCACAAGTATTGAACCCATCCCACTAAAGCAAGTGAACCTACTCTCTCTCCACTAGGCCACTTGTGGTCATTTGCTATGTTAATAATAATTTGAACATGTAAAACAGAATAGATTAAAATATAAATTAAAATAAAAAATAAAATAAGATAGTCTGTTGGACTACCTATTAACGATGGAGGAATCCAAAAATAAACCCTAGCCGCTTGGCTGTTGGATTTCCAAAGGATTATGGATTGGGAACACTAAACAGCATACCAACAATTAAAGGAAATGCCAAGGGAAACCAAAGGGTAAGTGGTCTTTAATCATGTTTTAAATGTTATTTCTTAAAAATAAATAAAAGAAAATTGAAAAGAGCCACGTGAAACAACACAAAATTCATTCGTCTTCCTCACGAAGACTTACTCTCATTCCTCATCATATCTCGTCTTCGATCCATCTCCCTCGCCCTCACTCTCGACCTCGTTTTCCTTATTCTGAATCTAATCCTCAAACTCACATCATCTCTCCATCGCTCACATTAGCCTTACGATACTACTCTCACCCAAAAATGCACAAATCCATGGTTTCAAAAGAGGATCAAGTAAGAAGCTCACCTTCGGCGGTGACGACGGCGACGACGAACCTTGAATCTTCCTTCTTCGCCTCTTCAATCTAGGTTTTTTTTCGTCGTTTTCCAATTAGGGTTTTTGTCTCTCAGATTTTTTTCGCCCTCTCTCTCGTTTTCCTTCTCACCTTCCCTTTTATATTCAGCAATTAGGGTTTTAGACTGACCTCTGGAGATCAAAAGGGGTTTCTGCAAAATCCCTTTAGGGTTGTCAAATTTTGGTCGCCCTATTTGATTGTTAAATTCGGAAAAGGTAACACAGACCTACACTTTCTTCTTTGATTTTGTCTCAATCCCTTTTGGGATATTTTTTTGAAATTCTAACGCCTTACTAATTGCTTTGTGTTTTACTGCAGTGAATTCGGTGAAAACATGAGTAGCTTCGGTTTTCACATGACCTTGGTGGAATTGGTATTTTCTAGCCTATTGGTTTTACTGCAACATGTGATGGTGAGCTCTTGGTTATTGCTGTAAGTTTACATGGTTCTATAGGCAATGCTTCACACTGTGATTAATTGGCACAACCCTGATCATGATATGTGAATGTGCTTTGCTTCCAACTGCTCAATTGGATTTTGCTGTCTTGATTGGTTTGTGTGGCCTGAATTAACTGCATGCTTTTGCTCATTGCAGGTCTGGTTTGGGCATTGTGGTCGGGTTTGTGTTATGTTGAACTAGTGCAAGATGTGGGTTAGCTCGGTTGCATGAACCTGTTGCTCGAAGCTCATGTTGGTTTGATGGTTTAGGTGATGGTTTGCCTAATTACTCGTAGCAGGTTTGTAGTATGTGTGTTGCTGCCTGTTTGGTTTTAATGGTGTCTAGTTAAGTTGGAAGTAACTGAAGTGTTATGGACTGTTGTGGGTTGTTTCATTTTGCAGTGAAAATGGTGTCTAGCTGGTTTGGTATGTTTGTGTGCAGGTCATCTGTTGGTAGTTCGGCAAGGTTTTATAGGATTGCTGCAGGACCAAGGTTTAGGTATGTTGGCTGCAGGCTTCAAGTCATGGTGCCTTGGTTTGAAAACTTGTTTGAAATGACTAAGCTTGGTTGTGCTATGACAGGTACTAATGGATGCAGGACTAATCCATGGCCATTTCCTGCATGATAATGATGGTGTGATGCTGTTGCAAAGCAAGATGACATAAGCTGCGACAACAATAACGATTAAACCGTCATGGAGCTCCTTGACCAACGGTTAGGGTAGGTTAAAGGCAAATGGCTAAGAATCCGTGGCCAATACAACATGGTTTGCATCATGGTGCTTGCTTGCTCGAGTTTGTGCACTGCAAAAATTGTTGTTGAACTGTCACTACCAATGTATTGTAGGTTGCTTGACTTGATTTTCTTTTGTAGGATGATGTTTGCTGCAGGTAGCTTGCCTTGCCTGCTGCAGAATTGTAGGTCTTGAAATCCGTAGAATCAGTTATGCATTGATTGAACCGAATCTTGAAATGTGTCGTGGCTATTTGTTAATACTTTTAAGATTTATGACTTATGCTGAAGTTGTCTAGGTGCTGGTGCAATAGGATATTACTGCTTGATACTCATTATGCAAATGTTAGTAAAAACTGTTAGCAGGTTGGCCGAATGTGATGCTATTATTTGAGAGAGAAATTGATGCACAAATTTCTACCTTTTAGCCTTCTTAAACATCCCATGAAGTGGTTTGGTTCACTGGTTTTTTTAATACTTTGGGTGCAGGTTAACCGCTTGGATGCGAGCTGCTTAGTTCGGGGCTGTTTTGGAATTCTTATGGAGTGCTATGGCCTTGATGATGTTGATTCGCTACTGTTAGAAAAATCATATGTAATGGATTGGGATATATAGAATGTATTGAAATGGTTTACGTATGTTTGTATGGTTATGGTTGTAGTATATCATGACATGTGTTGAAATTTTGAATGGAACCATTGAATTTGAAATGGAAACGAGGTGTATTTGAATTGATTAAATGAATGAATACACATTGGAATTGTTTAGATTGTGTATTGAAAGTTAATTGAATGAATGAGATTATGTAACGAATGCTTATTGAATTGGACTTGTATGTAAGTCTATTGAATTGTATTGAATGGAATTTGGATATATTGAATGAAAGCTTGAAAGTTTGAATGAATTGTATGGAGTGTAGGATTGTAATGGTATGTAATGAATTGTTAAAAAAAAAATAGAAAATTACTTAGACATGGAAAGTGGCTTATGTAGGTTGGTGATTTAAACGCGTCCAATCAAAATTCATCCCTATTTTTATTTTCTAAACCAAATGTGGGTTTCTTTGTGTTCAGTAGAAATGAAAAGGCCCAATTCTAACTTATCCAAGGACATCACCTCTATTGGTTACTCAAATGCAAGAGTGGACATAAAATTCCGATTTTAAATGAGCAATGCATATGATGATTACCAAATTGATATGGAATACCACAAATCTATCTTAAACCAAACACCCTTGGCTTGTTGATTTTGGTCGATGGTTATATAGTTGACTTAAAGTCTAGAAATGGTGTAGTGGATTTTGATGGACATGGTTGTTAAAAGGGTTAATGGATAAATGGATATTTGGTTATAAAAATGGGTATGGATTTTAGAAATAATCCAAGACTAAACTAAATGTCAATTTAAAATAAAGAAAACCAATAAAACCAATTGAAATCAAATTAATCTATAATTTGTTAAAATTAATTTGATATCAATTCTAACATTTATTTGAAAATTAAAATCAATTAAAGTTTGAATCATTAGTAAAAAAAACAATTAAGATTAAATTGAAATTTGAAATTAGACTTAATTTGAAATTAAATTGAAAATTAAAAAGTCAAATAACTTAAATTAGAATCCATTTTGTAATTAAAAGCACCATGATCGAAAAGGCCTAGATAATGACCAATGTTTATCAAAATCGAGACAATATGGATTTGGGAATGGACGGTTGACTTTGGTCAACTAATTGACTAGAAAGTCAACGATTGACCTCAGACGTGAATTAGGGTTTATATTAAAATGAATGCATGATGCATAGTGGATGAAAAATTTTCAGGACCAAAATCGGGGTATGACAATGATGATGTTCAACATATGTTTGACAGTCACGAACAATCCGGTTACAACGATATAGAGTTGTATATATTACCACATCAACAACAGGAGTCTTAGTACATTGATCAGTCACAAGTGTTTTGTGAGACTGATGACGAACAAGCTGAGGTGAATGTTCCAGACGATGAAGAAGAGGAACCTGAGATCATCGTTGATTTGATGGTGAACGCTGAAGAGGAAGAGGAGCCAATACCAGCAGGTCATGTATATTGCCCACCCCAACACATGACAAGGTTAAATTTGGGTTCAGATGAACCTTCGGGAGATGTATGGTACAATCCTCACGTGCAAATGCAAGGATCTCTGAAACAAGTAGACACATTTCGCACAAAAGAGGAATGTGTAAAAGCCATCAAAAAATTCCACATGGAACTATCAGCAGATTTCAGAGTTGACAGAACTGACGCATTGAGGTATAAAGTTTATTGTCCGAATGAGCACCGCCTTTTTAAGTTGTTAGCTTCGTACCGGAAGAGGAAGGAGTCTTTGGAGATTGAATCAATGGGTCCAGATCACACATGCATGCTGACAAACCCAATGCAGGATCATTGTAAATTAAGCTCTCAACTAATATGCGATGAAATATTGTCTATCATTGGCGATAATCCGTCTTTAAAGGTTAGTACAATAATCTCGCATATTAGGGCAGAGTACAACTACACACCATCATATAGGAAGGCATGGATAGCTAGAACAAAAGCTGTTGAAAAAGTGTTTGGCAATTAGGAGGAATCTTACAAACAACTTCCAAAATACATGTTCGCTCTAAAACACTATGCTCCCGGTACAATTTTCAAGATGGAAACATTGCCCGCATATACACCAGATGGTACGTGTGCTGTTGGAAATAGAATATTTCACCGTCTATTTTGGGCGTATCAACCGTGTATCTGTAAGAACAAAAATTGTTCTACAACAGATTCCTTGATTTTGATGATAACAAAGGATGAAACCAAAAATGGCACCCTAACGAAAAGTTTCTAAGTGTGCAGGATTCTAAAGAAAGAAGGAAGAAATCTGATGATGTCATCAGATACAGAACCAGATCAGAAGCATATTATCATATGATCAGAAGCATCTGAAGTGGAAACACGTTCAAGAAAGTCTAACTCTGAGCAAAACAGCAAAGTATCAGAAGCATCTGAACAAGAAGTAAGCTCTAGATGTTCTGACTCTGAACAACGCTATCTCTAACTTCCAGAAGTTATCAGCGCTATCTGAAGAAACTATCTGAACTCACAAGAGATTAACATCAGAAGCAAGATTCCAAGATTCTCCAGAAACACAAATACTCTGAGCATGGAATTGCTAATCATGAAAGAGTAACGTTAAAGTCAAGTAAAGATTTGCAAATGGTTTTCCTAATTAAGAAAGAGACGTTAATCTCCAATTTCAATAAAGAAGATACTACTTGTGGTAAGTAGTCATTTCAAGGAGAGAAAGTTATCCTGCAGAAGCTATTTAAGTGATGGCGTAAATTCATTTTAATATCCATCAGTTTCAACTACTACCTCATTGATCTATATAAAGGACTACAAATCAACATTCAGCATACAACATATACAAGCAGAAATTATACTGAAACATCAACGCACAAGAAAACATTCTTGCTCTCTAAAGATCTTCACGAAGCTTTTGCTTATAACGTGAAAAACTCTTGTTCTTAATACTGTAATATTTGCTTTCTTAGAAGCACTCTAGATTACATAAATCTTTTATCTATTGTTTGTTTATTTCCTCAAGTGACTCTGTGAAGTCTGTATACTTGAGAGGACTAAGAGATCTTTCTCTTAGACGTTGTTTGTAATCTTTCAAGATTAGTGGATTAAGTCCTTGTTGAAGGCGAAATCACCTCGGCCGGGTGGACTGGAGTAGCTTTGTGTTATAAGCGAACCGGTATAAAATCCTTGTGTGATTTTCTTTTTGAAAAGCGCTTATTTTTCCAAACAATTCAAACCCCCCCTTTCTTGTTTTTTCTCACCTTCAATTGGTATCAGAGTTCCGGCTCTGTTATTGATTTTCTAATCAAACACTTAACAGTGTAGAGAGATCCAGTACGAGAAAAACTATGGCCCACTCAAATGAAAAAGATAGTTACAATGCTAAGCCTCCTGTTTTTGATGGAGAGAAGTTTGACTACTGGAAAGATAGAATTGAAAGTTTCTTTCTGGGTTATGATGCTGAACTCTGGGACATTGTCACAGATGGATACAAACCTCCTGTCACAGAGGATGGAGCTGAAGTTCCCAGAAGTAAGATGTCAGATGATCAGAAACGAGTTTTCAAGAATCATCACAAGGCCAGAACCATACTCCTAAATGCTATATCTTACAACGAGTATGAAAAGATCACCAACAGAGAGACAGCCAAAGATATACTTGACTCTCTGAAGATGACTCATGAAGGAAACTCCCAAGTCAAAGAGACGAAGGCTCTGGCGCTTATCCAGAAATATGAAGCCTTCAAAATGGAAGATGACGAAGCTATAGAGGCTATGTTTTCTAGATTCTAAACTCTTATTGCAGGTCTCAAGGTGCTAGACAAAGGATACACAACTGCAGATCATGTTAAGAAGATAGTCAGAAGTCTGCCAAAGAAATGGAGACCTATGGTTACTGCTCTGAAGCTGTCAAAGGATCTGAACAATATCAACCTTGAAGAACTTGTCAGTTCTCTCAGAAGCCATGAGATAGAACTAGAGGAGGATGAGCCTCAGAAAAAGAACAAGTCCGTAGCGCTAAAGTCCAGATCTGAAAGACGGAAACCTGACAGAACCAAAGCTCTCCAGGCAGAAACTGAAGATACTGACGACTCTGAACCAGAAGACTCTGATGATGAAGAAGAGTTGTCCCTACTAACCAGAAGAGTTAAGCAACTCTGGAAAAAGAGGAACAACAATTTCAGAAGACCAAGACCCAGAGGGGATCGATCAGAGTCAATTTCAAAAGGTAAAGCTAACAAAGATATTACCTGTTATGAATGTAAAGAAACAGGTCATTACAGGAATGAATGCCCCAAGCTAAAGAAAGACAACTCTAGAAAAGAAAGCTTCAAGAAAAATACCTTCAAGACAAAGAAAGGACTGATGGCTACCTGGGATGATAGTGAATCTGGATCATCAGAATCTGACTCTGATGAACAGGCCAACGTGGCACTTATGGCTACCACATCCAGTAGCTCAGATGAAGAATCTGAAGAGGTATTCTCTGAACTTTCTCGATCTGATTTAGAATCATGCTTGTCAGAAACTCTTAGCTCTTATCAGAAATTAAAACAAAAAATTAAAAACATTAAAGGCTGTCTTAAAGCTAAATTTGAAGAATGTAGTGAACTTGAGATAACAATTCTAACACGAGAAGATACAATCAGATCTTTAACGTTAGAAAGAGATGGAGCAAAAATAAAAAGCTCAGAATTAGAAGAAGCGTTGTCTCAAGCACCACAAACTTCAAATAAAATAATTTATAAATACGAAGAAGCCTTTCAAGAATTTCTGAAAAATGGGATAGATAGGAGTATTATGGCATCCATGATTTATGGAGTTAGTCAGAACAATAAAAAGGGAATTGGGTATGATCCTAAGGAAGATAAAACTTCTACCAGTAACCAACTTAAGTCTCCCTTTTCATATCACTATACACACACACAAGAACAAAAATTTAAAAATGCTAGAAAACCCAAAGTTATAAGAAACTCTGGGAAAACTAATCTGAAAGGACCCAAGAGATTCTGGGTACCAAAGGATAAGATTGTCTATGTTGCAGATATCCTATGCAGCAAAGTTCAGACACCAGTCATGGTACCTGGACTCTGGATGCTCGCGACACATGACGGGAAGAAAGTCTATGTTCCAAAGTCTGGAACTTAAAGACGTTGGATTTGTAGGCTTCGGAGGAGATCAGAAAGGAAGGATCAGAGGCTTCGGAACTATTGGTAATGGTACTCTTCCCTCTATATCTGATGTCCTTTATGTAGAAGGATTAATGCATAACTTGTTATCCATAAGTCAATTAAGTGATAACGGTTATGATGTAATCTTCAATCAAAAAACATGTAAAGCCATTAATCAGAACGATGGCTCTGTCCTTTTCACAGGCAAGAGGAAAAACAACATTTACAAAATAAATCTTTCTGATTTAAAAGATCAAAATGTTAAATGTCTAATGTCAGTTCACGAAGAGCAATGGGTATGGCATAGACGCTTGGGCCACATTAGCATGAGGAAACTTTCTCAGCTAACTAAACTTGAGTTAGTCAGAGGCCTACCTAAACTGAAGTTTTCTTCAGATGCTCTGTGTGAAGCTTGTCAGAAAGGAAAATTTTCAAAAACATCTTTTAAAAAGAAAAATGTTTTTTCTACCTCTAAGCCTCTGGAACTTCTTCACATTGACTTATTTGGTCCTGTGAAAACATCATCAGTTAATGGAAAGAAGTATGGACTAGTCATTGTTGATGATTACAGTCGCTGGACATGGGTAAAATTCCTAAAGCACAAGAGTGAGTCTCACTCTGTATTCACTAGTTTCTGTTCCAAAGTGCAAAAAGAATTTGACTCTAAAATTATTAGAGTCAGAAGTGATCATGGTGGAGAATTTGAAAACAAAGATTTTGAAGAATTATTTGATTCTAATGGAATATCCCATGATTTCTCCTGCCCTAGAACTCCACAACAAAATGGAGTTGTAGAGAGGAAGAATAGGACACTCCAAGAGATGGCCAGAACCATGATCAATGAAACTAATGTAGCAAAGCACTTTTGGGCAGAAGCTGTAAATACAACGTGTTACATTCAGAATAGAATCTCTATAAGACCTATTCTAGAAAAGACTCCCTATGAACTGTGTAAAGGAAGAAAACCAAACATTTCATATTTTCATCCTTTTGGATGTTCTTGCTTTATATTAAATACTAAAGAACATCTGAACAGGTTTGATTCCAAAGCACAGAAAGGTATTATGTTAGGATACTCAGAACGCTCTAAAGGCTACAGAGTATACAACACAGAAACCAAAATTGTGGAAGAATCAATTCATGTCAGATTTGATGATAAGCTTGACCCTGAAAAGTCAAAGCTAGTTGAAAAGTTTGCAGATTTAGAAATCACTCTTGTAGAATCTGATAAAATTCCAGAAGCTACTGTCACTCAGAACTCTGAAGAAATTAAATCTCCAGAAATCCCAAAGAAAGTTAAAAGTCGTATCAACGTTTCTGAAGATTTGATTCTGGGAAACAAGGACGAACCTGTCAGAACCAGATCTACCTTCAGGACCTCTGAAGATACTCCTTTGGGACTAGTGTCTCTGATTGAGCCTATGTCTTGTGATGAAGCACTTCAAGATAACGACTGGGTTTCAGCCATGCAAGAAGAATTAGATCAATTCTCAAAGAATGATGTCTGGGATCTCGTTCCTAAACCCAGAGGCACTCACGTCATTGGAACCAGATGGGTATTCAGAAACAAGCTGAATGAGAAAGGAGAAGTCGTCAGAAACAAAGCTCGACTGGTAGCTCAAGGTTATAGTCAACAAGAAGGTATTGATTATAATGAAACCTTTGCTCCAGTCGCGAGGTTAGAATCTATTCGTCTTCTTGTATCTTTTGCTATTAATCACTCTATCAAATTATACCAAATGGATGTCAAGAGTGCATTCCTTAATGGTTATATTTCAGAAGAAGTGTATGTCAACCAACCTCCAGGTTTTGAAAATTCAAATTTTCCAGAACATGTTTTTAAACTTAAGAAATCCTTATATGGACTTAAACAAGCTCCCAGAGCTTGGTATGAACGATTAAGCAATTTTCTTCTGGAACAAAATTTTATCAGAGGGAAAGTTGATTCTACACTCTTCTGTAAAAACCTTAATAATGATCTCATGATATGCCAGATTTACGTTGATGATATTATTTTTGGTTCTGCTAATATCTCTGTTTGCCAAGAATTTTCTAAGTTAATGCAGGCAGAATTTGAAATGAGTTTAATGCAAGAACTAAAGTTCTTTCTGGTAATTCAAATTAATCAAACTCCAGAAGTCACGTACGTTCATCAAAGCAAGTACATTAAAGACGTCCTGAAGAAGTTTGACATGACTGAATGCAACTCTGCAAAAACTCCCATGCACCCAACTTGCATTCTTGAAAAGGAAGAGGTAAGCAACAAGGTTTGTCAGAAGCTCTATCGAGGTATGATAGGCTCTCTTCTCTATCTGACTGCTACTCGTCCTGATATTCTCTTTAGCGTCTGTCTTTGTGCCAGATTCCAATCAGATCCTAGAGAATCTCATTTAACAGCAGTTAAGAGAATTCTTAAGTATCTGAAAGGAACTCCTAACCTGGGCCTGATGTATAAGAAAACATCAGAGTATAGACTTTCTGGTTACTGTGATGCAGATTATGCAGGAGATAGATTAGAACGAAAAAGCACATCTGGAAATTGCCAGCTTCTGGGAAATAATCTGATATCCTGGGCTAGCAAAAGACAGTCAACAATTGCTCTATCAACTGCAGAAGCAGAATACATCTCAGCATCACTGTGCACAACTCAGATGCTCTGGATGAAGCATCAGTTAGAAGATCTGCAAATCTTTGAGAGTAACATTCCTATCTTTTGTGATAATACTGCTGCTATTTGTTTAAGTAAGAATCCCATTCTACATTCCAGAGCTAAACACATTGAAATAAAACATCATTTTATCAGAGACTATGTTCAGAAAGGGATAGTAACATTGAAGTTCATAGATACAGATCATCAATGGGCAGATATCTTTACTAAGCCTCTTGTAGCACCTCAAATTTGCACCTATCATTGTACATACATTCTCATATTAGGTCATAGCATATCATGGTCCACTGCATAGCATTGCATTGTTCCATTTGCCTCAAGTGCAAGCCAATCAAGAGAATTAGGTCAAACTGATCAGGAGATCAGTCAACCAAGCAAGCAAGTATGTTTCTCAAGGAGCCAAGGCCTCAGGGTTGGTCCAACATGTTCACATGACTTGGGGATCCATTTGAAGTGTTTAGGTCAAGGATTGGATGTTCAGAAGTCATCAGTCAATGCACAATCAGTCAGAAACCCTAAAAGTCAACTGTTGGTCAACTGTCCATTTAATCAGTGATTTGATGATGGGATTTGGTTTGAGAGAGCTTATTCATGTCCCAATAGGCCTCATATATCATGGCAAACACCATCATGGAAGAATTTGAAGCCAGATCAGAGATTTCCAAAAAGGGAAACTTGACCTGTAACTGAAATTTACCAAAAATGGAAAGTCTTGATCCTCAAACTTACATCATGATACAAGCTTCAAATGAATTTTTGCCCAACATGAAAGTTGAAGATCTTGTTCTCCCATTTCCAAAAAGTCCAAGAACACTCAATTCCCATGTATGGTTGGCAAGTTGTGATCAAATCATTTTCAGAAATTCTTGAACTTCAAAAGGCCATATCTCTCAAACCATTTGGCCAAATTTGGTGAGGTTTTTTCCAACAAGTCACATTTGACCTCATCTTTCCAAATATGTAACCCTCATGCACCAAAACCTCATGGATCAAAATGGCATTTTTGAACCTACTTGAATTAATTTTAAGTGAGGTGAAAAAGTGAACTTTTGATTTGATCTTTTCCAACCATTTTTGCCATTCAAATATGTTCTGAAATGTTGTTTAAAACTTGTTGGAAGCCCATTTCCATGCAGTACACGCACCCATCACCTACTTGCTTGAAAATTGGCCAAAAGTACACTTTTTTACCAACTCCATCCCACATTTTC
This sequence comes from Lathyrus oleraceus, assembly GCF_024323335.1. Taxonomy (NCBI): domain Eukaryota; kingdom Viridiplantae; phylum Streptophyta; class Magnoliopsida; order Fabales; family Fabaceae; genus Lathyrus; species Lathyrus oleraceus. Next base: position 362,723,610 of record NC_066583.1, read on the forward strand.
ATGGACCTGGATTCAGTACCACAAAACAGCAGATATATATCATTTTTTCTGCCAATTGAAAACCCTAGCAGCCACAAGATATCACAGAAAAACACTTGCTCTCAAAAAACTCATTTTCTTCATCTTTTCAAAATCTGCTAAAAAACTCCAAATAACCCGACCTTGTCTTTGTTGATTCATCATCCAAACAACATCTTGAGCTCATTCCAACATTGTTTCTCCACCTGTAGAAGCCTCTTGCCCGACTGTTTTCCCAAGGTGTCATCAATGGCAAAGTGTGGTTGAAGTCTTTTCAAGCTGTTGCAAGCCAAAGCATCTTCACCATTCATCATTAGGAGGGTTTTAAAGCATCTGTTTCACGTTAACATGGCCAAATAACAACCGAATCGACACTGCTCTTCCAACTTGGTAAAATTTCGACTCTCACCTTTTCCAAAACCATGATACACACTTTGTAGATCACCTTTCCCTGATCATTATGAGCTTTGAATGGTTGAAAATGGTTTAGTACTTAGCAAGTTATGTTGAAATGAATGTTGATGATTCAAACTTGTTTTTGCTTGTTTCTTATTGTCCAGCTCGATTTAATGAAAATTATTGTTGGATTTATAATGTGTGATGTTTGCTGAGTTGAATGGTATGTTTACATTCCATTTCTGGAAAATTTTGGTTTCACGATTTTGGAGAGGATGAAGATATTTACTGTACACGAACCCTAGTTCTTCATTTTCCAGATTTTTTCCATTTTTCACGTGCATGAGCTTGTGTTTACTGTGTCATTAGCCAACAACCAATCAGTTTATTTCGTTTGCATGGCCTAAACGCCGCGTTTTGATTAGTTGGTGGGGTAATTACAAAACTGCCATTCCCGTGCCCCATGTCCCACTAAATCCATGTTGTTTTATTTGTTTATTTCATTTTGATGCAACAACTTACAAAATTCATAACATCTTCATTATTCATCCATTTCATGGGATTTTTTGTATCATGTTCATCACAATCTCTAGTTTTTTATCATGTATTTTCCAGAATTTTTGCATGAATGTTTTTTTAAATGATGCTAGGGTTTGTGACATGTGCTCATATTTTGTACACTTTGCCAAAACATTTGTGAAATGGTGATACTTTATCCAATGGCTCCCAAATTTTTTGTGCTTAAACTAGACACACTCATGGTGATTTTGATGTAGAGTTTGTGAATTTATCTTATCTGGATTGTGAGTTATGAATTTTTGAAGTAGGGTGTGACAATTTGTGTCACACCATTGATGTGCAACTTCATGATTTTTGATACCATGCTTCTTGAACTCAAATTGATCTAAAATTTTGCATGAACCTACTCTTTTATGTCTAGTTTGCACATGATTTTGTTGTGGAATTATTTGTGCCATTTTCCATTTGTTTAAGATTTTCTCCCCTGTTGGACCAAAATGTTGACCTCATGTGATGCATGTTGCCATTTCATTTGTGAAATTCTCATACTTCATTGGATGGACATGAAATTTTACATGAGATAACTAGACATCCTCATCTTTGCCATGGTTTTGGTCCCATTCATTTATCATACACCATCTCTGATTTATGATTTTTCTAAGTTGATGCATGTTTGGTTGACTTCCTTAAGCATGTCCAAAATTGCTTTGACTTTCTGATTTTCATTGACTGCCTTCCACTTGTCCAAATGAGATGAAATTTGACATGCTTACCATGCTATGTGTTAAGATTGATCATGATTTATTTGGTGATTTTTGAAAATGTTTGAGTTGACTTTTGATGCAAGTCTTGCTGTTGACTTCTATGAGCTCTCATTTGCCATGCTTTGACTGCTTTTGCTTATGAAATGATGATGATGCATGATATGAACATGAAACCAATTGGGGTTGCTTCTTAAATGTTTGAATTTGATTTTGATTGGACATTGCTTGCTGTTTTGACTTTTTCATTCTCTTTTGACCCTAGGCTTGCCCTAGTGGTCCTGTTACTCACTTTTGAGCTTGTGTTTTCAGGTTGACCAACAAATGACCAATGAGGCCAATTCTTTTTGATTGAACTTGCTTGAATATCATTGTTTAACTTGTTTGTTTTGTAGGTGGCTTGGCTCACATGCCTTAAGCCTTATGCCTTGCACATCCATTTGCTTCTGATTAACTGTTGATGTCTGTTTCTTTTTGCTTTGTTTGAAGTTGCATACTAACATCTGCTTGACCATTTCAGGTGCTTTTAGTTGCTCAGTTCCTTGTGAACTTTTGCTTTGCTTTGCTTGTATAAGCAATTTGCATTGAGGTATATTCCTAATCTTCATGTAGTCTGGAAGACCCGGCCTGTTACTTGGCCAGGCAACTGTCTGAAGTCCTCCTTAAGAGGCAATGCTTGTGCTTGTTTTAATTTGTCCTTGTACATATGAAAGTCCTCCTAAGTGAAGAGGCAATTGGCAGACACAAGGGATATGCAATCTATCCCCTGCTATTCTGTGTGTCATCTGCTCTGCTCACATCACTGTGTTGATGCATTGCAGATACAAACCCAAGATCTTGTACAATTGTACAGTTGAGTCAGTATCAAATGTGTAGAAGGGTTCCCACTTTCTGAACCCACACATTCTTGTCTTAAGCTCTCCCAGGCCAGGGATAAGAGCTGTGAAGTCTTATCTTCACTCACCTTTCATCTGCTTCACCTTAGCCTCTCAATGGCAAGGTTAAGAGCTAACATTACCCAGTTCCAGAGGTTTGTTTGTTGAGGTTGATATGACCCCTCGACTAAAACCTAACCCTTGTTTGAGCCACTTGCTTGTGTATAGTGTGTGCTATCTGTGCTTGTATGTTTGTTTGACTTGCTTCCTGTGCAAGTTGGGGTTAGTTTAGACTTGCTTCCTGTGCAAGTTAGGTTTTGCTTGGCTTGCTTCCTGTGCAAGTTAAGTATAGGTGTGGCTTGCTTCCTGTGCAAGTCATGACTAGGATAGGCTGGTTCCCTGTGCCAGTTAGCTAGAAACCTTAACTTAGGGTTGATTTGCATGATAACATCTAGGCTCGAGTCGTAGTCTCCCTAGTGTTGTGTCTCCCTCTGTTATCTGGTTAGGCTAGTCCTTTTTCCCTCCGTAGGGGAACTACGTCGCCCTGATCCTCATATCAGATGAGGTACGTAGGCAGGAGATGAGCAGATCTCTCCGGGCGCCTGTGTCTTTGTTTTGTCTTGTTGTGTGCTTGGAAGCTGATGTAAGTCCATCGAGTGGCATTCGGGTTCCAGTGTGGGTTTGTTGGTTCGGATGCTGATGTAAGTCCAGTGATTGGCAGTCAGGCTCCATGTTTGCCTTTTTGAGTGTGTTTTGGTTCGGATGCTGATGTAAGTCCAGTGATTGGCATTCAGGCTCCACGTTTGCCCGTGCCTGTGTTTGTTTGTGTGCGTGTCAGCTGAGCTACGAATGCTCTGATTCTTCTCTCGTCCGAGGAGATACGTATGCATAGGATGCGATATCCTAGCGAGCATGTGTCGTTTCCCCAGTCCGAACTACTTCGACTCTGATGTCTATGCCTGATAGACTAAGTAGGCCCAGGATGCGACATCCTGCCGAGTCAGTTTCCGCTTTGTTTGTTTCTTGTGTCTCTTTCAGCCAGTGTGTGTGTGTTTGAGCAGTGTTTTAGCAACCATTTTCCTTTCTATTGTGCGTGGATCCCGTCGAGTACGACGGATGCGTAGGGGTGCTAATACCTTCCCTTCGCATAACCGACTCCCGATCCCATTCTCTTTGGTCGCGAGACCATGTTCTTTCCAGGTTTACTCTGAGCGTTTCCTTTCCCTCTTTTGGGATAAATAACGCACGGTGGCGGCTCTGTTGTTCTTGTTTTCCCGCCGGTTTTTCGCGTGATGCGACAGCTGGCAACTCTGCTGGGGATATAGAGAAGTTGACCTATGCTGGTCCATCTTCCCTAAGCGAGTCTCTCCTAGCGCTCTCTAGGATAGGTTTTGGTTGCTTTGGCTGTTATTTATTGCATTCATTTGTATATATGTGCATTTATCGTTTGCATTTATTGTTTGCATTAATGTTTGCATTCATATTCATCTGTTCACCTGGCTGGTTGTCTGTTTCTCTCTGTTGGGGTGGGAGTTACATGAGGTAAAAGGCCCAATACCCAGGCCATGAGTGAAATCTAGGATACTTAGGAATAGAGTGATTCATGGGAAGCGGGTGGTATTGCGCCACTTAGCAGAACATTGATATCACGAGCAGTTCAGACCCTGGTGGGATATTATCGTTACATACTTCGGGTGTGTATATGATGATGTTCTGCGAAAGGTTATTTATGCTGCGTTTCTCTCGACCTTACCCTGGCCTAGACGACACCCGTGAGTGGGGAGGGGATGATCATTATTACAGGTACAGGTACTTGTTGGTGACTTGTTGGTGACTTGTGATCCTGTTGGTGACTATTGGTTCAGAATTTTGGGGTCTCAGATGACTTTGGGTTTCAGATGAATTTGTGGTTCCGAGTTCAAGCCGAAGCTTTGATCCTGTGTTCCGAGAGACACAGCCAACCAGTCCAGTCTGCATCATTTGCATCATAGCATATTTATTTTTCAAAAGAAACGCAATAAAAAAGATACAAAAAAAAAGAAAAAAGAAAAAAAAAAAAAAACTAATCCCTGCATGCATATCATTTCTCAGGTACATTCCAGAGCTTGTTCACTGATAGAGATGGCAACAGTCCCAGAGTTGAAGCGGAAGACTTGTTCCTACAGCTTTCACCGTGAACCTTTGACGTCTCTGATTGAGTTGAGCAACCTTATGACCAGTGGTAACCAGAAGGGGTTTGTTGACCAGTATGGAGATATTCTGACACTGTTGAAGATGGTAGTCGATCCGGTGCCGTTGCAGACTCTTCTACAGTTCTACGACCCAGAGCTTCATTGTTTCACCTTTCAAGATTATCAGTTGGCGCCTACTCTTGAGGAGTACTCCATTCTGCTGAGTGTCCCGGTCCGGTATCAGGTTCCTTTCTTGGATGTGCCCAAGGAGGTTGATTTCAGAGTTGTTGCCAGAGCTCTCCATTTGGGTATCAAGGAAGTCAGTGATAGTTGGAAGTCCAGTGGGGATGTTGTAGGATTGCCTTTGAAGTTTCTGTTGAGGGTAGCTAGAGAAGAAGCAGAGAAGGGAAGTTGGGAAGCCTTTCATGCTCAGTTGGCCGTCATGATCTATGGGATCGTCTTGTTTCCGAGTATGCCCAATTTTGTTGACTATGCTGCAGTCAGTATTTTCATTGGAGGAAATCCAGTTCCTACTCTATTAGCTGACACTTACTATGCTATTCACAGTAGGCATGGTAAGGGTGGGGCTATCAGGTGTTGTCTCCCGCTTTTGCTCAGATGGTTCTTGTCTCTTCTGCCAGTCAGTGGACCTTTTGTGGATGCTCAGAGCACGCATAAGTGGACTCAGAGGGTTATGTCTCTTACTTCCTATGATATCAGGTGGCAATCTTACCGGATGGATGTGCGTAACGTCATTATGAGCTGTGGAGGATTCCGTAATGTGCCACTCATAGGGACTAGGGGTTGCATCAATTACAACCCGGTTCTTTCGCCAGTTGGGGTTTGTGATGAAGGGAAGACCACTTGAGGCTGAGGTAGCAGAAAATGTGTATTTTGAGAAGCAGAGTGACCCGGCCAGATTGGAGCAGATAGGAAGAGCTTGGAAGTCTATTGGTATGAAGGATGGATCTGTCTTAGGGAAGAAGTTTGCCGTTGCTATGCCTGATTACACTGATTGGGTCAAGGAGAGAGTAGAAACTTTGTTGTTACCCTACGACAGGATGGAGCCGTTGCAGGAGCAACCACCTTTGATCCTTGCTGAGAGTGTGCCTGCGGAGCACTACAAGAAAGCCTTGATGGAGAATCGCCGTTTGAGAGAGAAGGAGCAAGATACCCAGATGGAGTTGTACAAAGCCAAAGCTGATAGGTTGAACTTGGCTCATCAACTCAGAGGAGTGCGAGAAGAAGATGCTAGCAGACTGAGAAGCAAGAAGAGATCCTACGAGGAGATGGAGAGCATGTTAGATGCAGAACACCGGGAGTGCTTGAGGCTGCAGAGAGTTGAGGCCAGCTATCAGAAGAAGATCAGAGACTTGGAGAAGCAACTCAGAGATAAAGACATCCAGTTGAAGAAGGAAGTAGACTTGAGACAGGCATCAGAGAACCACCTTGGAGGAGAAGTGGTAGAGCTTAGACGACAACTGAAGGAGAAGATCACTCTTTTGCCAGAATGTTCAGAATGTGACCTGTTGATAGACCAGTGTCAGTACTTGAAGACTCTCATTCCGGGAGGCCGTTTGTCTTAGCTTGTATCTTTGATATGTATGTTGAGAATCACCTCCAGGCTTGTTGGATGGGATTCATTGTTGTACTCCGATTGTTTGGATTTTCTTTGTCGACTTTGTTGTATGATCCTGTTACTCATATAGATGAGGTTGTTGGTTTCACATTGTACTCATCACTCTTGTGTATGTTGTTTCTGTGCTTCTATGTTGTTCTTGCTGCAGGTTGCCATCTTTTGAGGATGACTCAGGCTCTTTGAATGCCTGAGGAATGAACATATCATGTGCATCATACGCATCATTAGCACCATACTCATATCATTTTGCATAACAGGTGTTCTTGGTCGTGACTTCTCACTCTTGGTTCCTGTTCAGGCAGGATAGCTGATCAACGTCCGCACCGCTACTCAACAAGACTGAATCAACAGAGAGGTATGGATCAAGTTCAAGCTGAGTTGGCTGAGATGAAGGCTAACATGGCCCAGTTTATGAATATGATGCAAGGGGTTGCACAAGGTCAAGAAGAACTTCGAGCCATGGTTCAGAGACAAGAGGCTGCAATTCCACCGGTCAACCATGCTCCGCCAGAGGGAGGCCCGGTCAATGATAATAATGTTGCTGCTGCTGTACCCATCAACAACTATGCTGTAGGTGATGAGTTGGGGGGTATTCGAATCAACGGTCAACCTATTGTTCCAGATGCCGCTAATGCCAGAGCAGTCCGTGCCCCGGCCCGTAATCCTGCTCCGATTGTTGACAGACAAGAGGATATGTTCACTCTGCTCAGTGAAGACGAAGATGTTCTGGGAAGGGTTGATGAGAGGGATCGTAAAGTTGATGCCCTTGCTGAGAAGATCCGGGCTATGGAATGTCAAAATTCTCTCGGTTTTGATGTTACCAATATGGGGTTGGTGGAAGGTTTGAGAATCCCTTACAAGTTCAAAGCACCGTCCTTCGATAAATACAACGGTACTTCTTGCCCTCGCACCCATGTGCAGGCTTATTATCGAAAAATCTCTGCGTATACCGATGATGAAAAGATGTGGATGTATTTTTTCCAAGATAGTCTATCTGGGGCTTCTTTGGACTGGTACATGGAATTAAAGAGAGATTCGATCCGATGCTGGAGGGATCTGGGTGAGGCCTTCTTGAGGCAATATAAACATAACATGGACATGGCGCCTAGCCGGACTCAGCTGCAGAGTCTATGTCAGAAATCCACAGAGAGCTTCAAGGAGTACGCCCAGAGGTGGCGTGAACTGGCTGCTAGAGTTCAACCCCCTATGCTGGAGAGGGAGTTGACAGATATGTTTATCGGTACTCTTCAGGGTGTGTTTATGGACCGGATGGGGAGCTGCCCATTCGGTAGTTTTTCTGATGTTGTCATTTGTGGAGAGAGGACTGAGAGCTTGATTAAAACTGGGAAGATCCAAGATGCTGGTTCCTCTTCTTCTAAGAAGCCGTTTGCTGGGGCACCTCGTCGAAGAGAGGGTGAAACTAATGCTGTTCAACACCGCAGAGATCAGAACAGAAGTGAATACCGTCAAGTTACTGCAGTGACCATTCCGGCACCTCAACCTCGTCAACAACAACAACAAAGAGTTCAACAACCGCAACAACAACAACAGCAACGTCCGTATCAGCCCAGACAAAGGATGCCTGATCGACGTTTTGATTCGCTACCCATGTCGTACGCCGAACTGCTGCCCGAACTACTCAGGTTGGGGATGGTTGAGTTGCGTACAATGGCTCCGCCTACAGTATTGCCTCCTGGGTACGACGCCAACGTCCGTTGTGACTTTCACTCTGGGGCACCAGGGCATCATACTGAGAAGTGTCGGGCTCTCCAGCACAAGGTCCAAGATTTGATCGATGCCAAGGCGATCAACTTCGCTCCAGTGCCTAACGTCGTAAACAACCCTATGCCTCAGCATGGTGGGCATAGAGTGAACAATATTGAGGGAAAAGAAGCTGAAGATCTGGTTGTTAATGTTGATGATGTTCAGACTTCTCTGCTAGTTGTGAAGGGCCGTCTGCTGAATGGGGGTGTCTACTCGGGCTGTGATGAGGATTGTTTGGGCTGTGCAGAATCTGAGAATGGTTGCGACCAGTTAAGGGCCGGTATCCAGGGTATGATGGATGAGGGTTGTTTGCAATTCAGTAGGGCTGTAAAAGATCGTGGGACAGTGTCAACTATCACCATTTACTTTAAACCGTCTGAAGAACGTGGACAAAGGGTCGTTAGTGCACCTGCAACAAATGGTACCCCAGTTACCATTTCCGTGCCTGTAACCATCAGTGCTCCAACTACTATCGCCGCGTCTGGAAGAAGGGCTGTTGAGAATAGTAGAGCCGTGCCGTGGAAGTATGATAATGCTCACCGCAGTAACAGAAGGGCTGAAAGTCAGACGAGACCAGTGAATCAAACTCCAGTGACAATTGGTTTACCGAATAGAGTTCCTGCAACTGTTGGTCCGGCTGTGGATAATGTAGGGGGTCCAGGAGGTTTTACCAGAAGCGGTCGTCTGTTCGCACCGCAGCCTTTGAGGGACAATAATGCTGAGGCTCTCGCCAAAGCAAAGGGTAAGCAAGCTGTGGTTGAGGAAGAGCCTGTCCAGAAGGAAGCGCCCGAGGGGTCATTTGAGAAGGACGTGGAGGAGTTTATGAAATAATCAAGAAGAGTGACTACAAGATTGTAGATCAGTTGAATCAAACTCCGTCCAAGATTTCTATACTTTCACTGTTGTTGTGCTCTGAGGCACACCGTAATGCCTTGCTGAAGATGTTGAATCTGGCTTACGTGCCTCAGGAGATTTCTGTCAATCAACTGGAGGGTGTGATGGCCAATGTGAGCACCAGGCATGGTGTAGGATTCACCAACCTGGACTTACCGCCTGAAGGGCGAAACCATAACAAAGCCTTGCACATCACCATGGAGTGCAAGGGGGCAGTGTTGTCTCACGTATTGGTAGACACCGGGTCGTCGCTGAATGTGCTGCCTAAGCAGATTCTGAAGAAGATTGATGTGGAAGGGTTTGTGCTTACTCCCAGTGACCTGATCGTTCGTGCTTTCGACGGATCCAAACGTTCTGTGTGTGGGGAAGTTACCTTGCCTGTGAAGATAGGTCCTGAGGTATTCGATATCATCTTCTATGTTATGGACATCCAGCCCGCCTATAGTTGTTTATTGGGGCGTCCATGGATTCATGCAGCAGGGGCAGTCTCGTCGACTCTCCATCAAAAGCTCAAGTATGTCTGGAACGGTCAGATTGTGACTGTGTGCGGTGAAGAAGAGATTCTGGTGAGTCATCTATCCTCGTTCAAGTATGTTGAGGTGGATGGCGAGATCCACGAAACCTTATGCCAGGCGTTTGAGACTGTGGCTCTTGAGAAAGTGGCGTACGCTGAGCAGAGGAAGCCAGGTGCTTCAATTACTTCTTACAAGCAGGCTAAGGAGGTTGTTGATTCTGGCAAAGCTGAAGGCTGGGGCAAGATGTGGACTTGCCTGTTAAAGAAGACAAATTTGGCGTTGGTTATGAGCCTCTCCAAGCAGAGCAGAATGGTCAAGCGGGTCCGAGTACCTTTACCAGCGCTGGGCTGATGAATCATGGCGACGTCTCTGCAACCGGTAGTGAAGACTGTGACAGTGATTGTGATTTGGACAACTGGGTTCGCCCGTGTGCACCAGGGGGGTCTATCAACAACTGGACGGCTGAAGAAGTGGTTCAAGTTACTCTTCTGACAGAGTAATTTTCTGTTGTTTTTTCATTTTGCATGAAAATCCTACGATCTGCCCAAGGCGTAGTGATTCATTGTAGGGCCTCATCATGTTTTAATGATTATCATTAATGAAGGACATTTTTTGAAATCAAACTTTGTGATCCCTGTCTTTCTATTTTTTTTTGTTTTCATTTTTTTTCAAAAACAATAAAAATGGCAATGTTTTTGTTTTTTGTGACTTTATTGAACTCTTTTTCTAAAACAAAGCATTAAACATGCAGAAGCGATCTTATGGCATTCACTATGAACAGTTCTGTTATGGCTCAGTATGATTTCGACAATCCCATCTACCAAGCTGAAGAGGAGAGTGAGGAAGACTGTGAACTCCCTGCAGAATTGGTCAGATTGCTGAAGCAGGAGGAAAGGGTCATCCAACCTCATCAGGAGGAGTTGGAGGTTGTTAATTTGGGTACTGAGGACGCCAAAAGAGAAATCAAGATTGGGGCTGCTTTAGAGGACTCTGTCAAGAGGAGGCTGATTGAGATGCTGAGAGAATATGTGGAGATATTCGCCTGGTCATATCAAGATATGCCTGGTTTGGATACAGACATTGTGGTGCATCGATTACCTCTTAGAGAAGGATGTCCTTCGGTCAAGCAGAAGCTTCGTAGAACGAGTCCTGATATGGCAACTAAGATCAAGGAAGAGGTTCAGAAGCAGTGGGATGCAGGTTTTTTGGCTGTTACAAGTTATCCCCCATGGGTGGCCAACATCGTTCCTGTGCCGAAGAAGGATGGTAAAGTCAGAATGTGTGTCGATTACCGGGATTTGAATAGAGCGAGTCCGAAAGATGATTTCCCATTACCTCACATTGATGTATTGGTTGATAATACGGCTCAATCCTCGGTATTCTCTTTCATGGATGGTTTCTCTGGATATAATCAGATCAAGATGGCGCCAGAGGACATGGAAAAGACGACATTCATTACACCTTGGGGCACGTTCTGCTATAAGGTGATGCCATTTGGGCTAAAGAATGCTGGTGCTACCTATCAGAGGGCAATGACGACTCTTTTTCATGACATGATGCACAAAGAAATTGAAGTGTACGTAGATGATATGATTGCGAAGTCGCAGACAGAAGAGGAGCACCTGGTTAATTTGCAGAAGCTGTTTGACCGGTTGAGAAAGTTCAAGCTGAGGTTGAATCCGAACAAGTGTACGTTTGGGGTGAGATCAGGGAAGCTTTTAGGCTTCATTGTCAGTGAGAAAGGGATTGAGGTTGATCCAGCGAAAGTCAAAGCTATTCAAGAGATGCCTGAACCGAAAACGGAGAAGCAAGTCCGTGGGTTTTTAGGGAGATTGAACTACATTGCAAGGTTCATATCTCATCTAACAGCCACGTGCGAACCAATTTTCAAACTGCTTAGAAAGAATCAGGCGATCAAGTGGAATGATGACTGTCAGAAAGCTTTTGACAAGATAAAGGAGTATTTACAGAAACCTCCAATCCTTATACCTCCAGTTCCAGGGAGACCTCTGATAATGTACCTGTCAGTGACTGAGAACTCGATGGGGTGTGTATTGGGACAGCATGACGAGTCTGGTCGAAAAGAGCATGCCATATACTACCTTAGCAAAAAGTTTACCGACTGTGAAACAAGATATTCACTGCTCGAGAAAACTTGCTGTGCTTTGGCCTGGGCTGCTCGCCGACTGAGGCAGTATATGTTGAACCATACTACCTTATTGATTTCTAAGATGGATCCAGTGAAGTACATCTTTGAGAAACCGGCTCTCACCGGACGCGTTGCTCGTTGGCAGATGATTCTAACAGAATATGATATTCAGTACACGTCACAAAAGGCCATCAAAGGTAGTATTCTGTCAGACTACCTCGCCGAGCAACCGATTGAAGATTATCAGCCTATGATGTTTGAATTCCCTGATGAAGACAGCATGTATCTTAAGATGAAAGATTGCGAAGAGCCTCTTGTCGAGGAGGGACCGGATCCGGATGACAAATGGACACTGATGTTTGATGGGGCTGTGAATATGAATGGTAACGGTGTTGGGGCAGTATTGATCAGTCCTAAAGGTGCTCATATACCTTTTTCTGCCAGATTGACGTTTGACGTCACCAACAACGAAGCTGAGTATGAGGCTTGTATCATGGGGATAGAAGAAGCCATTGATCTGAGGATCAAAACTCTTGATATATTTGAAGATTCAGCTCTAGTGGTCAATCAAGTCAATGGAGTTTGGAATACGAATCAGCCGCATTTGATTCCATATAGAGATTACACCAGAAGAATACTGACGTTCTTCAAGAAGGTGAAGTTGTATCATGTCCCCCGGGATGAGAATCAAATGGCCGATGCCTTGGCTACTTTGTCGTCTATGATCAAAGTTCATTGGTGGAATCATGTGCCACATATTGCGGTGAATCGACTTGAGAGGCCTGCGTATGTGTTTGCAGCCGAGTCTGTTGTGATTGATGAGAAGCCGTGGTATTATGACATCAAGAACTTCCTCAAGACTCAGGAGTATCCTGAAGGTGCGTCGAAGAATGACAAGAAAACCCTGAGAAGGCTAGCTGGAAGCTTCTATTTGAATCAGGATGATGTGCTGTATAAGAGAAACTTTGACATGGTCTTGCTCAGATGCGTGGACAGACCCGAGGCGGACATGTTAATGCAGGAAGTTCATGAAGGCTCCTTCGGTACTCATGCCGGCGGACATGCAATGGCTAAGAAATTGTTGAGAGCGGGTTATTACTGGATGACTATGGAATCCGATTGTTTCAAGTATGCTCGGAAGTGCCATAAGTGTCAAATCTATGCTGATAAGGTGCATGTACCACCAAGCCCTCTGAATGTCATGAATTCGCCTTGGCCGTTTGCCATGTGGGGCATTGATATGATTGGAAAGATTGAGCCTACTGCTTCGAATGGACATCGCTTCATCTTGGTTGCGATTGACTATTTCACCAAGTGGGTGGAAGCAGCTTCCTATGCTAACGTTACCAAACAAGTGGTTACCCGGTTCATCAAGAAAGAAATCATCTGTCGTTATGGAGTTCCGGAGAGAATCATCACTGACAATGGTTCAAATCTCAATAACAAGATGATGAAAGAGCTTTGTAAAGATTTCAAGATTGAACATCATAATTCTTCTCCTTACAGACCGAAGATGAATGGTGCTGTGGAAGCGGCGAACAAGAATATCAAGAAGATTGTGCAGAAGATGGTCGTTACGTACAAGGATTGGCATGAGATGCTACCCTTCGCCTTGCATGGGTACCGTACCTCAGTACGTACGTCGACCGGAGCAACCCCTTACTCCCTTGTGTATGGTATGGAAGCTGTCCTACCTGTTGAAGTGGAGATTCCTTCTCTGAGAGTTTTATTGGATGTCAAGCTGGACGAAGCCGAGTGGATTCGAACAAGGTTTAATGAGTTGAGCCTTATCGAGGAGAGACGGCTAGCAGCTGTATGCCATGGACAGTTGTATCAGCAAAGGATGAAGCGAGCCTTTGATCAGAAAGTGCGTCCTCGAAGCTATCAGATCGGTGATCTAGTTTTGAAGAGGATCCTCCCTCCCGGTGCAGATAACAGGGGCAAGTGGACTCCTAATTATGAAGGTCCGTATGTTGTGAAGAAGGTCTTCTCCGGTGGAGCCTTGATGCTTACAACTATGGATGGTGAAGATTTTCCGTCTCCTGTTAACTCGGATGTAGTCAAAAAATACTTCGCATAAATTGACCCGCTGGACAAAAAGAAAAAAAAGAGTCCAGGCAAAAATGGGCATCCCGGCGAACCAAAAAAACAGAAAGGAAAGGTTCGGGCAAAAATTAGGGATAAAATGAAAAGAATTTGTACACCCGGTAAGTCGAAAACCCGTAAGGGCGGCTTAGGCAAAAATGGGTATCCCGGTGGATTGAAAACCCGAAAGGGCGATCCAGGCAAAAGAGGGATTAAAGCGAAGACTACAGTCTGAGTTGTCTGTACTTCATCGAGCTTTGTCGTCTGCCATCTCGAAAGATGTGATCCGTCCGGTCATTCTTCTCAGAAAGCAAGGAGTTGGGAGGAAAACTGATGATCTGTGAGTTATAACAGAATTGGGAAATAGTGGATGCCGTGTTCACGTTGCCATTAGGATAGATTTTTCCTTTTGTGCGCAATTACCTCTTTCTAGGAATTGCCTCCCAATGTATTTGCCTTTTCAGACGCATTTTCAATCAATAAAAGTCGTTATTCAGATAAATGGCTCTTTTGTCTTTATTTTTACAGTTTTGTTTGCAAAAATGTCCGAATTTTTGATAAGCATTGCATATAAAAACATGAAGGCTAAACAATAACTTGCAGGATGATGAAACATTTGAAAATCATTTTGAATGTTGAGGACACTTGAGCGTATCTTGTCCATGTATCCCCTGGGGGCATTTTGTTGTGCTGTTTTTCAGGTTGGCGTCTGTGAGGACGTTTCCTCAGCAGATATTTTCCCCAAGCAAGTTTGGAAGCTATCAGAGCTATGTTCCCCTGCGGAGACGTCTGTGGATAGTGCCTTCCATTCCCCAACAGATCTAAGGATTGCCCATCCCCAGCAGGCCTGTATTTGCCGATTTCCTCCCCGAGTGAGGCAGGTTCATTGAAATTTATCTCCAACATTTATCCTATCTGTGGACTGAAGGATATCCCCAGCGGAGTTTACCTTTCCCCAGCAGCAGTGCTTTTCTCCAACATGAGTGAGAAGTCGTTGCTCTCCCTACAGTGTCTCCCCGCAGAGTTGGAGTACCCGATCAGTTTTGGCTCCCCAGCCGGAGTTTTTCATCATTTTTGCATTTTTGCATTTTTAGTGATCATTGCATCCTCAAACTGCGTAGCATTCCCATTCAATATGGAGCATTACGCCATAGAAAAATTCAAACATATGCATTCATGTGTTAACCTCACCAGACCGTATCCCCGGCAGAGGCGGATCATTTTGTTTAACATCGGTGCAACGCGTCTGCTACAGTTGCTCTTGACAGCATTCAGGATTGATATCCCCACAAAGGTTTATTACCTCACCCGTTGGTGACAGAAAGTTTGTTTCTCCCCAGTGAGACCCCCAGCAAGTGGTCAACCTTGCCTTGACATATCTAAAAAGTCGTTCTTGTGATACCGGTAAGTGTCATACTAGCACCCGCGTGTGTTTCTTTGTTTGGTGTCGGTAAACACCATTGTTTCGGTGTCTGTAAACATCGGGTATTCTCCCCAGTCATCGGTAAACGTCTGGTCATCATTTTTGGTGTCGGTAAACACCATTGTTTCGGTGTCTGTAAACATCGGGTATTCTCCCCAGTCATCGGTAAATGTCTGGTCATCATTTTTGGTGTCAGTAAACACCATTGTTTCGGTGTCTGAAAACATCGGGTTTTCTCCCCAGTCATCGGTAAATGTCTGGTCATTTTTTGATGTCGGTAAACATCATCTTTCAATGTCGGTAAACATCGAGTCTTTTCTGCAGTCATCGGTAAGTGTCTGATAATCCCCAACTAGAGATTCCCAGTAGAGTCATCGGTAAATGTCCTATCTGGTTTCCAGTTGCAAATATTTGTTTTTTCCTTAGTGAAGTATTCCCCGGTCATCGGTAAGTGTCTGGTCGTTTTTGGATGTCAGTAAACATCGTCTTTCGATGTCGGTAAACATCGAGTCTCGTCCCAGTCACCGGTAAATGTCTGGTCATGCTTTGTTTCCTTGTTGATAAAATCAAGATCCCCAGAAGTCGTCGGTAAACGTCTTGTTTGATTACACTACAAAGATTTCGTCCCTCCTCAAGTGGAGACGCCATCGGTAAATGGCCCTGTATGCTTCGATATCGGTAAATATTGAATGCCCAGTTTTATCCGCCATCGGTAAATGGCCCCGTTTTCTTCGATATCGGTAAATATCGGATCCCTAGTTGCAGTAGCCATCGGTAAATGGTCGAGTTGAAGTTGATATCGGTAAATGTCAAGTTTTCTTTGAAGCCACCATCGGTAAATGGTCTTGCTTCCTTTTACATCAGAGTTGTTTCCCAGCAGCCATCGGTAAATGGTCTTGCTGAAGTTGATATCGGTAAATATCAAGTTTCCAGTTTCTAACCATCGGTAAATGGTTTCGCCTTTCTGAAATTGTCGATTGCAGTTGTCATCGGTAAATGACATGGTTCTCCTTGTGTCATATCCGGCAGAGTGCAAATTTCTACGGTTCTTGGTATTCAATCCCTGTTTACCCTGAAAGTCTGACAGCCATTGCTCTCATCCATTCGGGTTCCCAGCTGATTGAATAGGGGCAGCTGTAGCACCTCAAATTTGCACCTATCATTGTACATACATTCTCATATTAGGTCATAGCATATCATGGTCCACTGCATAGCATTGCATTGTTCCATTTGCCTCAAGTGCAAGCCAATCAAGAGAATTAGGTCAAACTGATCAGGAGATCAGTCAACCAAGCAAGCAAGTATGTTTCTCAAGGAGCCAAGGCCTCAGGGTTGGTCCAACATGTTCACATGACTTGGGGATCCATTTGAAGTGTTTAGGTCAAGGATTGGATGTTCAGAAGTCATCAGTCAATGCACAATCAGTCAGAAACCCTAAAAGTCAACTGTTGGTCAACTGTCCATTTAATCAGTGATTTGATGATGGGATTTGGTTTGAGAGAGCTTATTCATGTCCCAATAGGACTCATATATCATGGCAAACACCATCATGGAAGAATTTGAAGCCAGATCAGAGATTTCCAAAAAGGGAAACTTGACCTGTAACTGAAATTTACCAAAAATGGAAAGTCTTGATCCTCAAACTTACATCATGATACAAGCTTCAAATGAATTTTTGCCCAACATGAAAGTTGAAGATCTTGTTCTCCCATTTCCAAAAAGTCCAAGAACACTCAATTCCCATGTATGGTTGGCAAGTTGTGATCAAATCATTTTCAGAAATTCTTGAACTTCAAAAGGCCATATCTCTCAAACCATTTGGCCAAATTTGGTGAGGTTTTTTCCAACAAGTCAAATTTTACCTCATCTTTCCAAATATGTAACCCTCATGCACCAAAACCTCATGGATCAAAATGGCATTTTTGAACCTACTTGAATTAATTTTAAGTGAGGTGAAAAAGTGAACTTTTGATTTGATCTTTTCCAACCATTTTTGCCATTCAAATATGTTCTGAAATGTTGTTTAAAACTTGTTGGAAGCCAATTTCTATGCAGTACACACACCCATCACCTACTTGCTTGAAAATTGGCCAAAAGTACACTTTTTTACCAACTCCATCCCACATTTTCATGGACCTGGATTCAGTACCACAAAACAGCAGATATATATCATTTTTTCTGCCAATTGAAAACCCTAGCAGCCACAAGATATCACAGAAAAACACTTGCTCTCAAAAAACTCATTTTCTTCATCTTTTCAAAATCTGCTAAAAAACTCCAAATAACCCGACCTTGTCTTTGTTGATTCATCATCCAAACAACATCTTGAGCTCATTCCAACATTGTTTCTCCACCTGTAGAAGCCTCTTGCCCGACTGTTTTCCCAAGGTGTCATCAATGGCAAAGTGTGGTTGAAGTCTTTTCAAGTTGTTGCAAGCCAAAGCATCTTCACCATTCATCATTAGGAGGGTTTTAAAGCATCTGTTTCACGTTAACATGGCCAAATAACAACCGAATCGACACTGCTCTTCCAACTTGGTAAAATTTCGACTCCCACCTTTTCCAAAACCATGATACACACTTTGTAGATCACCTTTTCCTGATCATTATGAGCTTTGAATGGTTGAAAATGGTTTAGTATTTAGCAAGTTATGTTGAAATGAATGTTGATGATTCAAACTTGTTTTTGCTTGTTTCTTATTGTCCAGCTCGATTTAATGAAAATTATTGTTGGATTTATAATGTGTGATGTTTGCTGAGTTGAATGGTATGTTTACATTCCATTTCTGGAAAATTTTGGTTTCACGATTTTGGAGAGGATGAAGATATTTACTGTACACGAACCCTAGTTCTTCATTTTCCAGATTTTTTCCATTTTTCACGTGCATGAGCTTGTGTTTACTGTGTCATTAGCCAACAACCAATCAGTTTATTTCGTTTGCATGGCCTAAACGCCGCGTTTTGATTAGTTGGTGGGGTAATTACAAAACTGCCATTCCCGTGCCCCATGTCCCACTAAATCCATGTTGTTTTATTTGTTTATTTCATTTTGATGCGACAACTTACAAAATTCATAACATCTTCATTATTCATCCATTTCATGGGATTTTTTGTATCATGTTCATCACAATCTCTAGTTTTTTATCATGTATTTTCCAGAATTTTTGCATGAATGTTTTTTTAAATGATGCTAGGGTTTGTGACATGTGCTCATATTTTGTACACTTTGCCAAAACATTTGTGAAATGGTGATACTTTATCCAATGGCTCCCAAATTTTTTGTGCTTAAACTAGACACACTCATGGTGATTTTGATGTAGAGTTTGTGAATTTATCTTATCTGGATTGTGAGTTATGAATTTTTGAAGTAGGGTGTGACAATTTGTGTCACACCATTGATGTGCAACTTCATGATTTTTGATACCATGCTTCTTGAACTCAAATTTATCTAAAATTTTGCATGAACCTACTCCTGTATGTCTAGTTTGCACATGATTTTTTGTGGAATTATTTGTGCCATTTTCCATTTGTTTAAGATTTTCTCCCCTGTTGGACCAAAATGTTGACCTCATGTGATGCATGTTGCCATTTCATTTGTGAAATTCTCATACTTTATTGGATGGACATGAAATTTTACATGAGATAACTAGACATCCTCATATTTGCCATGGTTTTGGTCCCATTCATTTATCATACACCATCTCTGATTTATGATTTTTCTAAGTTGATGCATGTTTGGTTGACTTCCTTAAGCATGTCCAAAATTACTTTGACTTTCTGATTTTCATTGACTGCCTTCCACTTGTCCAAATGAGATGAAATTTGACATGCTTACCATGCTATGTGTTAAGATTGATCATGATTTATTTGGTGATTTTTGGAATTGTTTGAGTTGACTTTTGATGCAAGTCTTGCTGTTGACTTCTATGAGCTCTCATTTGCCATGCTTTGACTGCTTTTGCTTATGAAATGATGATGATGCATGATATGAACATGAAACCAATTGGGGTTGCTTCTTAAATGTTTGAATTTGATTTTGATTGGACATTGCTTGCTGTTTTGACTTTTTCATTCTCTTTTGACCCTAGGCTTGCCCTAGTGGTCCTGTTACTCACTTTTGAGCTTGTGTTTTCAGGTTGACCAACAAATGACCAATGAGGCCAATTCTTTTTGATTGAACTTGCTTGAATATCATTGTTTAACTTGTTTGTTTTGTAGGTGGCTTGGCTCACATGCCTTAAGCCTTATGCCTTGCACATCCATTTGCTTCTGATTAACTGTTGATGTCTGTTTCTTTTTGCTTTGTTTGAAGTTGCATACTAACATCTGCTTGACCATTTCAGGTGCTTTTAGTTGCTCAGTTCCTTGTGAACTTTTGCTTTGCTTTGCTTGTATAAGCAATTTGCATTGAGGTATATTCCTAATCTTCATGTAGTCTGGAAGACCCGGCCTGTTACTTGGCCAGGCAACTGTCTGAAGTCCTCCTTAAGAGGCAATGCTTGTGCTTGTTTTAATTTGTCCTTGTACATATGAAAGTCCTCCTAAGTGAAGAGGCAATTGGCAGACACAAGGGATATGCAATCTATCCCCTGCTATTCTGTGTGTCATCTGCTCTGCTCACATCACTGTGTTGATGCATTGCAGATACAAACCCAAGATCTTGTACAATTGTACAGTTGAGTCAGTATCAAATGTGTAGAAGGGTTCCCACTTTCTGAACCCACACATTCTTGTCTTAAGCTCTCCCAAGCCAGGGATAAGAGCTGTGAAGTCTTATCTTCACTCACCTTTCATCTGCTTCACCTTAGCCTCTCAATGGCAAGGTTAAGAGCTAACATTACCCAGTTCCAGAGGTTTGTTTGTTGAGGTTGATATGACCCCTCGACTAAAACCTAACCCTTGTTTGAGCCACTTGCTTGTGTATAGTGTGTGCTATCTGTGCTTGTATGTTTGTTTGACTTGCTTCCTGTGCAAGTTGGGGTTAGTTTAGACTTGCTTCCTGTGCAAGTTAGGTTTTGCTTGGCTTGCTTCCTGTGCAAGTTAAGTATAGGTGTGGCTTGCTTCCTGTGCAAGTCATGACTAGGATAGGCTGGTTCCCTGTGCCAGTTAGCTAGAAACCTTAACTTAGGGTTGATTTGCATGATAACATCTAGGCTCGAGTCGTAGTCTCCCTAGTGTTGTGTCTCCCTCTGTTATCTGGTTAGGCTAGTCCTTTTTCCCTCCGTAGGGGAACTACGTCGCCCTGATCCTCATACCAGATGAGGTACGTAGGCAGGAGATGAGCAGATCTCTCCGGGCGCCTGTGTCTTTGTTTTGTCTTGTTGTGTGCTTGGAAGCTGATGTAAGTCCATCGAGTGGCATTCGGGTTCCAGTGTGGGTTTGTTTGGTTCGGATGCTGATGTAAGTCCAGTGATTGGCAGTCAGGCTCCATGTTTGCCTTTTTGAGTGTGTTTTGGTTCGGATGCTGATGTAAGTCCAGTGATTGGCATTCAGGCTCCACGTTTGCCCGTGCCTGTGTTTATTTGTGTGCGTGTCAGCTGAGCTACGAATGCTCTGATTCTTCTCTCGTCCGAGGAGATACGTATGCATAGGATGCGATATCCTAGCGAGCATGTGTCGTTTCCCCAGTCCGAACTACTTCGACTCTGATGTCTATGCCTGATAGACTAAGTAGGCCCAGGATGCGACATCCTGCCGAGTCAGTTTCCGCTTTGTTTGTTTCTTGTGTCTCTTTCAGCCAGTGTGTGTGTGTTTGAGCAGTGTTTTAGCAACCATTTTCCTTTCTATTGTGCGTGGATCCCGTCGAGTACGACGGATGCGTAGGGGTGCTAATACCTTCCCTTCGCATAACCGACTCCCGATCCCATTCTCTTTGGTCGCGAGACCATGTTCTTTCCAGGTTTACTCTGAGCGTTTCCTTTCCCTCTTTTGGGATAAATAACGCACGGTGGCGGCTCTGTTGTTCTTGTTTTCCCGCCGGTTTTTCGCGTGATGCGACACCTCTAGCTGAAGATAGATTTCTTTTTATCTTAGAAAATCTGAACATTCAAAATTGCCCAGAATGAAGTGTGGCTCTGAAAATGTAAAATGAGACTCTGACATAAACAAATGTTCTTCTGCCTCTGACTCTGATACTTCTACCAGTTAAGAAGATATCTGAGTTAGGAATCTCCAGGAATCAATCTTTTGGTATTCCTGAAGATCAGATACATCAACACGTGGAGCACTAAGCGTCTAACCCTAGAACTTCTAGACAGCTGTCAAAAGAAATTCAAAGGACAGACGTTTGAAATCTCCTTGAGCAGTGTGCGTACTGTTGGGATTAGACATTCATTAATTAGCTGTAATCATTTTTCCCCCAAGCGTGCAATCTTGAGCTTTGTTTTAACGCAATTTGATGTGTCGTTTTGCATGTGTTTCACTTAGAGTATATAAACACTTTTCTCACATTTCACACACTTATCACTCTCACTCACTCTAAAACCCTAAACCTCTCTGAAGCATTCTCTGCAAACTCTCAATCTTCATCTTCTTCTTCACCATGGACGCTTAACAACAAGAAGTGTTTAACTTTTCTCAACAAATGGAATCAAGCTCAACTGCTCAAACTTCAAGCATTCCAACTCCAACGGTTACAGGCGTCACCATCACCCCTGTTTACAAAGAACCCCATGTTCTTGACCGTGAACGCCATATTAACCTATCAACCCCTTTTGAAGGACTGGACGTGTTGTGTGAAACGCTAGTAGATTTCGACAACTTGAAGAGAAATGGCGTTGATCTTACTGAAGAACTTCGTAAACAAGGGTGGGAAAACTACTTCCAAAGGCTTTATGGTCCTGTTTACCCACTTCTCATCAAGGAGTTCTGGAGATTTGCAGATGCAGATGACCATTTCATCGTCTCCTATGTTCTGGGGGTAAAGATTGTAATTACTGAAGGGTCAATTGCCTCTTTACTGAACATGGAGAGAGATGGAGGAAAAAGGATTTACAACATCCCTCCTAGGTCAAAGCGCATTACTGATGTAATCAATCCAACAATCTTCAAACCCAACACTGAAGGAAATCCTTCAAAGAACAAAGAGCTGCATCAGAACCTCAGAGTGTGGCTGAAGATCATTATGGGAACTATTCACCACCGTCCAACCTCTAACTCCTCTGACTACATCAATGCAGATCAGAAATGCATTCTGTATTGCATTCAGAAGGGTGTGAAGATCTGCCTCCCTGCTCTCCTTTTCAGATACCTCAGGGATTCTGTCAAGGAAACCAGAAATAACATGAAGCCCAGATCCTACATCCCTCTGGGAAGATTGCTATCTGATGTTTTCATCGAGAACAGACTGGTAGATAATCTGGAAAAGACCAAACTGATGGATGATCTGGCAATAGATACTGGGAAGCCTCTGAACGCCAGAAATCTCAAGAGTATGGGAATAATCAAGAAGATTCAAGTCAGACCCACTATGGATACATCCTAGGATGCCTTGAAAGATCAGAGGAAGCTGCCCCATGGTCTTGCAAGGTTCTTCAAAAATGAACCCAGAGATGCGGTTGCTATCTATCTTCAGCGTCTGCTGGATGAAGGTGTTGACATATCTGACTTCAGCCTCGACGATTGTCTGGATTCAGAAGAAGACTTCGTCAGATACAAGAGAGGTCTCTCTGAGAAGAAGATTGCATCATAGGCAAAGAAGGCCAGAATTGGAGAATCTTCTGGAAGCAGATCTCCAGCTCCTCTGAAAATCTCTACTGGTATGTCTGTTCCTCCTATTTCCTCTGTACCTCCGATGGTTTCCTCTACCCCTTCCTCTAATCCTCTCCCAACACCACCAATTTATACAACCTCTGAAATCCCACCTTCAACCATCAGAACCTCTCAGCCTTCACCAGTTTTAAATATCGCCCGTACATTCATACCTCCTTCTGAACCTGAACAAATAAACCAAAGCACTTCCTCTTCTTCATCTTCCACAGCCCCAGAATCACCACCATACCTCAACATTTCTTCTGACCCAGAACTCTCAGACCCTAACTCTCCAACCCTACCCCAAATTTATGCTCTAAACCTCGCTTCACAACAACCAACAGAACCTGAAATAACTTCACCACCACAACAAACAACCACCATCCCTTCTGAAAACCAACCTTCTGAAGACCAACCCTCTGACCTTCCCACCTCTGATATCAACCCACCAAACACCTCTGCTGCACCTGAATCAGAAACTGAAACTGAACCTTTAGACTTAAACCCTCTTTACGCTTCACCCCAAAGATCTGAACCTGAAGCAGAATCTGAACCTCTCACATTAAATCTCAGCCCTCCAACATCTTCACCCCAAACCTCTGAACCAAACCTTTCTGTACCTACCCTTGAGGAAGCCATCATGCTGGTAGCAGGGGCTTCAGTACAAAAGGTCAAGTCTCTGACCACTAACTCTGAAGTCAGTGATGATCCTGACTCTGTAAGGACACACTGGAACAGAGTCACTGGCTGGATGACCTCTGAGGCTTTTAGACTGAAGAACATCTCTGAACAAGTCAGAAATGGCTACATCAGAGATGCTGAGGCAAGACTCCAGGAAAGACTTGCCAGAGAAGCTGCTGAAGAAGCCAGGAGGCTAGAGGAAGAGAGACTTGCGCGAGAAGCTGAAGAAGCCAGAAGATTGGAAGAAGAAAAGGCTCGTCAAGCTGAAATCCTAAGGTTAAAGGAAGCTGAAGCTAAGGCTCTGGCAGATGCTGCTGCTGCTGCAGAAGCTGAAGCACAGGCCGCTGCTGAAGCACAGTAGGCTCTGACTCTGGGGGAGTCCTCTTCTGTTATCCCTATGGTTCTCCAAACTCTGAAAGAACTTAAGCAAGATCAGAATGAACTCCGGGCCAGAATGGACAAGCAAGATACTGTCAACGACAACATCCAGAACATGCTTGCAATGTTGCTTCAGAGAATGCCTCCGCCTCCGAACCCTTAGGCACTTAGGATTTATTTTGCTTGCCTGCTGTTTTATTTTCTCTGAATCTGATGTTTTCTAGTTCTTGTTGCCTTTGTGCTTTTATCTGAATACAAGTTTTTCTCTTAATTTATTTATTTTTTGCTATGTCTTTTTGATTTTGACAAAAAGGGGGAGAAGTCATTAATAGCTCTGATGAAAATATTGTCTAAATACCGTAAGCATTCTGCAACATATTTTTCTTAACAATAAACTTATCTAACCTGGACTTAAGAAATTGCAGAAGGTATCAAGAAACCTCTTTACTTAGAAGCTCTGGTAAGAACTTCTGAACTCCCTAGCACTATCTCAGGGGGAGCTTCTGTCTATCTGATCTGATATTATTCATGTTTCATCTGCTAATTAAGTTTGTTTTGTCATCATCAAAAAGGGGGAGATTGTAAGAACAAAAATTGTTCTACAACAGATTCCTTGATTTTGATGATAACAAAGGATGAAACCAAAAATGGCACCCTAACGAAAAGTTTCTAAGTGTGCAGGATTCTAAAGAAAGAAGGAAGAAATCTGATGATGTCATCAGATACAGAACCAGATCAGAAGCATATTATCATATGATCAGAAGCATCTGAAGTGGAAACACGTTCAAGAAAGTCTAACTCTGAGCAAAACAGCAAAGTATCAGAAGCATCTGAATAAGAAGTAAGCTCTAGATGTTCTGACTCTGAACAACGCTATCTCTAACTTCCAGAAGTTATCAGCGCTATCTGAAGAAACTATCTAAACTCACAAGAGATTAACATCAGAAGCAAGATTCCAAGATTCTCCAGAAACACAAATACTCTGAGCATGGAATTGCTAATCATGAAAGAGTAACGTTAAAGTCAAGTAAAGATTTGCAAATGGTTTTCCTAATTAAGAAAGAGACGTTAATCTCCAATTTCAATAAAGAAGATACTACTTGTGGTAAGTAGTCATTTCAAGGAGAGAAAGTTATCCTGCAGAAGCTATTTAAGTGATGGCGTAAATTCATTTTAATATCCATCAGTTTCAACTACTACCTCACTGATCTATATAAAGGACTACAAATCAACATTCAGCATACAACATATACAAGCAGAAATTATACTGAAACATCAACGCACAAGAAAACATTCTTGCTCTCTAAAGATCTTCACGAAGCTTTTGCTTATAACGTGAAAAACTCTTGTTCTTAATACTGTAATATTTGCTTTCTTAGAAGCACTCTAGATTACATAAATCTTTTATCTATTGTTTGTTTATTTCCTCAAGTGACTCTGTGAAGTCTGTATACTTGAGAGGACTAAGAGATCTTTCTCTTAGACGTTGTTTGTAATCTTTCAAGATTAGTGGATTAAGTCCTTGTTGAAGGCGAAATCACCTCGGCCGGGTGGACTGGAGTAGCTTTGTGTTATAAGCGAACCAATATAAAATCCTTGTGTGATTTTCTTTTTGAAAAGCGCTTATTTTTCCAAACAATTCAAACCCCCCCTTTCTTGTTTTTTCTCACCTTCAGTATCATAGGTTTTTCTTTCTGTAAACAAATTATACAAATTGATGGTACATGGTTGTATGGAAAATACAAAGGAACGTTACTGATGGCAGTGGCACAAGATGTGAACAACAATATTTTTTCGATCGCCTTTGCCTTAGTTGAAGGGGTGACTGCTGAGGGATGAAGTTTTTTCCTAAGAAATCTCCGATTGCACGTTGCACCTCAGCCTAACTTGTGTTTGATCTCTGATAGACACCCCTCAATCATCAGTGCATATAATAACATTGACAATGGCTGGCAAAATCCTCATTCGACGCATGTGTTTTGTATTAGACATATTGCTCAGAGTTTCATGCGAGAAATCAAAGATAAGACGTTGCGTAAGAAGGTTGTCAATGCAGGTTACGCATTAACAGGACCTTCTTTCAAACACTACCGCGAGGAAATAAGATTGTCGAACGAAGATGCGGTTCGGTGGATCGATAGTATTCCGTTGGAGAAGTGGACTAGGGCATACGACGGCGGACAACGTTGGGGCCACATGACAACAAATCTTGTGGAATCAATGAACTCTGTCTTCAAAGGAATTCGTAACCTACCAATAACCGCTTTGGTGCAAGCTACATATTTCAGGCTAGGGGCGTTGTTTGAAACCAGACGCTCAAAATGGAGTTTCGTGTTGCAATCTGGACAGTTGTTCAGTGATGCTTCAATGAAATTCATCAGACATGAAGCTGCCAAAGCAAACACACACGTGGTTACGGTATTTGACCGAACAAAAGGTTGGTTTAGTGTTGCCGAGTCCATGGATCACAATGAGGGCATGCCAATGGGACAGTACAGAGTCGAATTAGATAGAGGTTGGTGCGACTGCGAAAGGTTCCAAGCCTTTCGTACCCCCTGCTCCCATGTCATAGCGGCGTGCTCAAAGGTTCGAAGGGATCCATCCTACTTGCTATCTGAAGTTTACAAAGTCTCCAACCTTTCAAATGTTTATAAAATTAGTTTTTCAGTAGTGGCAAAAGAGGATTATTGGCCAGAATATCAAGGGGACATCGTCTGGAACAACGAAGTTATGCGAAGGAAGAAAAAGGGTCGCCCTAACAGCACCCGGATTCGAACCGAAAAGGATACGGCGAACAAAATGGTTAGACTATGTAGTTCATGCCGTCAACCAGGTCACAATCGTAATAACTGTCCTAGTGTTGGAACGAGCACAACCAGATAAATTCAGATGTACCTCTGTTGCTATATATGGAAACTTAATTTTATTTCAAAGTACCTCTGTTGCAATATATGGAAAATTAATTTTACTTCATAGTAGACGTCTGTGACGAAAAGACAGTTGTTCATAAAAAGTAACACAAACAATTAAAACAACTAGAATACAAAAACTATGCGATTACAACCATCAAAACAATTTTGAATATGTACTGCATCATCCTACGAGCGTCTTGGTTGGTCTTAATATCCACCCATTCACGGACTTTCCGTTTTGGTTGAACGTGGACACAAGCCATTGTATTCTTCTAATCCGTTCACCCTCTCCAATTTCTCCCTCTAAGCAACTATACAACGTCCGATTAAGACGTTCAAACGTATCTGTGTTCCAAAGTCGAACCTGTATCGAAGCCGCAACAGCAGAAAATATTACATCAGCATTTCGTTTCTGAATGTATGCAGACATTGTTGAAACAAAGAAAATTAAAATTGATGGTTGAACTAGACTAGGAGATGAATTTGAGTGAAAATAATTGTATGCAAGGTGATGGTATTTATAGAGGCGGAAGATGAATTGGACAAAACACGTAGGCGTCAGTTGAAGTGGCACCCACATGACACACACACAGGCGCCACAAAAAGTGGCACCTTGCACACACACACACTAAGGCGCCATTGCCCTTGGCGCCTCCTTTAGGAGGCCATGTAGGCGCCATTGCCCTTGGCGCCTCCTTTAGGAGGGCCAAGCAGGCGCCACATGCATTGACTCCTCCTTTAGGAGCCCAATGCATTGATGCCAATGCATCTGGCGCCTCCTCTAATTTTTTGGGGGGTGCGCCAACTCCCCCGACGCATCCTCTCCCAAACTTGGTTATTTTGGATTTTTTTTTAAAAGATGATTATTTTCGTATTTTTTTTGAAAAACCTGATTATTTAAAAAAAAAATCAAAAATTCACAACAATTTAACTTTTATATTAAAAGGATATTTTGGTCTTATTATCTTGTGCAGTTTTGTAAGACCAACATAAAATGTGTCAGGTAGATTCTAAAAAAAAAAACTATTTGATGAATGAGAATGCAAGTTGAACTATACTGTCTATAGGCCATATCCAATGTTTGTAAATCAAGCGCACATTCTCTCTCTTCCTTCCATCCTTTCACTAATTTCCTCCCTCCCATCAATATTTTATAAATGAGTCAAGGACATAAAATGGTTCAATTAGGGATAACAATAAATATATATGGACACCACTGCTAGTCTATTTAAAATATATATTTTTAAATATATGTTACTTTTGTCTGCCTCATATCTGTGTAAATATATACTAAACAAATATTCGTGAAATAGATAACATTTCATCTATTTATTATCCATATACATTACTTGTTCAATGTATTTTAAATATATTATTTCTCATAAAAAACTTCGATTATTGATAGAAAAAAAAATTCTAACTCTCTCTATATATAGCCCACTATCAAAAGCAGAAGAAACACACAAGTTGCATTATTTTGAAAGTCATGGACAGAGGTGAATACACTCCTTTATTTGAAACCAAGAAGGGAAGAGGAAGAGTTATCTATAGGCTCTTTGCAATCTCAATATTTGTAGCCACATGCTTCATCTGGCTCTACAGATTCAACCACATCATATCTCAACAAGAAGAAGATGATGGAAGAAAATGGATTTGGCTTGGTTTGCTTGCTTCTGAACTATGGTTTGGCTTTTATTGGATTCTCACCCAAGCTCTCAGATGGAACCTTGTTTTCAGACAACCCTTCAAAAACAGACTCTCCCAAAGGTCCCTTTTATTTTCATTTCTCGACATCAGTGTCAGTGTTTTGTTTCTGGTGTCTCTTTACTTCAAGTGGAATTTAAGTTTATATGCTTCACTTTTTATCCTCTATTTTTGAACAGATATGAGCATATGTTACCGGCAGTGGACATATTTGTATGCACTGCAGATCCAGAGATTGAGCCACCAATGATGGTGATAAACACAGTATTATCCGTTATGGCTTATGATTATCCAACAGAGAAGCTTAGTGTGTATCTTTCAGATGATGCTGGATCAGATGTTACATTTTATGCTATGTTAGAGGCTTCTCAATTTGCCAAACATTGGTTACCATTTTGCAAGAGATTCAAGGTTGAACCCAGGTCACCAAATGCATATTTTAATACCATCATTGACACTAATCTTGATAATGATTTGGTGGCTATCAAGGTATGTGTGACTAATCCACTATCTTAATCTATTATTTATTTGGTATTAGTTTGAATTATTATGGGGATGGAAAGTCTTATAATATACTAAACAAGATGTATTATTTTATTATATTTGTACTTGGTTTCTTAGTTTTGATAAATGTGTGGATACTGAAAATGAGTTTTGGATAAAAAAGAAAAGTCACGGTGAGATGTTTCAAAATGGAATTGTTTTGTCATTTTCAAGGGACATGGATGCAAGTTGATAAAATCGGCTATTCGATTCTGGAAAACCTCGGATATTTTAGGCATGGATTAAAAAAAAAAATCTTGTGTTAATATGAATTCAAAAATAGAATACATATCTAAATTATATTTAAATTTAATATAAAAAAAGTTAATAGAATAAAAAAAAGAGTATTGATTATATCAATATATAAAATTTGAAAAAGAAAGATTAAATAAAATAAAGATAAAATTTAATGATGTAAGAAAAATTAATATGATATTTTGGAGTAAGACAATATAAGTATCAATATATATTTTTTTAATTTATAGTTATGCAGTTGTGGACTACAAATTAGTCTTAGTGAGATTTTTAGGATCAGAATAAAAAATCTAAAAAATATGAGTTTTAATTTTAAGGCCTGAATTTTATGATATTTCGTGTCAAGATAGCTTCACCTACACTCATTTAAAAGTGAATTAACTTATCTATGTTTAAATAAATTTATAAATAGAATAATAAATTTAATTATAAAATTTATTTTAGAATAAAAATAATGTTTTTAATTTTAATTTTAATAGAATTTATTATTTAAAAAAATATATTTTTAGTAAAATAAAATAAAATAAATTACAAAAATGGCCATGTTCTTCTTTTAAGATTTAATTTAATAATTTAATATTAAAATTGAAGTTATAAATAAATAATAAAATTTAAAAATATAAAAAATTCATTTATTAAAATAATACTCTCCAGATTCTATTTATAAGAAAAAAAATAAATAACTTTTAATTGCAATTAATGTGTATAGTCTACAATACAATACAATCCAGATACAAATATATTAATTATTTAATAAATTTAAAAAATAAATTTTATATTATAAATAAGATAAATAGAATTGAACGAAGTAATATTTTATAATCTTATTAATGATATGTCATAAAAGAGTTATTTAAAATATACAAAATAAATTAAAGAATATATAGACTAAGTGCGTGAATTTGAGTAAGTTGAATGTAAGAAGTAAGAAGGTTTAAACTTTTTTTTTTTTATATATTTTAAGTTTTTTATATTAAATTCAAATATTTTTTTTTACATATTTATTCATTTTTATTATTAACTTGTTGCATTTCAAAAAAAAAACTAATATACCACACTTCACAGGAAAGTGAGATATTATTGAAAAGAAATAGATAAATCAATTTGAATTTTAAAATAAAATACAACTAGTAATGTGAATAAAATAAATTATGAAAAATAAATCTTAATTAAAAATTCCAACTGCCTCTCTAAAGAGTTAGTTTACCAAAACCAAAAACAATAAAAAAAAAGAGTAGGTGAGAATAGGCTACTTCTTTTGACCAAAAAGTTATAAATATTTTAGAAAAAAGTATAAAACCACATGCAATTGTTGAAAAATGAACCTGGCATGGCGTCAAAAGAGACCAGTGGGTTGAGACCCGCAGTATAAGTTGATTATTTTAATTTTTTCATTTTTTAAATTCATACCTGATATTTCTATATTTTAATAAGATTTAGTTATATCTGAATTAAAGAAATCCAAAAGATAATTATGAGAAAACCTCATCACTACTACCCGAACAAGATTTGTTTTTCCTAAACATAACTATAAGATGTCATAGTTTACTATTACTTCAGAATATTTCATGATTCTCTTGACTGCTTACATATATGTTAGGTCAGATTCATGCCTAAATTTGATCATCACACCAAACCTACATATTGACATATAATAGGCCTAGAATTGCAAGCATACTTCATGTATCCATTCCATCTTTGTCTTTGCTTAATTTAATTTTTCTTTCATGTGAGTACATCCTAGTTGTAATCCATCATACTAAATTTCTTCATGATATTTGTGATATACTTGCTTTGGTGAATTGTCAAGTCTTTTGCGACAATAAATTCAAGATCAGGAAAGTAACTTAGGTCTCATAAGTCATTTATCTTCTTTCAATGCTTATGCTCAATTTGAGATTCTCAATGTCATTGTAATTGCTTTATGTGATGAGTAAATCATCCACATATAGACACATTATAATGAGATTCTCTTCATTCAAGCCTTCATATAGATTTTATGTTCACCTATACACTTGAAATAACCAATTTTCTTTAAGAACACATCAATCTTATTGTTCTAGGCTCTTGGAGCTTGTTTCATGTCATTGTAAGTCTTATTAAGCTTCAAGACCTTATCTTCGTGACATTTCACAATGAATCCATAAGGCTGTTTAACATAAACTTCCTCCTCATGGCATCCATTAAGAAATGCAAACATGACATCTAGTTGAAAAAGATTCCATTGCAAGAAGGTTAGACACGTCTACCACTAATTTGGAAGTCTTAATTCGTGCTAATGGTGCAACAACCTTTTTGAAGTCAAGGCTAGAGTTTTTGTAAGAATCCATTTGCAAGAAGCTTTGCCTTTTGTTTGCAATGGAATTGCCTATAAGGTGTTTCACTTTGTAGACCTATTTGATTGAAATAGATCTCTTTTATGTTTGTAAGGAGACTACATTCAATGTTTGATTCCTCTCTATTGTCTTAATTTCTTCCTACATAGCAATAACACATACTTTGGATTTGGTTGATTTGCATATTTGAGAGGCCCATCATCAACAAATAAGGTAAGGTGCACCAGGTCTCCATCTGATGTGATCATTTTGTTAGGAATGGTATCATATTTTTGGAGACTTCTAGTATGGAATCTAGTCCTTTGGAATATTCTTTATTGCTCTAAATGTGCAGCAC
This sequence comes from Lathyrus oleraceus, assembly GCF_024323335.1. Taxonomy (NCBI): domain Eukaryota; kingdom Viridiplantae; phylum Streptophyta; class Magnoliopsida; order Fabales; family Fabaceae; genus Lathyrus; species Lathyrus oleraceus. The sequence goes on from NC_066583.1 coordinate 362,755,714, forward strand.
CTCTTTCAAGTATATGTGGCTCACTCTGGTCATCATGAAATCAAAATAGCACACTAGAATATGAGGCAATATCTTGACTCATCCAATTCTAACATTATTTCTCGTTGATTGCAACATCTATGCTTACAACAATCTTCTTGGTCAGAGAACTGTAAAAAAATGTATGAACCTTCAATTTAGTAACCTATAGGCTTTTTCCTTCTTTGGTCTCTGTGTGTTTGACAAATAAAGAGCAAAAAATCCTCAAGTTCTTAATAGATGAAGTGTGATTTGATCCAGAAACATGTCCAGTATCTTGATTGGACTCTTGTTGAGCACATAACAAAGAGTTTGGACATATTCACCCAAAAATTACGTGGAAGATTATTTTCTTTCAACATGCATAAAGTAATGTGCATCCTCTTAGAAAGAACATTATGTTGAGGGGTGTTTGGTTCATTGATCTCATACAAGACTCATATATCATCATATAAGGATTCAAGTTCTCTTAAAGTGTACTCACCACCTTCATTACTTATGAGAATCTCGATTAGCTTTTCAACTCGTTTTTGTGCCATCACTTTAAACTTCATGAGAATTTGGAGCGCCTTATCTTTGGGTTTTATCAGATAGACTCACATATCACTCTACCGAATTCAACCATAAAGGAAACAAATCATTTATTTCCTCCCAATGACATTGTGTCATAAGGACTAAAAGCATCAGTATGTACCACATCAAGTTTACCTTGAGCTCTCATTAGAATCTAAGACACAAGATTTACTTGGTTGATTTCCTATCAAACAATACTTGCACATATCTACTGGAAACCCGATCATAGATAAACCATGTGCCATATCCCTTGACTTTAAGGTACAAAGACTATTAAAATTAAGGTGTCTGAATTATAGGTGACATATTGAAGCATCGTCTCCAAGCACCTCAGAAGAACGACAATGGGAGTTTGTTGCATTGATATGGACTTAAAAAGTTATATTTTTAGAAAGAGGAGCTTTCAAAATAGTTTTCTGATGTGCATTAAAGACCTTCATCTTATTGCTGGAAGCATGCATCATAAATCCATTTCAAGCAATTGACCCATGCTCAAAAAGTTACTTTTCATGCTTGAAACAAACAACACACTAGTAATGAATGCTTGATTTTCTTGTTTTCCTTTGATCAAAACATTACCAACTCCCTCTAATGGATTGGTTTTGTTATCAGAAAAGTATATGTTTGTCTTTCTTGAATCATCAAAATTAACAAGTCATTCTCGATGACATTTCATGTGATTAGAATATTTTGTGTCCAAATACCATCCATCTATACTTCCAAGTTCATCATTTGTTGTTTCCACCAATAAAACATGGTTTGAGTCACTCTCACCCGTAGCCATGTGTGCCTTATTGTATGCATTATCTTTGCTTCTTGGAACACGTTCTTACGATCATCCGTGAAGTCTACAAATTTTTGGAAATTATAACACTTAATGTTCTTCTTGTTCATTGGCTTTTTTCCATTCCATTATTGATGATCACTATTTTTTCTTGAAGAATATTCAGACTGATCACTTCTCTTGGAGTTATCTTTGTAGGTGGATTTGTCTTTTACCTTCCACTATAAAACACCAAGTTTCTTGGATGTTTGAGTCTGAAGAGTCTACTCAGTCACCGCTCTTTGGTTCATTCAAACACTCTTTGTTCACGTGCTTCGTGACACAAAATCTTTTGATTTTTCAATTTCCACTTCAATGTAATCAAATTTTAAGGACAAAGTGCACATCACTTTATTCACAATGGTTTAATTAGAAACAAATTCATTGTAGCCCTTCATTTGATCGGTGAAATGTGTGATCCTATTAAAATACTAAAAAATCTTCTCATTATTCTCCATCTGCAACAACTTGAATTGTCTTCTCAATTTTTGAAAACGAGCTTTATTGAGTTTGTCAACACGACTTTTCTCAAATCTGCCTCACGTCTCCTTTGATGAAGTAATGTTCTCAATTTTTTTTAAAATTCATTGTTTTAACACATTGATAGATGCAGAACATTGAAGTCCTTCTACTTTTATGTGCAACAACTTGAACATCTTATACAACATTTGGAAGATCTTGCAAACCCATTTGCTATATTTCCACCATATCATAGAATCCAAAAATCACATTAATTTGCTTGTTCTATCTACCTTAGTTCTTGATGTTAAGTAGCAAAAGCTTCCCACTAATTTTTTTCTCTAAGTTTCTCCATAAATAATCACAACATGATCATTGATACATCACTAATTAAACTTACAAACACTAACCAAACTCAAAACAACTCAAACAATTAATTTATCTAGTTACTTGTATAAGAATTAATTTCACCACCTAGTTAAACTTATAAAACAAATAACAAACTAAAATCTTTTAGACTTTATATTTCAATAGATTATAACATATTTTTGAAAAATCATATTCAAGTCTAATAAACTCAAAACAACTTAACCAATTAAGTTAGCTAGTATACGAGTAATTTAACCACCTAGTTATACTTATAATACAAATAACTAACTAAAATTATTTTGATTTGAATTATATTTCAACAGATTATAACATATTTCAAGTCTAAAAGTGAGCATGCAACAAATTATGAGATATATCTTAATTTAGATTTTAAAACTATGAGAGATATCTTAGTTTTAAATTTTAAGCAAAACATTTAAGTAATTCGATTCAATTTATTCTCACTCTTAATTTCAACTCGTAAGTTTATTTTTAAAATTTTTATCCAATCAATTTCATTTTTTGTTTTTCTACATATTTTCTTTAAATATAACTTTTGTTACACCATGGAGAATAATTGTTCCTTTTTTCCTATGATGTAGAAATTGTACACTGAAATGGAAAATCGAATTGAGAATGTAACAAAGTTGAAAAGAGTACCCAAAGAAGTACATTTAAAGCACAAAGGATTTTCTCAATGGGATTCATATTCATCTCGACGTGACCATGACACCATTCTTCAAGTAAATTGCTTAATTCAATTTACTTAATTAGTATTTTCATTAATGTTTGTGACTTATGATTATTTATACAATATTTTGCTTTTATTTACTAGATACTACTTCATAAAAAGGATCCTAATAACTCAAAAGATGTAGATGGTTTCATTTTACCAACTTTGGTATATTTAGCTCGTGAGAAGAGGCCTCAATATCACCATAACTTCAAAGCAGGAGCTATGAATTCATTGGTATATATATTATATTGATGGAATATATATAAATATATATATATATATATATATATATATATATATATATATATATATATATATATATATATATATATATATATATATATATATATATATATATATATATATATATATATATATATATATATATATATATATATATATATATATATATATATATATATATATATATATATATATATATATATATATATATATATATATTTGAGTTGTATTAAATATGCACCTTATGAACTGCAGTTAAGGGTGTCTTCGATTATCAGCAATGGAAAAGTGATTCTGAATGTAGATTGTGACATGTACTCAAACAATTCAGAATCTATAAAAGATGCTCTATGTTTTTTCATGGATGAAAAGAAAGGACATGAAATTGCTTTTGTGCAATCTCCGCAGAATTTTGAGAATGTCACTAAGAATGATTTATATGGTAGTGCTCTTCTAGCAATTAGCGAGGTGAGTTGTTTCTTGTATCAAAAGTAACATAAGTTAGAGTTTTTAATTACACGTAATGGACTAATAGCTTAATTGTATCAAATTTATGATAAGTAAATAGAATTATCATGGTATTATAGTTGATAAATTGTATGTGTAGGTGGAGTTCCATGGTATAGATGGTTTTGGTGGCCCTTTGTATGTAGGAACTGGCTGCTTTCATAAGAGAGAATCTCTTTGTGGAATGAAGTTTAATGATGAATATAAGCATAATTGGAAGAGTGAAGATGACTTATTCAAAGAAGCAAATTTGCAAGAAATGGAAGAAAAATCAAAGGACCTTGCAAGTTGCTCATATGAGAAAAATACACAATGGGGAAAAGAGGTTCTTTATATATACTCTTTCTTTCTCACGCTAAACTCGAATATCTATGTGGAAAAAATAATAAAAGTTAAATTTATTTCTAAACCCTAAACCCTAAACATTAAACTTGAATGATATTTTTTTTGAGTTGCAGATGGGTTTAAAATACGGGTGTCCAGTGGAGGATGTGATAACAGGTTTGTCCATACAAAGCAAAGGATGGAAATCAGTGTACTACAATCCACGTAGGAAGGCTTTCTTAGGTGTAGCTCCAACTTCCTTACTTCAAGTACTTATTCAACATAAGAGATGGTCTGAAGGGGACTTTCAAATTTTGTTTTCTAAGTATAGTCCTGCATGGTATGCTTTTGGGAAGATTAGTGTTGGCCTCCAAATGGGATATTGTTCTTATTGCTTATGGTCACCTAATTGTTTACCTACTTTGTATTACTCCATCATCCCTTCACTTTATCTCCTTAAAGGCATTCCCTTATTTCCAAAGGTAACAAAATAATTCCATTGAACTTTGAGGTGTTTAATAGTAACCGTAGAGACGGTCACCGACGTTAACACGATGGACATGTCTTTTTTTCTAGAGGTATAAGTGCTATAGAGGTTTAATATTTTATTGGTTGAATTTTCAGGTGTCAAGTCCTTGGTTCATACCTTTTGCATATGTAATAATTGGGGAAACTATTTATAGTTTGTTGGAGTTTCTTTGGTGTGGAGGGACATTTAAAGGATGGTGGAATGACCTAAGGATATGGTTGTACAAGAGGACAACCTCTTATCTATATGCATTTATTGACACCATCTTGAAGCTTTTTGGTTTTTCAAATTCAGTCTTTATAATCACAAATAAGGTTTCAGAAGAAGAAGTTTCCAAACGCCATGAGAAAGAAATTATGGAGTTTGGAACATCTTCACCAATGTTTACTATATTAGTAACAATCGCCTTATTCAATTTAATTTGTTTTCTTAATGTGTTGAAGGATGTAGTCCTAAGAGGTGGTGGATATGGAGCATATGAGAAAATTGGGTTACAAATTATTTTGTGTGGCTTTTTGGTTCTCATTAATGTGCCTTTATACCAAGGCATTTTCTTAAGGAAGGATAGTGGTAAGTTGCCAAGTTCTCTTGGCATGAAATCAACAATATTAGCTCTAGTTTTAGTTCTTTCCTTCAGCTATGTATGACAAAAAATAAATACTTATACTTGATTTTGTTTTTCAATTGGAAGTGTATTATTAGTGTTGAACATGTCATTTTGTTGTTTTGTTTTATTTTCTATTAAGTTAAGGTTTAAGTGTTTTTATTTTATATAAACAAATTTAAGTGTTGAATTGTTCGATTTCAGAATGAGTACTATCGTAGGTAGGTATTTGTTTATCGTCTCCACAAGGATTAGTGCGATATCAATGCCGTTCAACCCTTACTGTGATTTTAAGCTTATGTTTGCAAGGTTTATTTTAAAGCTACGCTATGTAAAACGAATAACAGAAAAATAAAGTTTCAGGGAGGTAAGATCTTGTCAGGATTGAACTTCATCTACCAATCAAATATGTAATTTATCAATCAGTTGTACATAATCATAAACATTCGTCAATATCATCATGTATCGCTCACATCAGTGTTCATGTCTGAAACGCTGACGAGAGTTCTACCCTATTGCTTAATCGATGATCTCTCAGCCTATTAAATAATACGGAGCATTAAGAATCGATACTCACGGTAAGTGTTAAATGTAAATCTATGTCTATAGTTTAGAATCTAACAAAATGTTTATCCTAGATCTATATTCGAAGAGTACTTCTTAGTAACAATTCAAATCATAAGATAAATATGTAAACAAGAATAACATCGATAGAGATTCGTGAATATATTGTATACAACGTCATGATAAATAAAAATACACACTATAGCAGTAACTTACATCCAATCCCAATAAGAGAGGGATTTAGCTACACATAGTAGCTAGATACAAAAAGAAAGCTGGAGAGGAACAAGCACCCACCGTGATTTTCCAACGATTGAAGTGAATCCAACTCCGAATCTTCAAGAATCATCCTCCACTTGTTATTTTCTAAGCCACACTCTCTCAAAAAATGCCTTCTCTCGGATATTCCAAGAGAGCTCAAGAAAAATATCCAAAAAACAAAGAGAGAAGATCCAAAAATATGATTTGGATCTATTTATACAAAGTTGGAAATTTGTTGTCTTGCCCGATGAACTCATCCTCGCATGGAGAAAGTTACTTTTTGGCCCAGCTGGCAGTCAGAGCGCATTAAACCGTCATTGGAAAAAATATTTGATCTCGCCCGGCGAACTCAAGTTCACCAAGCCTCTCTAGGAGATCATCACGAGTTTTCTCCCTGGATTTCATCTGGTTTGTCTCGCTGGCGAGCTCGCTTTTCCTTCGTCAGCTCTCGCCGAACGAGCATCCTGAAACTTCCCATCTTGGCTTTGTTCCTTGTTCTTTGAATTATATCTTTTCCTTTGGTTTCTTGCACCATTTCCAGCACACTAACACACATACCAAGGATACCAAAACTAATTGCAATTATATGACATTCAGTGGAAAACATGAAGAATTCAACAACGAAACCGCAAGAGATCTTTTATAAAAACACCACCATTTTTTTAAAATAGCATATTTGATATTTGGCAAGATAGGTTAAATTTTTTTCTTCAAAGCATAAAACATGAATTATGGGAAACTATTGCCAATGGTCAGTTTATCATCAAGTAAATAATGAAATAGCAGATAAACCCGATTTTCTTTGGATCGAAGAAGAAAAAAGAAAATTTGAAATATATTTCAAAACGAAAAGTTCTATAAAAATATCTTTAGCTGACACTATTTTTAATGTGTTCATCATCACAATACCGCCAAGGAAATGTGGGATTCTCTTGAACTAATATATGGAGATTCTCCAAGTATTAAACAAGAGAAGATGAACACATGAGGAAAAGAAAATAATCATGGTTCTTTTTCTAAACTTATAAGTATTGGAAAGTCTGCTGGAAACTATGTCACTTCATAGAATTAAGAATTGGAAGTGTAATTCAACTCTTAAATCAATAGGTTGGAGTCTTCATGAATTTCAGGAAAATCAAGAAAGAAAGAAATTATAAAGAAGATGGACAAACCGGTTCAACTACTCAAAGATGAGGGAATCCCAACTGAAGAATAAATCATCCTCGTCTTAATCCTATCACACAACTCATGTACAATCCTTCGAAAGAATGCACTTAGTAGATCTTAGGAAAATTCAACATCAAATGAAGGACCCTCTTGTTCAAGAAACGACAAAGAAGATGGATAAATTTATTCAATACTCAAATGAAGAAGAGAAGGAAAAACATCGACCACAGGGAGAAATCTAAATGAATCATCTTCTAATAAATATGATAAAATTTACTTAAAGACATCCTACAAGAGAGACATTGTTCCATGTATTAAACCTTCCTATCCATAGTTATTAAAAATGATTGTGCATTGAATGGAATAAAATGAAGAACATACCATAGACCTTAAGGAATCCCTAAACAAAGTCAACAACTCCCTTAAAACAAGGATAACTAACTCAAAGACAATGTAAGATTCTCTTATATAGGAAGTAGTTCACCTACGAGAAACCCATGGATAATTTACCCAAAGGAAAAGCTTGACTTATGTTTACCTATTAAAAGATCCTCTTTTAATAAAAATGGTATAAGTTTTAGAAAGAGAAACTAGATCATAAAATAACATTGATGACTTCTCGACAAGTGTATCGATAATGTCAAAGTAATAAAAAGATCAAATCCATATGGTCTGCCTTCAAGCAAGAAAAAATGTGTGCAATATGTAGGAAACAAGCAAAAGGGGGGGTTTTGAGTTTCAGTGCGAAAAGTAAATAAACGAGTAAACAATATCACGAAAGCGGTCAGGTTTTGTTCCAGAATCCCATATTCGTCTATTTTTTATGTTTGATGCCTTGTATGAATGGTCTTATCACTATAACACCACAGAGAATTAACAAAACCGTTATATCCGATCTCTCACGAAATAACTCACTAACCACTACTCAGAGCTTTCTATTCCTAGTCCGCCAGCGTAATCAGGGTTATGCGATGTATAGAACGTTAATTCTTTATGCCACTACTCGGGGTCTCCTTTTCCTATTCAACTAGCGTAAGTACAACAATTTCCCTAAGTCCAACATATATAATAATGATAAGTATTCCCTATGTTCCCAAAATCATATTAAAATAGTATCTCACATAAAAAAAACATTAAGAACAATAAGCAATTGAATGACAATATAAATCAAAAGGTTCGTACAATAGTCAAATCAACATAGAATCCAACAATATAGAAATAAGTTCATCATAACACAACATAACCTATAGGATCTTAGATGATCATAACACAATAAACAATACCATAATTGATAGATAAAAATAACATATGAAATTCATTGAATTAATGGCCTCCAATGGCTTCAAATGCTCTAAAAATCACCACTTGTGCTCTCAAAATCGTGCCTTGATCTCCCAATTTCGTAACACTTGTGAAAGTGCATAAAATCCCCTTTTAAAGGCGTCAAAATGCGTCAAAAAAGTCCAAAAAAAGTGCCTATCGCGCGCGTGATGCAACGTTTATGTCACTATCGCGATGTTGCACTTGATTATTCCAGTGGTTGCACGCTTTTGCTCCATTTTTCACTCAAATTTTCACTAAGTCCACAATTTTTGCACTTAGCTAATTTTCCTCATTTTTTGTTCATTCTTCTTTATTTACCTCAACTTTCACTTGTTTTACTCCAATTCTTCGACTAAATATATGTAATGAAGGACTTTCATCACAACCCCAAACTTGAATCGTTGCTTGCCCTCAAGCAACTCGTCTGCAACTGAACATTTCAACAGACAACAAGTCGCACAATAAAAATCGAGCACCACCAAATTAAATATTTCTTTTACCTTAACATTGTTCTAGCTTCCAACTTCTATCCGGTGAATTCAGAGAACGTCCTCAACATTGATGAGTACTCAATCTCTCTCTCAGCTCACTATAACTCACTCAATGGATATGGTGATCTCTCAATCCACATGCAAAATTAATTATACTTAACTTGATCATGTTCTAATAGAGTTCATCATAGAAATCATAACACACACATTAAAGGTCTTTTCAGGTTGTAACCTGGCTTATGTTTGGGTAAGATATTTTGAGGAAAGTAGGTTTAAACCTTTGGATTTAGGTGCCTAGTTCTCCTTCTATCGTCATACCTCTTTGTTCCTTTTTGACGGTACTAGAGAATTTTTGTCCTTCTTATAATATCATTCTTTTTTTTTTTTTTTTGAAGAAGTGCCTTTTTCCACTTCTTTTCTTTCATAACCATTTTCAAAAATTTGGACCATATTCTCTAGTACCCCAACCCTAAACTTAGAACTTTTCTCACTTCCAAGAGCAACCTCAAACTTAATCTTTTTCATATACTTTAGGAACGATACTTCTACCTTACTCCAAAGAGAGGGTGGAAAGAAAATATCTTTCAAGTCATATGGCTAAGAATTTTAGGCTACGCCACCGAAAGAAAGGTTAAGGCTCAAAGTGGTTAGCAATGGATATACCTATTACTACATGGCGGTTTACAAAGGCTTAAAGTTCTAAACAAAAAATTGTCTTAGTGTGTGTCGGTAAAACCAGATAACTTAATCGGAAATCAATCAAACTAGATAAAATAATAATGCATGGATACACTCATAAAGAAATAAAAGTGAACAATGGAAATATTTGACTCAAACCTTACTAGATGGGCTATATGTAGGTTAAGTACAAGTCTGTTGATTCTTTTCTCATCTTTCGCCTTCAAGTTGCTAGTTGCTATTGTGATGATCAGGTTTCTTTTGGATCATATGTTTAATGTTAAAGTGCTAAACTTGTAAATCTGAAGGGTTAAATATACAACACCCCATACAATATTAGCGAATTTTGGTTTACCCCAGTAAATCCCTAGTAAAAGAATTATTTTTATCCCCCCTCGTAACATGAAGATTCTTCGTCTATGCCCCATGTGCGCACTATTTCAGCCCAGATTCCACTTATTAGGGACAATCTAGATGGACTTTTATTTAATTTTTTATTTATTAATTAAAATCCATGTGGATTTTTTGTTACTTTTTTTACTTTTTTTTTTATATATAATTTTTTTTATGTTTTCTTAAATTATTTTTATTAATATTTCTTATGAAAATCTATTTATAAATTAGTTATTAAAACTTAATCTTTTTCATATACTTTAGGAACTATACTTCTACCTAACTCCAAAGAGAGGGTGGAAAGAAAAGATCTTCCAAGTCATATGGCTAATAATTTTAGGCTATATCACCGAAAGAAAGGCTAAGACTCAAAGCGGTTAGCAATGAATATGCCTATTACTACATGGCGGTTTACAAAGGCTCAACATTATAAACAAAATATTGTCTCAGTGTGTGTCGGTCAAACCAGATAACTTAATCGGAAACTAATCAAACCAGATAAAATAATAATGCATGGACACACTCATAAATAAAGAAAAGTGAACAATGGAGATATTTGGATCAAACCTTACTAGATGAGGTATATGTAGGTGAAGTACAAGTCTGTTGATTCTTTTCTCATATTTTGCCTTCAAGTTGCTAGTTGCTATTGTGATGATTCTCATCTTTCGCCTTTAAGTTGCTAGTTATTATTGTGATGATCAGGTTTCTTTTGGATCATATGTTCAATGTTAAAATGCTAAACTTTTAAATCTGAAAGGTTAAATATCCGACACCCCATACAATGTTAGCAAATTTTGGTTTACCCCCTGTTAAATATACGAGACCCCATACAATGCTAAACTTGTAAATCTTATGAAAATCTATTTATAAATTAGTTATTAAAACATTACTTTAGGGCTTAAAGCCCCCTGAAGTTTTCTAAAGCCCAATACTTGAAGATTATTAAAACCTTAGTGTTTTACAAATAGGCTTTGCTGCTTAAAATTATTGACGATTATTGAAAGTAGTGAAAAACAATAGTATACCTTTTAAAGTATACATTTAATAAAGTCCTTGATCTCAAAGATGAACGATGTTAGAAAATGCCAACAAGTGTGATCAAAGCGTCTCTTGAGAGATATCTCAAGGTATATGACCCAAAGCAATCAGATTGAATTAATACGTCTGTAATGGACCTATTTATTTTGTGGCTTTACCAACTCTCGCATCCAACGATATGTAGAGGAAGATACACCATTTGGTGTTTTCCCTCTTGGGAAATACTTATCATAATTTCTTGATAAAAAAGGTAAAACTATTTTAAGGTTGAAATAATTAGGGAAATATGATTAAACCCTTAAAATAATATTTATAAATTTTACTCATATAAATTAAAATGTTTCTAACCCATAAAAATGCGTATTTAAGTGCTTTATAGATAAGGGGTGCAAACAATGACAATGAGTGGTACTACAACAAGAAAAATTAACATAATGCCCAATATGCACCAAGGAGGAAAAAGTACATAAGCCCAATCGATTAACACAAAAGGGTAGTCGATTAGAAAAGTGCGATATAACTAATTTGAGATCAGATCCAAGCTTAACGTGTGCCTCAAGCAAACCAAATCTCGACATTTATGAAGATCTCACAAAATCATGATATATTGGAAAATCTAATCGATTAGAGTCATAATTTAATCGGTTAGGTGACTCAAAAAAGGAGAATTTGGATTTTATTTTTGAAAAGTATAATATGCACTAAAGCTTGCTTAGACTACACCGATAAATCCTCAGGAATCATGTTATAAATAGGTAAACATCTCCTCACTTTCTCTTGCATCTCATATTCTCATGCATCTTTTTATGAGCTTCTCTTCTTGCCATAAGTATCAACATGGCCTCCTCTAGCATAATGAATCCCTTTTATACTAGAATAATAAACTGAAAATAAGAAGAAAAAAAACTAATAATCCTATATAAAAGAGTTATTCAACCTTGGTTCCTTGATCCTAGCCTCCTAAAAAACCACAAGCCCTACCACCAAAATTTTCAGACTTCCATCAAAGAACTATTCGCAAACATACCCGATATGACCTTTCCAAGCTTAATAAAAGAATTCTACTTAAATCTAAGACTTGTAGGAACACAACTAAGAACATCTGTAAGAGGAGTTGAAATCATTATCCACAAAGACCACTTTTGGAGAATCCTTGAGTTACCCTATGAAGGGATAACCTACACTCTTGATAGACCAACAAGCTTCAAGAACTTTAAACACTTAATCACCATACCGATAATCTAAATGAGTGTACACCTTGTCAGGCCCCACAATCCCACCATATCGACAACTTAAGTGTGTTAGCGACAAGCGAATTACCACTTAGTAATATAGGTCCACTCTGTACTTAAGCATATGCAAACCAACAATTTAGAATGTCCAGCTAGAATGAACGGACCATGGGGAAGGAAGTGCAGGACACTATAGTCTCCATTAAATCATAACACTTCCAGTTAGTTTCATAAAACAAAGTGGCATCCCATTATGAGTTACGGAGCTGAAATTGCACTCAGGGGAATAAATCATAAAATTCCATCTACAAAGGCTCGTTAAGTGAGACCCAATGAACATTAGCGAGTCCAAGCTCGCTAAGAGAGGCCATGGAGAGCTCCCAGGGAGCTTTGGCGAAAAGGAATCCATTTGTGGAAAAGGTTGGCTCGATAAGCGAGACCCACACTCTCTAAGTGAGGATTCATCAACCCAGAAACCCATAAATATGAATGCTAGCTAAGCGAGACATTCACTCGATAAGTGGGTCTTCCCAGAAATGCAAAAGGCCAGAACTTGAATGCTCTCTTAGTGCCATAAAGGCTCGCTAAGCGAGAGTAGCATAACACAATAAATCTAGAAGAAACGAAGTATTAATCATTATGTAAACCAATTCATTTCTCACATGCAATGATTAACATACACATAAGAGTCATATTACAACATTTATGACTTCTCGGCAAATGGACTGATAGTGTCACAGTAATTAAAAATATAGAATCAACAAGGAGTTCTATTTCACAAGACAATATTGTGCAATGTATAGAAAATAGTAAATTGGGGGGGGGGGGGTCAGGTTTTAAATGAGAAAAGAAAATAAAGTGTTTTAACAGTAATGCGAAAGCGGTCAGGTTATGTATAGAATCCCCTATTTCTTTATTGTTGATGTTTGATGTCTTACATGAATAATATCATCACTATGATCCCACGATGAATTAACAAAATTACTATAACCAATCCCTTGCAATATATCTCACTAATCATTACTCGGAGCTTCATATCCTTAGCCCACTAGCGTAAGCAGGATTAGGCGATGCAACAAAACGTTAATTCACTAGCCACTACTCGTGGTTTATTATCCCTAGTTAACCAACGTAAGCATGGAAATTTCCCTAGGTCCAACACATAGACTAATGGTCAGTATTCCCTATGTGTCCAAAATCAGATTAAAAGAGCATCTTATATAAAAATCATTACGAACAAGAAACAATTGAATAGAATTATAGATCAAAGAATTCATGCAAAGTCAGATCAACATATTGTCCAACAATATTAAAACAGGTTCATCAAAACACAACCTAACCTAGAGGAGTTGAGCTACTCATAATTCAAAATACAATACCAAAAACAATTGAAGAGAATAACATATAAGATCCCTTGAAGTATTGGCCTCTAATGGCTGCAAATGCTCTCAAAAACCACTTATGATTTTACAAAATCGTATTCTCTATGTCAAAATTTGTCATTTTTTGTGTAGAGTGAAGAACCCTTGAAAAATTACCAAAATTCCCTTTCTAAAACAGTCAAAACGCGTCAGAAAATCCAAGAAAACAACCAATTGCACGTGATACTTTTCCATCGCGCACATGGTTTTGAACACGCTGCATCGTGCGTGCAATCCTTTGCATCACACGTGTGATTATTCTAGAATGTAGATATTTATTTTAGATTTACAAAAAAAAAAACCCGCGTTAAAATGAGTTACGAAACTCTATATATGATCAATTTACTAGACAAACGTCAAGATGTAAATTATGCTGAAAATTGCTCATTTCTTCACAATTTCTTCCTGATTTCTTGGCATTGCTCTTTTTCTTCGAATTATTCATTTTATTTATACTTATTCATATTTAGATCATCTTTTACTTGAGATTTCATCGAATTCATCACAAATACTCGTAAAAATCATATAATGATAAACTGTCATCACAACCCCAAACTCAATATGTTGCTCGTCCTCAAGTAACTCGCCTGGAACTGCACAATTCAAACAGAAAAATGAATTGCAATAATAACGAATGAACATCACCCATTTTGTTACTTGATCATCATTCCAGTTCCCGACTTTAATCGAGTAAATTTGGAAAAGTTCTTCCAACACAACAAGTACTCAATCTGCCTCTCAACTCACTAATATTTTCACTCGAATTGACTGGGTAATCACACAATCAACGTACATAAGTATTTTACCATAAGTTTGTAAAATTTCTAATAAAATCAATCAAAGTCATCTAAACACACCCTTTTGGAGGTCTTTTTAGGTTGTAATAGGGCTTATGTCAGGGTAGAATTATTTGGGATAATAGGCTTAAATATTTGGAGTTAGGTACCTAGCTTTCTTTATTTTATCATATTAATTTTCATAACAACTCTTGCTTAATTACCTTGGTACTAGAGATTAACATTTTATGGTCCTAAACATTGTTTTTCTCATTTTTTTTGAAGAAGTTGTTTTGACTTCTTGATTTTTCTCATTATTTTATGTGTGAATATTTGACCAAAATCTATAGTACACCAACCCCAAACTTGAACTTTGCTCATTTCTAAGAGCAACCCCAAACTTGAACTTTGCTCATTTCCAAGAGCAACCCCAAACTTATTCTTTTGCATATGACCAAGGAACTAAATTTTCTACCTAACTCCAAAGAGAGGGTGGGCATATTTAATCTTTCAAGTCAATTGGCTAATTGGTGTGGGTATGTCTCTGAAAGAAAGGGCTTAGGCTCAAAGTTGTTAGCAAAGGATATAAACATGCTATACATGTTAGTTTGAAAAGGATCAGAGTTTACCACAAAAAAGTGCCTCAATGTGTATTTATTAAACCAATAGATTAAATCATAAATAATGCAAATTCTAGAAAATAGTAATTGCACAAATACTCTTATAAGAATTAAAACTAGACAATGGAATATTGGACTCAAACCTTACTAGTTGAGGTATCTAAAGATTGAGTACAAGATAATTGGTTGTTCCTTTCTTCCTCAATTATCAATACGCAAGGAACTTTCCTGATGATCATCTTTGTTTTTTATGATGCTTATGGTTCATCTGTTCACTGCTAAAATTGCAATTTTGTAAATTTAAAAGAAACAACAACAACAAACTTGTTTACTAAAGACAAACATAAATTTATTAGTACAAAGGGGAACCAAGTATTCTAGCTAATACTCTAGATTGACTTGTTAGTCGTAAAAGAGAATCGCGTAAATTAATACAAATTTAGAAAACTCCAAATTAACATGCCATTGGAGAGGAAAAAGTATTGCACGTCGTGCACGGTGTTGTTAAAGTCTCGGTTCTGTTTGGTCCATTCTACCCTCGTCTGATTGATAGTGATGCTCGAGAGGAGCATTTTCGCTTTGGACTCATCCCCTGAAACAACAACAACAACATAAAAAGTTAAAAGAGATTAGAAAAAATAGGATTAGAGAGATTTTTTAGTCTCCCTTTCTTCTTTCAATCCCTTTCTCAAGTCTTTGTTCTACTGCTCCTAAATGTGACATGCTGGAAAACAAAAACAATTAATTGAAATAAAATTTAAATTTAAATTTTACAAATGAAATAAAAAAGTATCTGGTGGGTTGCCTCCCATTATGTGCTTCTTTAAGGTCCTAAGCTTGACCTTTCGATTTTTATGTTAGGCGGACATATATGAAACGAAAAACACATCATCCTTCTTTTTCCTTTTGTTTGGTAGGACTTCCATCACTTTTAGGAATTGAAGGTTTTTCTTCCATATTCTATTTAGTTTGATAGTATTAAACAAGACATAAATCTCATCCAATACTTAATCTATTTCTCCTCTTTTATCAGCCTTGTTGCTAGGTGTAGGACTATTCTTTTGTTGAAGATCTTGTAGTTGGACATCTACGTCTAAACGAATTATTGCATTTGGAACTTCATCCAAAACTATATAATCTTCATATTGCATTCTTGTGATTTTCCCACATATATTTTTCACCTCCACTTCTTCTATTATTGCTTCTATTTCTTTATTAGATGGTGTGCACTTTTCTTCTTCTTTCTCTTTCTCAATCCCTCCTTCATCGACAACCTCACATTCCTTTTTGAATTCTCTTTCAATTTCCTTATCTCTATGACTAACTAAAAATTTCCCATCGAACTCTTCACTAGAGATCAGTTTTAATTCTATTTGGCTATATACTAGACCAAGTTTCATAGCTAAGTTCTCGAAGGATACTTCCAAGTCCCTTTGCAAGGTTATTTTCTGCCTGTTGATTTTCTCGAAATTGATTTGAGTAATCTTTATGAAGTCAGTCAAGGTTTCTTCAACTCTTCCTTAATCAAATACCTCACGTTCTTGTTTGACTTCCCTTACAAATTCCACATCTCTAGGACTATCTAATATATTTTCATAGAAATCCCCACTAGATCTCATTTTTAATGCTAATTGGCTGGATATTTGACTAAGTTGCATCTCCAAATTCTCGAAGGATGTTTCTATAGTACATCCCATAACTTCTTGATACTTGTTGATTTTTTCGAAATTGAGTTGAGTCATCTTTATGAACTGAGTCAAGGTTTCTTCAAGCTGAGATGATTAATCCTCCTCCCATGAATGATCAGTGTAAGGCTTTGGCTTTGAATAATTTCTCACATTTGTTGAATTAGATTTTTTTCTGCAAGTTCCTTTGAATAAGCATCAAACTTTTCCAAGGTAGCATAAATGTCCTCTTGTATGATTTTTTTGAGCTTGCATACAAAACAAAAAGAAGAATACATTAGTAGTACTGCACTAGAAAAAAAATTAAACAAAACTAAAACTAAAAAGAGAAAGAACTAGAAAAGAAAAATTAAGAAGAAACAAAAATAAAATATTTACAAATGAAAATATTTACAATTGAAAACAAAAATAAAAACTAAACGTTGCACAAGCGTCGCCTTGTTGAAATTATGAACAGTCCCCGACAACAGCGCCAAAAACTTGATGACTTATCGACAAGTGTATTAATAGTGTCGCAGTAATAAAAAATATTGAATCCACATGGACTACTATTTAACAAGACAATATTGTGCAATGCATAGAAAATAGTAAATTGAGGGGTTTTCAGGCTTTTAATGCAAAAATAAAATAAATTGTTCTAACAGTAATGCGAAAGTGGCCAGGTTGTATATTTAATCCCCTATTTCTCTATTGTCGATGTTTTGATGCCTTACATGAATAATCTTATCACTGTAATCCCACGACGAAATAACAAAACCTCTATAACCAACCCCTTGCAATATAACTCATTAATCACTACTCGGAGCTTCATATCCCTAGTCCACTAGCGTAAGCAGGATTAGGCGACGCAACAGACGTTAATTCACTAACCATTATCCCTAGTTAACCAACATAAGCATGACAATTGCCCTAGGTCCAACACATAGACAAATGGTCAGTATTCCCTATGTGTCCAAAATCAAATTAAAAGAGTATCTCACATAAAATGCATTACGAAAAAGAAACAATTAGATAGAATTATAGATCAAAGAATTCATACAAAGTCTAATTAACATATTAGCTAACAATATTGAAACAGGTTCATCAAAACACAACCTAACCTAGAGGACTTTAGCTACTCATAATTCAAAATACAATACCAAAAACAATTGAAGAGAATAACATATAAGATCCCTGGAAGTATTGGCCTCCAATGGCTCCAAAGGCTCTTAAAAACCACTTATGTTGCTGCAAAATCGTATTCTCTATGCCAAAATTTGTCCTTTTTGGGGACTTTTTTTTCTGACGCGTCTGATCCATTCTGAACTCTTTTTAAGAAGAATATTTTTACTTTTGCAAGGGTTGCAAATTTTGGAGAGAAAAACACGATTTTGACAACATCAATAGTGATTTTGATGGCATTTGAAGCAATTGGAGGCCATTATTTTAAGGGAATTCACATTCTATTTTCAACTATTATTTTTGGCGTTGTAATCTGAATTACGAGTAGTTGAACTCCTCTAGGTTAAGTTGTGTTATGATGAACTTATTTCATTATTATTGGGTAATATGTTCGTTTTACTTTGTATAAACATTTTGATCTATAATCTTATTCAATTGCTTATTGTTCTTAATACTTTTTATGTGAGACACTATTTTAAATTGATTTTGGGCACATAGGGAATACTGACCATTAGTCTATGTATTGGACCTACGACAATTGTTGTACTCACGTTGGTTGAATAGGAATAGAAGACCCCGAGTAGTGGCATAGGAAATTAACGTTCTATGCATCGCCTAATACTGCTTACACTGATGGACTAGGAATAGAAAGCTCTGAGTAGTGATTAGTGAGTTATTTCGCAAGGGATAAGTCATAGCGGCTTGTTAATCCTCCATGAGGTTATAGTGATAAGATCATTTATATAAGGCATCAAACATCAATAATATAAAAATAGGGGATTTTAAAGACAACCTGGTCGCCTTCGCATTACTGTCATAAAAATTTATTTTTCTTTCGCATTTAAAACCTGAAACCCCCAAAATTTCCTATCTTCTATGCATTGCACAATATTGTCTTGTTAAAAAGTAGCCACTATGGATTCAATCTTTTTTATTACTGCGACACTATCAATACACCTGCCGAAAAGTCATCAGTCGCCAAAAACTTGATGACTTATCGGCAAGTGTACCGATAATGTTGCGGTAATAAAAAATATCGAATCCACATGGACAACTTTTTAACAAGACAATATTGTGCAACGAGTAGAAAATTGTAAATGGGGGGGGGGGGGTTAGGTTTTAAATGCGAAAAGAAAATAAAGTTTTCTGACAATAATATGAAAGCGGTCAGATTGTTTATAAAATCCCATATTTCTCTATTGTTGATGTTTGATGCCTTACATGAATAATCTCATCACTATAATCCCATGACAAATTAACAAAACCACTATAACTGATCCCTCACGATATGGCTTAGTAATCACTACTCGAAGCTTCCTATCCCTAGTCCACCAGCGTGAGCAGGTTTAGGAGATGCAACAGAGCGTTAATTCACTAGCAACTACTTGGGGTTTCCTATCCCTTGTTAACCAGCGTAAGCATGACAATTGCCCTAGATCCAACATATACACTAATGGTCAGTATTCCCTATATGCCCAAAATTAGATTAAAAGAGTATCTCACATAAAACACATTACGAAAAAGAAACAATTAGATAGAATTATAGATCAAAGAATTCATGCAAAGTCAAATTAACATATTACCTAATAATATTGAAACAGGTTCATCAAAACATAACCTAACCTAGAGGATTTTACCTACTCATAATTCAAAATAAAATACTAAAAACAATTTAAGAGAATAACATATAAGATCCCTTGAAGTATTGACCTCATATGGTTCCAAATGCTCTTAAAAACCACTTATGATACTGCAAAATCGTATTCTCTTTGCCAAAATTCGCCCTTTTTTTGGGCTTTTTTGACGCGTCTGATCCATTCTGAGATCTTTTTAAGGGATTTTTTTTTACTTTTCCAAGGGTTGCAAATTTTGGAGAGAAAAACACGATTTTGACAACATCAATGGTGATTTTGAGGGTATTTGAAGCAATTGGAGGCCATTATTTCAAGGGAATTCATATTCTATTCTGATCTATTATTTTTGGTGTTGTAATCTGAATTATGAGTAACTGAATTTCTCTAGGTTAAGTTGTGTTATGATGAACTTATTTCATTATTATTGGGTAATATGTTCATTTTACTCTGTATGAACATTTTGATCTATAATCCTATTCAATTGATTATTGTTCTTAATGCTTTTTATGTGAGATACTCTTTTAAATTGATTTTGGACACATAAGGAATATTGACCATTAATCTATGTATTGGACCTAGGGCAATTGTTGTACTCACATTGGTTGAATAGGAATAGAAGACCCCGAGTAGTGGCATACGGAATTAACGTTCTGTGCATCGCCTAATCCTGCTTATGCTGATGAACTAGGGATAGGAAGCTCTGAGTAGTGATTAGTGAGTTATTTCGTAAGGGATTAGTCATAGCGACTTTGTTAATCCACCATGAGGTTATAGTGATAAGATCATTTATATAAGGCATCAAACATAAATAATATAGAAATAGGGGATTTTAAACACAACCTGGCCTCCTTCACATTACTATCAGAAAAATTTATTTTCTTTTCGCAGTTAAAACCTGAACCCCCCCCCCCCCCCCAATTTCCTATCTTCTATGCATTGTACAATATTATCTTGTTAAAAAGCAGCCAATATGGATTCAATATTTTTTATTACTGTGACACTATCAGTACACTTTTCGAAAATTCATTAGGCGCCAAAAACTTGATGACTTATCGGCAAGTGTACCAATAGTGTTGCGGTAATAAAAAATATCGAATCCACATGGAATGCTTTTTAACAAGACAATATTGTGCAATGAGTAGAAAATTGTAAATTGGGGGGGGGGGGTTAGGTTTTAAATGCGAAAAGGAAATAAATTTTATGACAATAATACGAAAGCGGTCAGATTGTTTATAGAATCCCCTATTTATCTATTGTTGATGTTTGATGCCTTACATGAATAATCTCATCACTATAATCCCACGACAAACTAACAAAACCGCTATAACCGATCCCTCGCAATATGGATCAGTAATCATTACTCGGAGCTTCCTATCCCTAGTTTACTAGCGTAAGAAGGGTTAGACGATGCAATAGAGCGTTAATTCACTAGCCACTACTCGGGGTTTCCTATCCCTTGTTAACCAGCGTAAGCATGACAATTGCCCTATGTAACGCCCCGATTTTTATTGAGTGTTATTATTATTATTTTTATAATGTTTGATTTATAATTATTTTGGTAAAATATTTTATTGTGTGTTAATTTATTATTAGAGTTTAATTATGAGAATTGTGGTATAATAACTATTGGGCCTAGTGGTGTATATAGTAATTAAGGGAGGTGTAACAATTAAGCCCATTAGTTAGTTTTTATTTAATTAAAACAAGGAATAGAAATAGAATAGAAATAAGATAGAAAGAGAAAGAAGAGAAATAGAAAGAAGTAGAGAGAAGGAGGAGAAAAGAGAAGAAAAGAGAGAAAAGTTAGGGTTTGGAGGAGGAAGAGGAAATTGGAGAAGAAGGGCATCATCTTGATCAACCCAAGCTTGCTAGAACACTATAGAGTAACTCAATCATCATCTCTAAGGTAAGGGTGTGAGTTATCATTTCCTATAATTATGAAAATGATGGGTTTTATGTGGGTAATGGTTGTTAGATGATATTGTTGGGTTTTGATGTTGTGATTGGATTCCTTGCTTTGAAAATGTTGTTTGTGTTCTTGATGTAGTGTTGATTGTTTGTGATTATTGAACATGTATCAATTCTTTGCAAAATGTTAGGGTTAGGTTTAGAAGAATGATAAATAACATTGTGTGTTGTGTTGTTGTTGATGGTTTGGGGTTGATGTATGTTGTAAAAAATATGCTATTGTGTTGATGAATTAAAGTATGAGTAATTTCACAAATTGTGAATTTAGGAAGTGTTGGAAATTGATTGAATGATGTTTAGAATGATGAAATAAAAGTTAAATTGTGGTTAGAATGGCTTTGTAATATTGACAATATTGTAGTTCGTTGAATTCTGAGAATGAGACTTTTTATGGAATTGTAATCGGAGGTCCGGAAGGTATTTAAGGGTCAAAAACGCATTTTCTTTGTTTTCTGCTAAATTCGCGGCGCGAAAGAGAGTTCGCGGCGCCAACTGAGTTGAAAACATAATTCTTTTGTAAACTTCAAAAAGTCATAACTTTTGAACCGTAACTCCGTTTTGGTCCCCGTTCGAAGCGTTGCGAAGCTTATGAAATTTTCTACATGTTGTTGATGTTTATAGGCCATTATAAGGGCTTATTTTAATAAGTGATTATTTTGGAAAAGTGATTAATAATTGATATAGTAGGAAGCCTATTTGATTAATGAGGAATACCACTTAACTATAGTGTGTAGGTGTGCGATGTAAATAAACATAGCATGAGGTTGAATTACCTAAGAGATTGTATGATGAAACAATTGATTATGATGAATATTCTCATTTGTTTTATATATAAACATATGTATGAATGTTGGTGAATATGATGTTGTGTGAATGCTTTTATGCATTTGAATGGCGACGTGGCCTTTTGGCAATAGCGACGTGGGCTTCGGCCATTGTGATGTGTTATGTTGATGCGATGATGATTTTGGTGTATGTGTATCATTTATCATGGAGTCACATACATTTGCATAAGCGACGTGGCCTTTTGGCAATAGCGACGTGGCCTTTTGGCAAAAGTGAAGTGGGCATAAAGCCTTGGCCTTGATGGCAAAGCGACGAGTCGGTACCGCATAGCATTTGCATAGTTGAGTCACATATGTTGGTTATTTTTATTTCCGCATTTTGTGATAATTGTTGTTATGTGACGGTTTATGATATGCGGTGATATTTTGCGATGATGCGATGAATCGTAATGTTTTATGATGGATTGATGAAATGTTAAAGTGATGAGATGCTATGATGTAACATTGATGTTGTGGATGATTATTGACTTTGTTTATGATTAAATACATAAGCATTCAAGTGAAGGATTGTGCGATGTGGTAACAATATTTCTAACTTTCCGAATTTACTTATATATTGCTTATCATTATCTTGATTATATGATTTGAGTATCTCACCCTTTTGTCTTTGGCCGTTACCTTTATATTGGTAACGTGCAGGTGCTCCGCGTTGAGAGGAGGATAGTGGTAGCACACTTTTGGCGTCATTGCTCTGATTAGGATTGTAACACTCAGGGGTTAATGGACGTTTTTCATGATTTTGATAGTAACGATGCCCTTTTGTATATCATTGTATATGATAGTTGTGATGGGCATTTGTTTGCTTGTTTTCTTTTGAATGTGTAGATGTACGACTCAACTTAATTATCTAAATGATTTCCGTTGCGATGCTTTGTGTCTTGCTGCTATATGGACTAGGTGAATCCATATACAGTGTTGTTTATTATTTAACAAGGACTAAGTGGATCCTTGCGCAATTGCCGTGTTGTGCAATTTGTTTAAGTGTTGATGAAATGATATATGTGGTGCCTCAATTTTGTGTGAAATTTGTTTACTCTGATTTTTTAATTGAAATTACGACGGGTAGAATTGGGGTGTTACACCCTAGGCCCAACACATACACTAATGGTTAGTATTCCCTATATGCCCAAAATCAGATTAAAAGAGTATCTCACTTAAAACACGTTACGAAAAAGAAACAATTAGATAGAATTATTGATCAAAGAATTCATGCAAAGTCAAATTAACATGTTACCTAACAATATTGAAATAGGTTCATCAAAACACAACCTAACCTAGAGGATTTTACCTACTCATAATTCAAAATAAAATACCAAAAACAATTTAAGAGAATAGCATATAAGATCCCTTGAAGTATTGGCCTCAAATGACTCCAAATGCTCTTAAAAACCACTTGTGATGCTGCAAAATCGTATTCTCTTTGCCAAAATTCGTCCTTTTTTTAGGCATTTTCTGACGCGTCTAATCCATTCTGAGCTCTTTTTAAGGGAACTTTTTTTACTTTTGCAAGGGTAGCAAATTTTGGAGAGAAAAGCACGATTTTGACAACATCAATGGTGATTTTAAGGGTATTTGAAGCAATTGGAGGCCATTATTTCAAGGGAATTCACATTCTATTTTCATCTATTATTTTTTATGTTGTAATCTGAATTATGAGTAGCTGAGCTTCTCTAGCTTAAGTTGTGTTATGATGAACTTATTTCATTATTATTGGGTGATATGTTCATTTTACTCTGTATGAACATTTTGATCTATAATCCTATTCAATTGATTATTGTTCTTAATGCTTTTTATGTGAGATACTCTTATAAATTGATTTTGGGCACATATGGAATACTGACCATTAGTCTATGTGTTGGACCTAGGGCAATTGTTATACTTACGTTGGTTGAATAGGAATAAGAGACCCCGAGTAGTGGCATATGGAATTAACATTTTGTGCTTCGCCTAATCCCCTTATGCTGGTGGACTAGGGATAGGAAGCTCCGAGTAGTGATTAATGAGTTATTTTGCAAGGGATCAGTCATAACGGCTTTGTTAATCCTTCATGGGGTTATAGTGATAAGATCATTCATACAAGGCATCAAACATCAATAATAGAGAAATAAGGGATTCTAAACAAAACATGGTCGCCTTCATATTACTTTCAGGAAAATTTATTTTCTTTTCGCATTTAAAACCTGAAAACCCCTCAATTTCGTATCTTCTATGCATTGCATAATATTGTCTTGTTAAAAAGCAACCACTTTGGATTCAATCTTTTTTATTACTGCGACACTATCGGTACACTTACCGAGAAGTCATCAAGTGCCAAAAACTTGATGACTTCTCGGCAAGTGTACCGATAGTGTTGCGGTAATAAAGAATATTGAATCCACATGGACTACTTTTTAACAAGACAATATTGTGCAATGCGTAGAAAATTGTAAATTCGAGGTGGGGTTAGGTTTTAAATGCGAAAAGGAAATAAAATTTTCTGACAATAATATGAAAGCAGTCAGATTGTTTATATAATCCTATATTTTTTCTATTGATAATGTTTGATGCCTTACATGAATAATCTCATCACTATAATCCCACGACAAACTAACAAAATCGATATAACCGATCCCTCGCGATATAGCTCACTAATCACTACTCGGAGCTTCATATCCTTATTCCACTAGTGTAAGCAGGATTAGGCGATGCAATAGAGCGTTAATTCATTAGCCATTACTCGGGGGTTTCCTATCCATAGTTAACCAGCGTAAGCATGACAATTGCCTTAGGTCCAACATATAGACTAATGGTCAGTATTCCCTGCGTGTCCAAAATCATATTAAAAGAGTATCTAACATAAAAAATATTAGGAATAATAAACAATTCAATATAATTATAAATCAAAGAATTCATGCAAAGTTAAATCAACATATTGCCCAATAATATTGAAACAAGTTCATCAAAATACAACCTAACCTATAGGAGTTTAGCTACTTATAATTGAAAATACAATACCAAAAAAAGTTAAAGAGAATAACATATAAGATCCCTTGAAGTATTGACCTCGAATGACTCCAAGTGCTTTCAGAAACCACTTCCGATGCTGTAAAATCGTACTCTCTATGCCAAAATTCATATTTTTTTGTGTAAAGTGAAGAACCCTTGAAAAAGTACCAAAATTCCCCTTTTAAAGCAGTCAAAATGCGTCAGAAAAGCGCAGAAAACAACCCATCACGCGTGTGGTACTTTTTCATCGCTCAAGTGATTTTGAAAATGTTGCATCGCGTGCGTGATCCTTTCCATTATGCGTGTGATTATTCCATAATGTATATATTTCTTTTAGTTTCATTTTGAAAAAGAAAACCCGCGAAAAAACGAGTTTCGAAACTCCATATATGATCAATTTACTAGACAGACGTCAAGATGTAAATTATGCTGAAAATTGCTCGTTTCTTCACAATTTCTTCTCGAATTCTTGGCTTTTCTCTGTTTCTTTGACTTCTTAATTTTATTCATACTTCTTCATATTTAGCTCATCTTTAACTTAAGATTTTATCGGATTCATCGCAAATACTCATAAAAATTATGTAATAACAAACTGCCATCAAACATGCGTGTACAATTTTATGCCACATTTGATCATAGTTCCATGCAAGTTACATGATTTAGGAAATTTTATCTCAAACCCTTACCCCACATCATATAAACCTCAACCAATCCCCCAAGTCCTATCTATGGACTCACCTGGATTGATGAATAGGAGTTGGATCAGAATCAAGAAGGAATCAGAGGTTTGGATTTGACCTTAATACATGCAAGAGGTAAGTTGAAGTTTGTTGGATTGCTTCTCCCTTCCTTGTTTTCATGTGTTCCACCCTTCTTCCTTTCATAATTCTGAGGTGGCAAGGCAAGAATGAGAGGAAAATAAAACTTCAAAAGCCCTAACTCTATTTAAGTGGTGAAAATACGATAATACCCTTTTCTATATTATTGGTATGATTTCTAAAGGAATGTCAATTTGTAGAATCATGCACCAATAACTTCCCAATTAATCACACCAATATTCCATTAGTGCATTAATTAGTCGATAGTTGTGTTGGGGTATTACAATTTTGATATTGTTCAACTTTTTCTTACTGTTTTGTTCTTTGTTCTCCTACTTTTGACTTGGATTCTATGAATATGGTAAGTTAATTATAGTTTTAATTTATTAATATATGGTATATAATATATTATATATAATATATCTAATATGTGATTGATTTCAGTGGTTACGAGGACATGAAACTCGCAATGTTCTGTATCGTAATGATGGTTGTTATCATAAAAAATCTGCACCCATGGTGTGTTTCTTTTATTTCAAAATGTTTTCCATGTATATTTTTATTATACTTTTTTCAATTGGAATTTTCGTTAGTTTTCATTAATGATGTAGGTCTATATATATATACTTTCTCTAAATATACTTCATTATTTTGTTTTCATCTACTTCTCTTTCTTGGTCTTCTTTGTTTCCTTATCCTTTCCTTCTCTCTCTTTGTTCAATGTTTTATATGAGATTTGTTATTAATGGAGTAGATAAGTCTTTTTCTGCATTTGGAATTTACTTTCTGAATATTTTTTACTTTGTTTTCATCTTCTTAGGAAATGGACAATTCTAATATTGTTCAACTTTTTCTTGTTGTTTTGTTCTTTGTTCTCCTGCTTTTGACGTCGATTCTATGAATATGGTATACTTATTCTAGTTTTAATTTATTAATATATGATATATAATATAATCTATAACAATATATAAAGGGAAAATTTGGTTTTGGTGTAACGTATTTTTCTACCAATTTTACCTTTATGTAACTTACATAATAACTTCTATTGAAACCACTATTATCATCTTTCACATAACTTCGTACTATTAACTTCTTATATAACTTTCAATTAAAATTAACATTAAATAAAATAATATCGTATATATTTTCACGTGTGTTTATTATCTATAACAATATATAAAGGGAAAACTTGGTTTTTGTGTAGCCTATTTTTCTACCAATTTTACCCTTCCGTAACTTACATAATTAACTTCTAATAACTTCTATTGAAACCACTATGATCATCTTTCACATAACTTTGTACTATTAACTTCTTATATAACTTTCAATTAAAATTAACATTAAATAAAATAATATCGTATATATTTTCACGTGTGCTTATTAAAAAGGCGGACAGACGGGCACAGAGTGCCTGTCTGAACCCTAGTATATATAATATGTGATTGATGTTAGTGGTTACGAGGACACAAAACTCGTAATGTTCTGTATCGTGATGATGGTTGTTATCATACAAAAATTGCACCCATGATGTGTTTATTTTATCTCACAATATTTTCCATATATATTTTGTTGGAAATAAACCCTTTTTGTGTTTAGGGAAAATGTGTGAGAATATTAGAGGTTTGAATAGAAACTTGGTTGGTAGGAGAATTATTTATGGAAGAGAGAACTTTGTATTTTTGCTTGATGCAAAAGTGTAGGATTACATCTCTATTTATAGTACTTTAAGGAGAACTCTAGACACAATAATTCTAGAGAGTTCTCAACTCTAGACACTCAAAGAGTATTCTAGAAAATATTACAATCTTAAGAAATATCTAGACACTCCAAATACTACAAGACTTTTCTAGAAACATTACCCAAAATAAACTAAGCCCAAAATCAAATAATAAGATTAGGCCCAAATCAAGTTTAATATTTCAACATCCCCCCTTAAACTTGATATGTGACTCCAAGCATATTCCTTAGCTTCACGAAAGTTTCCAATTTGAGTGGCTTGGTGAAAATGTCGGCAGCTTGATCTCTAGACATCACGTACTTCAACTTCACCTTCTTCTTCTCGATGCATTCTCTTATGAAGTGGTAACGAGTGTTGATGTGCTTACTTCTTTCATGAAATACAGGATTCTTTGCCAAAGCAAGTGCTGATTTATTATCAATACATATTTTGACAGGATCTTCTTGTGGCATTTTTAATTCTTTCAACAAATTCCTTAGCCAAATTGCATGACAAACACGTGATGTGGCGGCAACATGCTCAACTTCACAAGTTGACAGTGTGACGATAGGTTGCTTCTTTGACATCCAAGTGAAAGCAATATCTCCCATAAAGAACACAAAACCAGTAGTGCTCTTTCTATAATCAAATTCTCCACTCAAATCACTATCACTATAGCCAATAATCTCATAATTGTTAGAAGAGTAATAGTGCTATCCAAAGTTTGTTGTACCTTTGATGTATCGAAGGATTCTTTTTGCCTCCTTGAAGTGAGTTGTTGTTGGAGCTCCCATGTAGCAACTTACGACTCCTACAACATAGAGGATATCCGACCTTATACTTGTCAAGTAACGCAGACTTCCAACCAAACTTTTGTAAAGAGTTGGATCAACAATCTCTCCATTTTCATGCTTACTCAACTTGCTGCCACATTCCATCGGGGTGCCAACTGGATTGGCATCATCCATCTTGAACTTCTTAAGGACTTCTTTGGCATAACCTTCTTGGGTGATAAAAATTCCTTTGTCTTCTTGATTTACTTTGACTCCGGGATAATATGCCATGATACCCATATTTGTCATCTCAAATTCATTTGACATGTCTTTCTTGAACTCTTCGAACATGCTTAAATTGTTCCCTGTGAAGATCAAGTCATCAACATATAAGCACACAATCAAAATATCTTCACTTTGCGCTTTAATATAGAGTGCATGCTCATATGGACACTTGATGAAGTTCTTGTCTTGAAAGTATTTGTCGATTCGAACATTCCAAGCTCTCGGTGCTTACTTGAGTCTATACAATGCCTTCTTCAACTTCAAGACTTTTTCTTCTTTCCCTTTTACTTCATAGCCCTGTGGTTGTTCAATATAAACTACTTATTCGAGAAAACCATTCAAGAAGGCCGACTTTACATCCATTTGATAGATTTTCCATTCATTTTGGGCTGCCAAAGAAATGACCAGTCTAATAGTTTCAAGACGAGCAACGGGGGCAAATACCTCATCATAGTCAATTCCTTGTCTTTGACTATAGCCTTTCACCACCAATCTTGCTTTGTATCTCTCCACGCCTCCTTTTGCATTCTTCTTCACTTTGTACATCCATCTTACTCCGATTTTCTTTGTGTCCTCGTGGAAGTGTAGTAAGTTCCCATGTATCATTCTTCGTGATTGACTTGATTTCTTCTTTCATGGCGTCTCTCCACTTTACATTTTCAAACGCTTCTTGATAGCTTAGAGGCTCACAATTACCCAAAAGGAAAAAAAGGTTGATGTCATTTATGTTTTCGGTTACCTCATAAAGCTCTTCAATACTCCTTAGTCGTGGTGTCCTCTCACTTGAGCTTGTTTTATCCAACCTTGGTGTCGGTGAGGTCGGTGGTGTAATATTTTCCTCTATTATTGGTTGTTCCATTTCGTCGTCTTCTTCAAAGTAAGGAAGAAAATAGTACCTGTCTTCTTGAACACTCTAATCCTAACAACATTCTTCTTCGAACTCCACGTTACGACTTATGATGATCTTTCCATAATTTGGATTATAGAGCTTGTCCCTTTGGAGTTTGAGTCACAAGCGACGAATACATACTTCTCACTTTTATCATCGAGCTTTGTTCTCCTTTCATCAGGAATGTGAGTATAGGCAACGCTTCCAAACACTTTGAGGTGAAAGATCCCAGGCTTCCTTCCACTCCATGCTTCTTGTGGTGTCTTCTTATGCACGCTTCTTGTTGGGGAACGATTTGTCAAGTAAATCGCACATGCCACTACTTCGACCCAAAACTCTTTAGGCATCTTCTTGCTCTTAAGCATGCTTCACACCGTGTTAAGTATGGTCCGGTTCTTTCTCTCTGCTACTCCATTTTGTTATGGTGATCTTGGCACTGTTAGTAGGCGGCAGATTCCATGGTCTTCGCAATATTTTTGGAACTCATTTGGAATGAACTCTCCTCCTCGGCTAGATCTCATGGCCTTAATGGAAAGACCACTTTCTTTCTCCACAAGGGCTTTGAACTTCTTAAAGTTTTCAAACACTTCTGCCTTCTCCTTAAAGAAATAAACCCATGTTTTTCTAGAATAATCATCAATAAAGAGGAGAAAGTATTTACTCTTACCAAAAGAGTTTGGATTGATTGATCCACAAACATCGGTGTGTATGAGCTCTAGCGGTTTTATCACTCTTGAAGTTGATTCCTTTGGAAATATTTTCCGGAATTGCTTCTTGTAGCGGTAAATTCATGATCATCAAGCTATGGATAAGCTAGAGATCAAATAACAAGAGTCGCCACCGCGCTTTTATTGTTTCCAAGGGAAAAGGGAAAAAGTACGAATAAAACCCAAAGTAAGAAGTTTTCAAATCAAAACTAATAAAATGTCAGAGATTACAGGTAAGGAGGTTGGTTACACAGAGGGAAGGGGTTAGCACCCAAAATGTCCTAGGTACTCCTAGGGAGCCCTTTTTGTGTGCATATGTATTTGGTACAAAAATGATGTTTACAAACAAATAGAATGGGGGGATGAGAAAAGAATTCATTAATTATATTTTTGTGTTTGACAAGCCCTTCGGACTTGTGCCTACGTACCAACATAAAAATGAGGGATCAAAACCTCGTAGTTCGTGATACAAATTTCAAAGTGGATGCATTGCTTTTAATAAAAATTAAATTTGAAAGGCACAAAGGCCTAAAAATGGTTTGAATGAGTTAGTTCTTTTTGGCTTTTTGAAAGTTTAAATCAAGTATAGTTAAGTTTATTTACAAGTTTGATTTAAGAAAAAAAGTTTGAAAATACAATGACATAAGGCCAAAGTTTCTATCTTTTTGCAAAGTGGTCAAAGTTTAAAACAAAACATGTTCAATCAAAGAAGATTTTGAAAAGGGAGGGAGAGATTTTGAAATTAAAGAAATGGGGAGAAGATGAAGAGACTAATCCTATGCACAAAATTAAAAGTTAAGAGTTGAAAAGATCTTGTAGCGGGGTATTCGTTACCTTTAGATTTATTGACTAAATCAAAAGTAAATCATACAATTTGAGTCACCACCGCACTTCTATTTATCCAAAGGAAAGGTTAGAAAGCGAACAAAAACCGAGAAGTTTTATCAAATCAAAAACTAATAAAAATGTCAGAGATCTGGGTAAGGGGGTTGGTTATGCAATGGGAAGGTTTTAAGCACCCCAAACATCCTTAGTACTCTAAGGGAGCCCTTTTTGCAAATGTTGTATGGTAGGTTGGTATTTGTGAAAATATTTGTGCAAACATGATTGAGGAGATGAGAAAAGAATATACAAATTATTTACAATTTTGTTGTTTGAATGGATAAACTCATTGCCTACATACCATCACAAAGGTAGGATCAAAACCTCATAGTTCGGGGTAAAAATCTCAAAATATGGGTGAATTGATTTGTTAAAAGCCTTAAGGTCTTTTGTTATCAAAGGGAGAAAACTCAACCTAAACCAACAATCCACCATGTGAGGAGAGCTTCAACATACTAGTGAGGGATCCACCCTATAATAAGTATGGAAGACTTATAGTCCAATCACTAAGGATAAGGAGAGGTTTACATCAACCACTATGATAACTCAAACCTATGGCTAATGTTTATAAAAAGTTTTAACAAAGGTGGCCATTGGAACCATAAAAACAATTTGAAGTGAGTTGTATTTACCAACTAGAAGTATTCACAAAATTAAGCCAAAGTTAACTTAAGATTCAATTTAAAATAAGTATTAATGAAAAGAGTTTGAAAAATCAAAGGCATATGGTCTAGGTTTCTAGTTTTGAAAACAATGTCAATGTTTGCACAAAATGAGTTTGGCTTGGGTTAGAGTGGAGAGAAGAAGAGAAGGGCTAGTCCTAAACATGCAAAGATGAGAGAAGAGAATAAAACCCTTGGAGTTCCTTTCTTGAGATCATAAAGATTATCCAAGATGCTCCTTTCCTTTGGACATAGCAAGCAACAAGTAATTACTCAAGCAATCAAACAAGTATTCAATCAAGCTCTCAGGATCTTCCAATTGGACTTGTCTCTCTTAACTTGGATGCTCATGACAATGGTCCTTCTAACTAGCTCAAGTTTGGGATCCCTATCACACAAGAACAAACAATAAAAAAATTTCACAATGCAATAAGAGGAATGGACAAAGAGATTTTAGATTAGGGGTCCTTTCAAATCATCTTCAAGATTAAGCATTCTAAAGGCATGAGGCCTAGTTGCTCTTCAACAAATTTAACATTCTAAAGGCATGAGGCCTAATTGCTCTTGAACTCCATTAAGCATAGGTGAGGTCCTAATTCTAAGTCCTTTCTCCTTTTTGCATTGGGTTCACACAAACAAAGACAAAACAAGCACAAGGCAATAGTATATTTACACAATAATGTGCTCAAGTGAACAAGAGGCAAATGGCATAAACATAAACATGAGCTCAAATGAGCAAAAGGAAAAGACAATATGAATAAATGAGCAAGAAATTAAATTGCATTAAAGTAAATTGCAAGAATTAAATGCTTGAATTAAAAGTTAGTAATTAGTAGTTAGTGTTAGTGTGCCATAAGGCAATTTAGCGCTATGTTAAGCAATCGTAAGTGGACTAATGTAGTAGTCACACCTATCTGAGGCCGGTCAATAAAACTATAGGCAAGTAAACACAAGTTAGAGATCATGACTAGTAAGCCAAGCTCCTATAACTTGCCATGCCAAAAGAAAAGAAGGATGACCTTGTATGGATTTCAGGTTCTTTGCTTAACCAAGAAGCAACCTATCTTGGACACAAAGCAATTCACTTGATCTTTGATAAAGTTGAATTTGATTTGGATCAAAGAAGGTTAATCCCCTCATATGTCAAGGCTAACCACAAATCATTAACTCATTGGTCAAAAGAAAAAGAAGAAGATGAGAGATGAAGATGAAATGTACAAAATGAAAATTCAAAAGACATAACCAAAACACAATGATCAAATGTGAATGTGATCAACATCAATCAATGATAAACAGAAGTGAAATGAAGATTAGAAGTCAAGAAAGGTCAAACCTATTTTTGATATTTTTTTTGGAATTAAAATAATACATAAAATAAAATGAACAAACAATGGTTAAACTTCAAATCCAACTCAAATCAACTTGGATAAGTCCAATTGGATCATCATAAGTCTAACATGGTCAAACTAGGTTTGACAAATTTTCTCTATATTTTTTGAAAACAGAAACTAATTTTAAACAATTAAAAATGAAGAAAAATAACACAAATGGACTAAAATCTCAAATAAATCTCAAATCAATTAAGAAATTGATGAGAATATTTTTCATAGACTTATCATCATCCAGATGTATTAAGAAAATAATTTTGGCATATTTGAATATCAAAAAGTATTTTAAAAGAATTAAAAACTATTAATAACAAAATAATTCACAAAAAATATTAAATAGAATCACAAAAATAATTAAAAATCATATTATGAAACTAGAATTTATGAGAAATGTTTTGCAATTGGTCCCATATTTTTGTGATTCCAAATAAAAGAGTTATGAATTTTTGAAAATAAAAAGAATTAAAGAAAATAAAACAGAAATTAATAAAAGTTGGAAAGTCCACATCGCTTGGATCAGGATTCATTAATTGACGTGGCTAATCCAAGGGACATGAGGCGCGCGCGCATGGTGATCATGAGTCAACAACATAACACCACGCATTAAAAAGAGTCAAACAAAAGCATGGCCAGGATTAGATCATAGCACTTGGATCCAATGGCCAAAGAGCTTCCACGTAAGGGACGGTGGTGGAAACCACCATCTTCTCCTGCGAGCAAGTAAAAGTCGGCCACCAGTTACAGGTTTTGCAACCTCAACCAAAACACACGATCCTTATACCAAATTAAAGCTGGGGTGATGTATATCACCCCTGTAACCTTAGATTTCACTCAAGATCCCTATGGAAGGAGAAATCTGAGATTGAAAATCTAGGTGTTCAATCTACAGAGCAACAATTCACAAAATTAAAGCCATCATTGGCTTGCCTCTCACACGAGGACTT
Organism: Lathyrus oleraceus; assembly: GCF_024323335.1. Lineage (NCBI taxonomy): Eukaryota > Viridiplantae > Streptophyta > Magnoliopsida > Fabales > Fabaceae > Lathyrus > Lathyrus oleraceus. Next base: position 362,790,209 of record NC_066583.1, read on the forward strand.
CAAAAAACCAAACCAACACAAGCAATGTACAATATATAGTGAGATTCAAAGCAAAACAGTTGAGTTGCAAACCTTTAAAGTGCAGTTTTGATGAACACGATCCACTCCAATTCTTGATTACAACTTGATCTTGAGGTGTGGTATGAGTGCAAGGCTTAGGAATTAGTGTTGAAAATCAATTGATGTTGTTGAAAATCAAACTTGAAAAAGAGAAATGAAAATTCAAATTCCTTTGGTGAGAGGTTAGGATTCAATTCCAGCAGGGTTTCAGGCGCCTTCAGATTGAGAATTGAATGAAGCAATGTGTTTATTTATAGCTGAAATGCAAAGGAGAGTGGATGGAACTCGTGTGCATGCTCATTGGGTCCTCCATGCATGGGCCTATACAGGCGCATGTGAGGCCCAAAAGCTAATGGTTTTGCAAGCTGATAGCATAATGAAAAGGTTTGGACGTGTGGTTTGCATGGCATTTGCTTGTGTATGAAGTTTTCATGTGAAATGCATAAATGATCACAAATGTTCCTCTCTTCGAAAATCCCATTTGGAAAATCCAAACACAGGCATGTGAGTAATGGTTGGAAAGGTCTTGACATAAGGAACAAAATCTATGTTGTAAAAAATCCATTTGGAATTTGGAAAATTGTGAAAACTGGCCATGAAGTTTGATGTACAAAACATGTATTTGAAAATTTTGCCAAAAGTGACCAACTTGAAGCCCTTCTGTTTCAATGATGCAAGCCTCAAATGAAAAAACCTCCAACATCAAAGTTGTATATCTTTTCAAGACAATCAATTTGGACTTAAATTTTGCATCATTTGTATTTTTGATGAGACAGTTATGGGCACTTGAAGTTGGACTTTTTCAAGATTCAATGGCTTTGGTCCAAAGTGACCTATAATGTTTTGTATTATCACATGTGTTTATTTTAGTGAAATTCTAGTTATCAGACTTTCGATGTCACACGGGTTGTTATGACATCCAATTCTGCACAGACAAGAATTATGCAGAACTTAAAAGTAAGTGCAGTAAATAACACAAGTAATTGTTTACCCAGTTCAGTCCAACATGACCTACGTCTGGGAGCTACCAAGCCAGGGAGGAAATCCACTATTAGTAGTATTAATTCAAAGCTAAACTCCCCCGTTTACAACTCTTCACTTAATCCCTACCCAATGCAATTTCAATCTTACACTATGATCAGAGTTCCTACTCACTCCCCCTCAATCACCTCAGTGATTACTACCTTTAATCAATATTAAAGACAATTTTAAAGTCACACTTCAAACAACTCTTGATTGTGCTTAACAGCTTTAATCAAGATACACAGCACTCACGCTTAAAAGCTTAGAGTGACACAACACTTACAACTCAATGAACACCCTATACCAATGCAATCATCTACGTGATAATAGCTTGGCTTACAAGATATGTCTAATACAAGACTCACAAAAATACATCAGTGAAGTATGATGGACACACTAAATCTTCACGCCTCAAAATCCCCAGTTCTGAATGAAGGAATGACTTCCTTTTATATTGCAGCACTTGGGCCTTGTACTTGTATTCTCCTGAATTTAAGGTCACGCGAGTTCCCCTAAATTCCACATCTAGGTTACTAACAAATAGGCTATTTGTTAGGTTCATTAAATGTAGCTTGGTTGTTGGTTTCCTGGATTTTCTCTCAGCTGTTGAATCCCTGAAGAATAGCCTGAGAAAAATGCTGAAACAGAAAAACTAAACAACCTACAATTTAGCATATGCTGTCATGAATGAATGTCACAACATTCAGCTTGACATCAAGGACCATATGCTATGTCTGTTTTTCCTGAAAACAGATTGTACAATTTTGCTGAACTGTACAGGACCAATCTGTCCATTCTACAGTAACAACTAACATTAATAAATGTCAAAGCATCCAATTTGACATTTACACATTTAGCCTTAAGTCAGTTCTGTTATCCTCTTGAAGAACAGACTGAGAAACATACTGAAGTGTAGCAGAACACCACTCTGTCTATTGTTCAGTATATGCTGTCAATGGTGAATGTCATAACATCCAGTTTGACATTCAGACAGTAGGCCTTATGCCAGGTCTGGTATTTCCTTGATAACCAGACTGAAAATAAAGACTGAGTTCTAACAGAACACCACCTGTTCTATTCCTCAGTATCTGCTGATAGGGATGAATGTCACAACATCCAATTTGACATTCAATACATCCTGTATTAGCTAATCCTGCAGTAAACTACTCAAGTGTGTCATGACATAAGTCAAGACATCAGAGTACAGCTAGGTATTCTAACCTATAATGTAGTCACACAAACACCTCCACATCATGTCATGACATCAGTCAAGACATTGGAATCCAGCTAGTGTTTTACCATACAATGCAGCCAATTAAACACCTACAAACTCCCCCTTTGGATTTTTTTTGGCTAAAACACTTTGATCTCACAACAGAGTCCATAGCAGTGGAAATCACACATCTAGCAGGAAATTGACCTAGCTAATACACTCAGAGTGGCAGCACACTCACACATATGGAAGTTAAATAAAAATCTCCACAAGCCAGCACACATACAAAAGTTAAATAAAAACTTCTAATTGTAGCACACACATCCTCTGTCTTGAATATCTGCAAAACAATCTGTTGTCCTGGGGTATCTCCTGTTACTCCCCCTTTTTGTCAAAAATGTTGCCAAAGCAACACTTTAAACTGCAGACCAATATTACACATAAATGACAGAATTACAGACTTGGTTTTACTTCACAGTTTTAACCAAGTTAACACCCACTTGATCTTGCTTCACAACTTTGATCAAGTAGTCACACACTTTTGCTTTACAGTAGGTACCACCATATCAGATGCCATGACTTTGTGTCTGACATCCAGAACCACTCCTGCATGAACAGTGTCCTTGAACTCCTGCAGGTGCATAGGCTGCCTCAAGTTAGGATATCTCCTTAACCTCTTGTTGCCACACTTGTTGCAAGTGGCATAGCTATGATCTTTTGACTAATCAGAGCACACTTCCAATTGTTTAATAGGCAGAGATATTAAACAATACATCCCAAACATCATTGGTTGCTATAAGTTCTCAGAGAGACATATTCCCAGTTTGCCCCTTAAGTTTTCAAACTGAGTAGCATCCAGAGCCTTTGTAAATATGTCAGCCAGTTGGAGTTCAGTGGCTACATGTTCCAGGGTAATCACTTTGTCTTCCACCAGATCTCTGATGAAGTGATGTCTAATGTCAATATGTTTGGTCCTGTTGTGTTGGATGGGATTCTTTGAGATATTGATGGCACTGAGATTATCACAGAACAATGTCATGACATTTTGAGAGACATTGTACTCAGTGAGCATCTGTTTCATCCAAACCAGTTGGGAACAACTGCTTCCAGCAGCTATGTATTTAGCCTCTGCAGTGGACAGAGATACACAATTCTGCTTCTTGCTGAACCATGATATGAGATTGTCTCCCAAGAAGAAACATCCTCCTGATGTGCTTTTTCTGTCATCAGCACTTCCAGCCCAGTCAGCATCACAATATCCAGATAGTACAGGCTCAGAACCATGTGAGTACAGCATCCCATAATCACAAGTCCCATTGATGTACTTGAGGATCCTCTTGACTTGATTCAAGTGGCTCACTTTGGGCTCTGCTTGGTATCTAGCACACACTTCAACTGCATAGGAAATGTCAGGTCTACTTGCAGTTAGGTATAGAAGACTGCCTATCATGCTTCTATACAAACATTGATCAACACTGGGCCCTCCATCATCTTTGGTTAACTTTAGATGAGTGGGAGCAGGAGTTCTCTTGTGCCTAGCATTATCCATACCAAACTTCTTAACTATGTTTTTGGCATACTTGCTTTGGGAGAGAAACATAGAGTCCTCCATTTGGTTGACTTGCATTCCAAGAAAATAAGTCAGTTCCCCAACCAGACTCATTTCAAACTCAGATTGCATTTGGTGAACAAAATGTTTTACCATTTGCTCTGATATTCCACCAAAAACTATATCATCCACATAGATTTGAGCAATCATGATTTTTCCGTCTTCATCCTTCACAAACAAGGTCTTATCTATCCCACCTTTTCTGTATCCATTTGAGGTCAGAAATTCAGTCAACCTTTCATACCACGCTCTAGGTGCTTGCTTCAACCCATACAAGGCTTTCCTTAACTTGTACACATGCTTAGGTTGGTTAGGATCACAGAACCCTTTAGGTTGTTCAACATAGACTTCTTCATTTAAGTAGCCGTTCAAGAATGCACTTTTCACATCCATCTGGAACAGTTTAAACTTCAGAATGCATGCTACACCTAACAGCAATCTGATGGACTCAAGCCTAGCAACGGGTGCAAACGTCTCATCAAAATCAACCCCTTCAACTTGAGTATATCCTTGAGCTACTAGTCTTGCTTTATTCCTAGTAATTACTCCTTTCTCATCAGACTTGTTTTTGTAGATCCACTTGGTACCAATGACGTTGGTCCCTTCAGGACGTGGAACTAGCTCCCATACTTCATTCCTTTTAAACTGCTCAAGTTCATCTTGCATGGCATTGATCCAATATTCGTCAGTCAGGGCTTCTTTCACATTCTTTGGTTCAACCTTGGATACAAAACAGGAATTTGAGCTAATTCCTCTTGACCTGGTAGTCACACCACTATTGGGATCCCCTATGATAAGATCCTTAGGATGGTCTTTCTGAATTCTGATAGATGGCATTTTGGTGGGTGCATCTACCTCACATTCAGGAGGAGTCTCCTGTACTTCTTCAGACTTGACTGGTATGTCTGTAGTAGTCTCAAGGAATGTTCCAACATCCTCTATGACATCGATTCCTTCCTCTTTATCATCCATAATAACATTTATGGATTCCATCAGGACATTGGTCATGTAGTTGAACACTATGTAAGCTCTGCTGTTAGTTGAGTATCCTAGGAATATACCCTCATCACTTTTGGGATCCATTTTCCTTCTCTGCTCACAATCTGAGAGAATGTAGCATTTACTTCCAAAGATATGAAAGTACTTCACAGTGGGCTTTCTGCCTTTCCATATTTCATACAGAGTGGAGGAGGTTCCTTTTCTCAAGGTGACTCTATTGTGAACATAGCAGGCGGTATTCATAGCTTCAGCCCAAAAGTGCATAGGGAGCTTCTTTGCATGAATCATAGCTCTGGAAGATTCTTGAATAGTTCTATTTTTTCTTTCAACTATCCCATTCTGCTGAGGAGTTATAGGAGAGGAGAACTCATGACTTATTCCTTCAGACGAGCAAAACTCATCAAACTTGGAATTTTTGAACTCCGTACCATGATCACTCCTAATTCGGACAACACAACTGTCCTTTTCCCTTTGAAGTCTGATGCACAGGTCTTTGAAGACATCAAATGTATCTGACTTCTCTCTGATGAAGCTTATCCATGTGTATCTGGAATGGTCATCAACCACCACATATGCATATCTCTTTCCACCCAGACTTTCAACCTGCATAGGTCCCATTAAGTCCATGTGCAATAGTTCCAGAACTCTGGAAGTTGTAGGATGTCCCAGCTTCAGATGTGACATCTTGGTTTGCTTGCCCACCTGGCACTCTCCACAGACTCTTCCTTCATCAATAAGCAACTTTGGGATTCCTCTAACTGCTTCCTTGGATATGATCCTTTTCATTCCCCTTAAGTGTAGATGACCAAGGCGTCTATGCCATAGCTTCACCTCCTGTTCTTCCTTGGCAGAGGAGCACATTGTGGAGAAGTTTGATAGCTTAGGTTCCCACAGATAGCAGTTATCTTTGGATCTGGATCCTCTCATAACTTCTTGATTATCTCCATTTGTCACAACACATAGCTCCTTAGTGAACTGAACATAGTATCCTTGATCACACAGCTGGCTTATGCTGATGAGGTTGGTAGTCAGTCCTTTTACTAACAGTACATTATTCAGTTCTGGGACTCTAGAGCAGTCCAGCTTACCCACACCTTTTATTTTTCCTTTAGCACCATCACCAAAGGTCACATAACTGGTAGTGTGAGGTTGTATATCCACCAATATATTCTCCATACCAGTCATATGTCTTGAACAACCACTGTCAAAGTACCAGTCTTCTCTGGTAGATGCCCTTAGAGCTGTGTGAGCTAACCTAGCATACCATTGTCGCTTCTTGATGGGGACATAGTGCCTATATGTCTTATGCTTAGGCCTGACATGAGGGGCTTGGTTAGGGTAACCATGAAGCCTGTAGCAGAAGGCTTTTATATGGCCAAGCCTACCACAGTGGTGACATCTCCATTTCTGGAATTTCCTCTTCTGATGATTATTCATCCTGGTTCCCTGATGTTGAGACATTGGATGTGACCTCCGCTTGAATTTCTGAACTTTAGCCTTTGGGCGTTTGAGTTCAGCTGAGGATTTTTTCACAAAGCCTAAACCAGATATGGTTCTAGACTTCTGTCCCACCTTTAGGATCTCTTCCAAGGTGTCAGTTCCTTTATTCAACATTCTGATGGATTTAGTCATTTGATCCAGCTTGGAGGTCAGCAGGGTTATTTCACCATTTAGACCCTCTATGACTGTCAGATGCTTCTGTCTCTCATCTTCCAGCTCCTTGATGAGCTTCTTTTGCTTTTCTCCTTGTACACGCACTTCTGCACTGGTGACACATAGCTTCTTATAAGCTGCAGCCACTTCATCAAAGGTCAGTTCATCTGCACTTGAATCATCATCAGTGGCACAAACACTCGTTAGTGCAGTGACATGTTTAGCAGATTCTCCTTCAGATTCACTTCCAGAATCTCCCTCAGACCATGTGATAGCTAGCCCCTTCTTTTGCATCTTGAGGTAAGTCGGGCATTCGGCTCTAATGTGTCCATAACCTTCACAACCATGACACTGGATTCCCTTGCCTTGGTTGAACTTTTCTTCAGAAGTTGATCTTTTCCCAATGTCAGACGAGATGTTCTTGACATTAGGTCTACCTCTTTGATCAATCTTCTTCACGAACTTGTCGAACTGTCTCCCAAGCATGGCTATGGCTTCTGATATGCTTTCATCACCTCCAGTATATCCTGCTTCTGACTCCTCTTCAGTATTAGATACAAAAGCTACGCTTTTGTTCTTCTTTTCAGCATTCTCACACAAGCCCATTTCAAAGGTTTTGAGAGAACCAATGAGCTCATCCACCTTCATATTGCAGATGTCTTGAGCCTCCTCTATGGTTGTGACCTTCATAGCAAATCTCTTAGGCAAGGACCTGAGAATCTTTCTTACAAGTTTCTCTTCAGCCATTTTCTCACCTAGTCCACCAGAGGTGTTTGCAATTTCAAGAATATTCATGTGAAAGTCATGAATAGTCTCATCCTCTTTCATCCTAAGATTTTCAAACTTGGTGGTCAGCATCTGAAGTTTGGACATCTTCACCTTGGAGGTACCTTCATGAGTTATCTTTAGGGTATCCCAAACTTCCTTAGCTAGCTCACAGTGGTGCACCAGCCTAAAGATGTTCTTACCGATTCCATTGAACAATGCATTCAAGGCCTTAGAATTTCCAAGGGCTAATGCCTCTTGCTCCTTGTCCCACTCTTCTTCAGGAATTTGCACACTGACTCCATCTTCACCTGTCTTCGTTGGATGTTCCCATCCTTTGTTGACAGCTCTCCAGACTTTGCTATCTAGAGATCTTAAGAAGGCTATCATACGAGGCTTCCAGTCATCATAGTTAGAACCGTCCAACATGGGTGGTCTATTTGAGTGTCTTATATCCTTGTCCATGGTACTAGAAAGTAACTTCCCTAGATCTCACCCAGAAATTAACAGGCAGGGTGCCTGCTCTGATGCCAATTGAAATTCTAGTTATCAGACTTTCGATGTCACACGGGTTGTTATGACATCCAATTCTGCACAGACAAGAATTATGCAGAACTTAAAAGTAAGTGCAGTAAATAACACAAGTAATTGTTTACCCAGTTCAGTCCAACATGACCTACGTCTGGGAGCTACCAAGCCAGGGAGGAAATCCACTATTAGTAGTATTAATTCAAAGCTAAACTCCCCCGTTTACAACTCTTCACTTAATCCCTACCCAATGCAATTTCAATCTTACACTATGATCAGAGTTCCTACTCACTCCCCCTCAATCACCTCAGTGATTACTACCTTTAATCAATATTAAAGACAATTTTAAAGTCACACTTCAAACAACTCTTGATTGTGCTTAACAGCTTTAATCAAGATACACAGCACTCACGCTTAAAAGCTTAGAGTGACACAACACTTACAACTCAATGAACACCCTATACCAATGCAATCATCTACGTGATAATAGCTTGGCTTACAAGATATGTCTAATACAAGACTCACAAAAATACATCAGTGAAGTATGATGGACACACTAAATCTTCACGCCTCAAAATCCCCAGTTCTGAATGAAGGAATGACTTCCTTTTATATTGCAGCACTTGGGCCTTGTACTTGTATTCTCCTGAATTTAAGGTCACGCGAGTTCCCCTAAATTCCACATCTAGGTTACTAACAAATAGGCTATTTGTTAGGTTCATTAAATGTAGCTTGGTTGTTGGTTTCCTGGATTTTCTCTCAGCTGTTGAATTCCTGAAGAATAGCCTGAGAAAAATGCTGAAACAGAAAAACTAAACAACCTACAATTTAGCATATGCTGTCAGGAATGAATGTCACAACATTCAGCTTGACATCAAGGACCATATGCTAAGTCTGTTTTTCCTGAAAACAGACTGTACAATTTTGCTGAACTGTACAGGACCAATCTGTCCATTCTACAGTAACAGCTAACATTAGTAAATGTCAAAGCATCCAATTTGACATTTACACATTTAGCCTTAAGTCAGTTCTGTTATCCTCTTGAAGAACAGACTGAGAAACATACTGAAGTGTAGCAGAACACCACTCTGTCTATTATTCAGTATATGCTGTCAATGGTGAATGTCATAACATCCAGTTTGACATTCAGACAGTAGGCCTTATGCCAGGTCTGGTATTTCCTTGATAACCAGACTGAAAATAAATACTGAGTTCTAACAGAACACCACCTGTTCTATTCCTCAGTATCTGCTGACAGGGATGAATGTCACAACATCCAATTTGACATTCAATACATCCTGTATTAGCTAATCCTGTAGTAAACTACTCAAGTGTGTCATGACATCAGTCAAGACATCAGAGTACAACTAGGTATTCTAACCTATAATGCAGTCACACAAACACCTCCACATCATGTCATGACATCAGTCAAGACATTGGAATCCAGCTAGTGTTTTACCATACAATGCAGCCAATTAAACACCTACATTTAGGATTATGAAATTTTATCCAGCATAACATTTGAAGTAGACATCTCAAACCTTCCAATGCAATTAGTCTAACGTCAAAATCATAAAAAATGAAGGAGTTAGGTCCTTGGGAAGTTGACCCAAAATTAGGGTTTCAATCAAAATGACCTATAATGTTTTGAAATGAATAATGACCTTCCAAGTTTCAAATGAATTTTTGATGAACATGAAAGTTGTTAATATGGTTATTAAGAACATTTGTGATCTTGGGGTCATCTTCATTTGACAAACACATCAAAAGTTAGGTACCAGTGGATTTCAAAATGGTCAAATGACTTGACTGGTCGACTTCTCAAGTCCAAACTTCAAATCTTGATGATTGAATTATTTAGAGTACTCACATAGGCTCATATATGCATAAAATGATGAATGAAAGAACTTCCCTTGATTAAATTTGATCATAGGTTGAGGTTGCTTCATGAGCAAGGCACAGTCAATGCACAGATGAATTAGGGTTTCCTTGGGAAGCCATCCTCAAGCCCTTTGGTTTATCTTGATCAAATGGAAAAATTGAGATACTTGGGAGACATATATGATTATTGAGATCTTTGTGAACCATTGTCATGCTTGCTTTCATCTTCATCTGGCCATTTCATTGAGCATAGGGGCCTTCTAGGAGCCTTGGATCTCATGATTGCTTAAGCTTCAAAACAAAACAAGTTAGTGACATATTTTTATGCTTTTGGTTAGTAAAAAAAAATAGGAAAAGCAATAATATACAATTCAAACATGCTTGGTAGTCTCAAACCACTCACACAAGTCCCAACCCTAGGGTAAGGAGCCATACATGCTATGATCCTTGAGGCAAAATGCAATGAGCAATGATATAATGCCATGAGGGATCTTAGGGTCAAAATTAGGGTCTTACAGATCTGACCAAATGAGTAGCAATCCGATAGACAAGAATGTCAATAGAAACCCAGAATTCCTTTGGACATTTAGAAACAAGCAACACACAAATGCACAATTATATTATCTTGAAGAGCAAAGGCATCAAATAAAGATAGCCACATCCAAGCTTTAGCCACTCCATCAAAATAAGGAATTTATTCAAATTAAAAATACTAAAATAAGGCATTTAAATTAAATATGGTTTGTCGAATTCCTAAAACCTCATCAAAACACCAAATAAATGGCCATGAGATTCATCATAGGTCAAACAAGGTTAAAGGACCTTGGAGAAAAAATTTCAGAATTTTTAAAGACTTAAAAGTATTTTTAAACAATTAAAAACAAATGTAAAATTAATTAAATCATGAATAATATTAATAATGATCCAAAAAATAATTTTAATTCAGAATATGAAAGAGGAAATTATTTAAATTTTTTTGGTGAAACTCTCATATTTTTTGGATCAATATTAAAATTAATATGAATTAATGAAAATAAAACAATTAAAATGAAATTCAAATAATCAGAAAAAATTTGGACCACTTGATCTCCCTCATTAATTGAGGTGGCAGATCAAGTGGTGAGAAGCACACGTTCCATGGTGCACTGCAGTCAACGTGGCATAGGCTTGATATTTAAAAGCAATGCACGAGATTAAAACAATTTGAAACAAATCAATGGCTTTGAACACTTCCAGCGCATCGCCGGCGTCCAAAGACCGACCATCTTCTCCAATGACCCTGACCGGACTGGTTCACTCATCACCATCAAGAAAATTAAAAAGGAGGACATGATCTGAAAGAAAAAATGACGTAGCGCACGAATCTGACCTCAATTTTAACTAACTCCATATATATAGAAAGATATGAGGAGTTGAATTTTGAGGTGTGTCAACTGAGTTGCTTCGATTTGACCACTAAGCAACTCAATCTTCTTGCCTACATTGGTAGGACATCAGACAACAAAATATCCAAGAGAATTGAGTGGAATTGAGAGAGAATTGAAGAGATGAAATTTTCTGGAAAATACCTTCAATGCAGGTCTGGATTTACTTGTTCTTGCTTTGGCTCGTGCTTGATCTTGCTCAGGATGCTTGCAGAAGTAGATTAGAATGCACAAAAGGTCTTGGATCCCTGGAGTTTTGAATCTCAAAATAGTGAGATTCAAACTCAATTTCCAAAGGAAATTCTCAGGATTATCCTCTCAAATGGAAGAGTTTGGTGTTTGGGATCAAAGCTGGTTCGAAAGAGTCCTCAATTCTGAGCATATGGAGCTCTATTTATAGCTGGATCATGTGATATTTGCACCTTTCAAATGAGTTTCCAAAATTGGCAATGAGTGATGTATGTGTGCATGGGCGTGTAAAGACTCATGAGATCATTCCATCTGATCCATAATTGAGTGTGAACAAGTCTGAAATCAAATTGGAGTGCTAGGCAATTGTACATGGAAGCTTGAAGTTTGATCTTTGCTAATTGATGATGCAATGTTCCAGCCATGCGCAACCCTAGCAAATCTTGTCCAAAATGGATGAAATTGGTATTTTTGGAAAGGTTAGATCAAGAGGAACAACTTTCATGTTCAACACTTTTTAATTTGGATCTTGGAATATGAAGAATTTTGAGGTGAAAGTTTGGAAATTTCAACATGTTGAATTTTTTTGTAAGTGTCAAGCCATATATCTCAATATTCCACCTTGCTTAACTTTTTATGTGAGCTTCAAATGAGAAAAGTGTCTTTATCAAAGTTGTATCTCTTTCAAAGACCTTCAAAATAGTCACCAATTTAATTTCATTTGGAGTTAGAATGATAGAGTTATGCATTTTTGAAGTTTGGAAAAATCACTTGTTCAATGGCATAGGTCACAAATGACCTATAATGTAACCTCATATCACATGCTCAAAAAAATTGAATTTTCTCTCACTCAAAACATCAAAGTTGAATTATACACCTTGAATTTAATTGTGAAACTTGGAAATCTTTCGTCTCATAAAAATTGAGCAAGTTATGGCCTTGGGAAGTTGACTTTCAAATTAGGGTTTAGACAAAATGACCTATAATTTTTCAACATAGAAAATGATTTTCCAAGAAAAACTAGCTCTAGGTCTCAACATAAAAGTTGTTTGGAATGTCACTTAGAGTAACGTTTCTCTTAGAAGAATTTTCATATGGTGAAAATTGTAGGAGATAGAGTCTAGTGAGACCCTGTTTTGATCAGATGAATTCATCTGGCCAACCATCATCAACCAACTTGCTAACCTTCAATTCTTTTGACTTTCTTGGCTCATGGTAGATCATATATGCATACGAAGATGAATTTTGAAGTGTCTCTTGAGAAATTTGATCAATTGGTGAGATAGCTTGTTGGAGAAGTTACTCAAAATACCCAGTCAAACTAGGGTTTCCAAGGCAAATCACCTTCAAAGTCTTGAAGAAAACTTGATCAATGTGACATGTGGGAATCAATGGAACTCATATATGATGCTTATAACCATTCTTGGATCAATTCATGGTTGTGATCTTTGTCATGAGGGTCTCAAACCCTAAATATGAACTTGATAGATCAATGGAGATCATGCCCTACCTACAAAAGAGTTTGGCAAATACAAAGACATATTTTTTGTATTTTGGTTAGTAAAATGATAATATACAAGTATGATACAGTCACAAAGTTCTTGGTGATCTCTCCCAAAATAAACCCAATGAAAGAGGGGTAAGGAGGATGTCAAGGTATGATCCCAATGCTAATGCTTATGATTAAATTGCATGAGGGATCTTAGGGTCAAAATTGGGGTCTTACAGCTGCCCCTATTTAAGGACATTCTAACTGAGGAGGCGAAGGTTAAAATCTTCATATCGACTCAGTAGAATGGGCTTAAATAACAACATATAGAAACAAATTTTGGTCCCTAAGAGACCTCATGATGCAAATGGTATGAATGCAAAAGTTAATGCTCTGTGGGGAAATATTGCCACAAAGGAAAAGAAATCAGAGAGACCAAAACTCCACAGGAGTATAACATATTCCATAAGGAAAACTCACTGGGAAGACAGAGACTATGGGGGGGGGGGGGGGAAGGAGTTATGCGTAGGCTAGACTACGACTTAAAACTACTGGGGGACTTGAGGAATTCCATACAAACATGGAAAGACTCAGCCAGGGAAACAACAACATCCACATGGGATACGAGCAAGTCAAGATAAAACTGAAGTACTTGAGTCATGCAGGAAAAGCGATTGTACTAAGGAAATGCGCACACAACTCGACTGGGGAAGAAATAAACTTCAACACAGGAGGAGCAACAATCTATTATCTACTACCTGTTACTGGGTGAGGAGATAATAAAGATTTGACAGAGAGAACATCCATTATCGGTTAGGATGAACATATCAGGGATGAATGGCTGAGAACCCACAGGAGGGAGTATTCATTACCGGTTACCGAGTAAGAATAGCCTTGCTGGAGAAAACTGCAGAAAATAGGATTTACAACTACCGGTTACTGGGTAGAAGACCAAAGAATGAGAGTATCTATCATCAGTTAGGATGAACATATCAAGGATAAACTCAACAGGGAAGAAAATCTGTCATCGGTTAGGATGAACATATCAAGGATATACTTGCCTGGGAAAGTCAAGAAGGATATCCATCATTGGTTAAGATGAACATATCAAGGATAAACCAATTGAAAAAAAAGTAAGAATTACATCTATCAAATGCTGGATAGAAGACCATCAAAGAGAAAATTTGTCACCGGTTAGGATGAACATATCAAGGATAGACTCTGAGAGGAGAGAAAATATGAATTACATCTATCAGTTACTGGATAGAATACCATCAAAGCAAAAATCTGTCACCGGTTAGGATGAACATATCAAGGATTAACTTTGTGAAGGGATAAAAAAAAGCAGGATTTACAACTACCGGTTACTGGGTAGAAGACCACAAAGAGAAGGAAACCCATCATCGGCTAGGATGAACATATCAAAGATTAACTCTCTGGGGAACAAGAATAGGGATTACAACTACCTTTTTACTGGGTAGAATACCAAAGGTGAGAGTATCCGTTATCGGTTAGGATGAACATATCAAGGATAAACTCCGGTAGGGGAGAGAAAGATATTTGTCACCAGTTATGGTGAACATATCAAGGATATACTTTCTGAGGAATAGATCCACTAGGGACTCTACTGAGGAGAAAAATAGGGGTACTTTTGCCGGGTATTAGGCAAGAAGTAACAAACTAAGAAGAATATTACCAGTTACTGGGCAATAAACTCTTAGGAGACTCGAAGCATCTATCTAGGTAAAAGCTAGACAGAAACAGTTAATCAAGACTCAACCCAATGAGGATATAACTCAAGGGGAGTGATTCCATCCAGATAAACAACTGGAAAGGAAACTGAAGTAATAATCATCCACGAGGAAACAAACTCAGTGGGGAAGAGGAGAAAGGTTAAAGTCTTTCTGCCTAAGGGGCTGAAGCTCTACAATTGAGGGAGGACAGACACCGAAATTTGTATGGGGATAAAGTACCGCCATACAGAGAATGAGAATCTCATATCAACAAGTTAATCAAATATGCAAATATGCAATTATGAAATTATATGAATGTATATATATATATGTATATATATGATGGTTATGCTGACAAAACGATCAAAAAGGATACAAAGGTTGAAATTCTAGTTAACAGACTTTCAATGTCACACTGGATGTTATGACATCCAATTCTGCGCAGACAAGAATGATGCAGAAAGTAAATGTAAAGGACAGTAAATAACACAGACAATTGTTTACCCAGTTCGGTGACAAACACACCTACGTTTGGGGGCTACCAAGCCAGGGAGGAAATCCACTATAAGTAGTATTAATTCAGGACTTAAACCAACTGTTTAATCCTTTCACTTAAGACCTACCCAATGCAATTTCAATCTTAAACTAAGATCAGAGTTCCTACTCACTCCCCCTCAATCACCACAGTGATTACAACCTTTAATTAGTTTAAAGTTAATGGCGAAGTTACACTTCAAATAACTCTTGATTGTGCTTAACAACTTTAATCAAGAAACACAGCACTCACGCTTAAAAGCTTAGAGTGACACAACAATTACAACTCAATGAACACCCTAGTCCAATGCAATCATCTAGGTGATAATTGATTGGCTCACAAGTTAAACCTAATACAAGACACAAATAAAAACAGCCGTGAAATATGATGATATAATAAATGCTTCACGCTTCAAACCCCTGAGGTGCTGAAAGTAGGATTGCCATCCTTTTATAATGCAACACTTGGGCCTTGTACTTGTATTTCCTAAAATTAAGGTTAAGCAAGTTAACCTAATTTCCACATATTAGGGTGCTAACAAATAGGCTATTTGTTAGGTCTATTAATTGTAGCTCAGTTGTTAGTTTCCTGGATTTTAGCTCAGCTGTTGGATTCCTGAAAAATAGCCTGAGAAATAAACTGAAACAGAAAAACTAACTAGGCTACACTTTAGCATATGCTGTCAGGAATGAATGTCATAACATTCAGTTTGACGTCCAGAACATAGGCCATATGCTAGGTCTGTTATTCTCCTGAAAAACAGACTGAAATAAATACTGAACTGTAGCAGAAAAACCAACCTGCCTATAATTCAGTATCTGCTGTCAAGGATGAATGTCATAACATTCAGTTTGACATTCAGACAATAGGCTATGTGCCACGTCTGTTATTCTCCTGAAAACAGACTGAGCTGAATACTGAACTGTAGCAGAAAAACCAACCGCCTATACTTCAGTATCTGCTGTCAAGGATGAATGTCATGACATTCAGTTTGACATTCCGACAGTAGGCTATGTGCTAGGTCTGTTATTCTCCTGAAAAACAGACTGAACTAAATACTGAGCTATAACAGAAAAACCAACTATTCTATAGTTCAGTATCTGTTGTCAGGGACGAATGTCATAACATCCAGTTTGACATTCAGTAAATCTTGTATTAGCTAATCCTGCAGCATACTACTCAAGCATATCATGACATCAGTCAAGACATCAGAGTACAGTTAGTGTTTTAACACAAAATGCAGCCAATCAAACATCTACAAAGGTGTCACAAAGAATTTGAATCATCGGTACAATCCTCGGTCAATCCGCAAAAGAGGGAGACAACTGCTGAAGAATAGATAAATCAACATCCCAAAGGCTCAAACCTAGCCGAGGGAGGAGATCTGTTGAGGAGAGGAGAAAATGTCGAGTCTGTAAGGAATTTTAGTTTTATGCCATATCAAATAGGAGACAACCATACATAAAATAAACATAAAATAGTTGCTCAGAAACAAGGAGGAAACTCTGACTGGGAGCGAGTCGGGTGGTGACTGGTGGGGAAACCAATGCGATCTACTGGGGAAAAGATCTTACTCTGCTAAAGATCAACCCTGTTGGGGTGTAGCGGGAAATTCATGATCATCAAGCTATTGACAAGCTAGAGATCAATTAACAAGAGTCGCCACCGCGCTTTTATTGTTTCCAAGGGAAAAGGGAAAAAGTACGAACAAAACCCAAATAGTAAGAAGTTTTCAAATAAAAACTAATAAAAGTCAGAGATCACGGATAAGGGGGTTGGTTACACAGAGGGAAGGTGTTAGCACCCAAAGTGTCCTAGGTACTCCTAGGGAACCCTTTTTGTGTGCATATGTATTTGGTACAAAAATGATGTTTACACACACATAGAATGAGGGGATGAGAAAAGAATTCATTAATTATATTTTTGTGTTTGACAAGACCTTCGGTCTTGTGCCTACATACCAACATAAAAATGAGGGATCAAAACCTCGTAGTTTGTGCTATAAATTTCAAAATGAGTGTGTTGGTTTTAATAAAAATTTAAGTTTGAAAGGCACAAGGGCCCAAAAATGGTTTGAATGAGTTAGTTCTTTTTGGATTTTTGAAAGTTTAAGTCAAGTATAGTTAAGTTTATTTACAAGTTTGTTTTAAGAAAATAAGTTTGAAAATGCAATGGCATAAGGCCAAAGTTTCTATCTTTTTGCAAAAGTGGTCTAAGTTTAGAACAAAAATAGTTCACACAAAGAAGGTTTTGAAAATGGAGGGAGAGATTTTGAAATTAAAGAAGTGGGGAGAAGATGAAGAGAGTACCCTATGTACAAGAATTTAAAAGTTTATAGTTGAAAAGATCTGACCAAATGGGAGCAATCCAATAGACAAGTATGTCAATAGAAACCCAGAATTCCCTTGGACTTTTAGAATCAAGCAACACACAAATGCACCATTATATCAATCTTGAAGAGAAAAGGCACCAAATAAAGATGGCCTCATCCAAGCTTATCCCCTTCATGATCTTCTTTAAAATAGCCTATGTAGCAGATGAATTCCACAAGTCACAGGTTCAATAGAACAACTTCATAATGATCAATGTAGCAGATGAATATGGAGAGATCTTGAAAGATGTATCAGATGAATTTCAAATTGCAGGTACTTGGTTCTTCAACAAATTAGAATTGGCCAAGTCCATTAGCAAAGGAATGTTGCATAAATTCTAAGTCCAATTTGGCAAGATCTAACCAATAGTCCACTCAAAAGTCTTTTAGGGTTATTGTTATTATTATGTGCATTAATGGTCAAAGACCACACAAACAAAACAAAGTAACACAAAACCAAATAATATCACACAATATGGTCCAAATGGACAAAGTGAAAATCACATTAACATAAACAATTAGAATGATATGTATAATGGCAAATGATATAAAGTGCTAAAAGTAAATTGCTTTAAAAGTAAAAGCTTGAAGTTGAAAGTTAATGGTTAGTAAGTTAGTAGTTAGTTTTGTTTTGCTTTTTGATTTCAAGACATTCTTTGCATGGATCCTTGAACCAAAACATCTTCCAAAGGAAGGAAAGAAGGCCAAGTTTCCACACAATACCATGGAAGAGGGGAGACTTACTATCTCACTAACTAGAATGCTTATGCCTTTTGTGTCACAAATTTAGCGCTATGTTAAGCAATCGTAATTGGACTTATGTAGAAGTCACAACTATTTGAGGCCGAGCAATAGACTTTTGGTGTTAATGCATGTTAGAGACATAGTATTATGAACTATGCTCATTAAACATACCACACACAAAAAATATGCAAAAGGTGTTGCCTAATCTCATCCATACTCATGTTAATCTTTCAATCAACTAGCATTAGGACTTTGAGATGTCATTGTCCAAATGGAAATGAATGGATGAAGAAGGGGAATTAGATGAAGAGGGAAAGGGATGAATGAGATCACAAATTGGTCAAAGGAGGATTTTTACCAAATTAATATTATTCATTCATTTTGGGAGATGGAATGTACATTCCATCAATCCCCTAAATCCAATAATATTAACTTGACAAAGTCAAATCAACCTTGACCAAGGCCTAACAACAAATAAGAAACTCAATTAAGTCAATACCAATGATCAACACAATTAAAATGGCATTTATTCAATTAAAAATATTAAAATAATGCATTAAATTTAAATATGTTTTGTCCAAATCCTAAAATCTCATCAAAACACCAAATAAATGGCCATGAGATTTATCATAGGTCAAACAAGGTCAAAGGACCTTGAAAATGGTAATTTACATGGAAAAGGGCTACATTGAATACAAATGATCCTTAGTAATTCTACCAACTCTTGATATTCAATGTGCTCTTGACTGTTATCAGTACCTTCCATCTTTAAATGATTAGTGTGAAAAATTAGTCTGAGTTAGGCCTGTAGCATAATCAATTAAAAGTTAGTCTTGTTAGTAGGGGTAAAATAAATCACCGTTATTCAAAGAAAAGAAAAAGAAACTGCAAAAAATAAAATAAATTAAAATGAAATCGTGGGTTGCCTCCCACGCAGTGCTTTGTTTAGTGTCGGTAGCTTGACAATGGTGTATTCAGGCTGCTTGTGTTACAAATGGTGGTTCAATTAAGTCATGGCGAGAATAATATGTAGGTATATCACCATTGGTGTAGTGTTTCAGTATTTATCCATTAACCATGAACGGGTCAGCTGATTGGCTCTTAATTCAACTGCACCAGAGGGCATGACTCTTGTGACCTCGAATGGTCCGGTCCATATGGAACGTAGTTTACTAGGAAATAGGTGTAATCTAAAGTTGAATAAAAGTACTATGTTGCCTACCCGAAACTCCTTCCTCGCGACACGCTTGTCATACCATGCTTTGGTTCGCTCTTTGTAGATTACATCATTTTCATAGGCATCACATTGGAGTTCTTCTAATTCCTGGATATCTAACAATCATTTGTTCATAACTTCTTAATAGTCCATGTTTAAGGCCTTAATATCACAATATGCTTTATGTTCTAGTTCGAAGGGTAAGTGACACGACTTCCTATAGACTAAATTGAAGGGTGTTGTTCCTATAGGGGTTTTATAGGCAGTCCTATAAGCCCATAACGCGTCTTGAAGTCTAGAGGATCAATCTTTCCTGTAAAATGAGATAGTTTTTTCTAGAATT
This sequence comes from Lathyrus oleraceus, assembly GCF_024323335.1. Classification (NCBI taxonomy): domain Eukaryota; kingdom Viridiplantae; phylum Streptophyta; class Magnoliopsida; order Fabales; family Fabaceae; genus Lathyrus; species Lathyrus oleraceus. The sequence goes on from NC_066583.1 coordinate 362,809,984, forward strand.
TGTTTTATTTCTCGATTTGATACTTCTACTTATCCATTGGTTTGAGGATGATATGGTGTAGCTACCCTATGTCTCACGCCATATTTGTTCAAGAGTTTTTCAAAAATTCCTGAAATAAAACGAGATCCACCGTTGCTTCAAACTAGGCGAGGTGTTTTGAACCTAGGGAATATGTAGTTCTTAAACATCCTAATCACTACTCGTGCGTCATTGGTAGGTGAGGAGATCACATATATCCATTTTGATATGTAATCAACAACAACAAGTATGTACTTGTTTCTCATAGATAGGGGGAATGGACCCATAAAATTGATACCCCAGACGTCAAAGATTTCTACTTCCTGAATATTCTTTAGGGGCATCTCATCGCGCCTTGATATATTTCTAGTGTGTTGGCACCGGTCACATTCAATTATGAAGGTATGCACCTCACGCCATAAAGTTGGCAAATAAAGGTCTTCTTGGAGGATTTTAACGCAAGTTTTGGATGTGTTGGCATGCCCACCATAAGGGGATGAGTCGCAATGAGTTATGATATTTGGTGCCTCCTCTTCAGGAACACAACGACGAAAAATGTTGTATGCTCCTCTCTTGAAGAGAAGAGGTTCTTCCCAATAGAATAGTTTTACGTTGTGGAAGAATTTTTTCCTTTTGTTGGTACGTCAATCCTTGAGGTAATTAATTAGTCGCGGGAAAATTCACGAAGTCAGCGTACCAAGGTACAATGGTCACTACACGGGCATTAGCGCTACCTCATCTAGGGATTCTTCGTGACTTATCCAATTATCGAGTGATGCTATCAGCCTGTCATATGAAAAGTCATCATTGATAGGGATATGGTCATGTTTTAGATACTCTAACCTAGAGAGTTGGTCGACAACCACGTTCTCAGTCTATTTCTTATCACGGATCTCTAAATTAAATTCTTGTAATAAAAGGATCCAACGAAGCAGCCTAGGTTTTGCGTCTTTTTTGCTCAATAAGTATCGTATGGCAGCATGATTTATGTATACGATGATTTTAGCTCCAACTAAGTAGGATCAGAATTTGTCTATTGCAAATACCACAACTAAGAGTTCCTTCTCTGTTGTTGCGTAAGTTAGTTGGGTTGCATCTAAGGTTCTGCTAGCATAGTAGATCATATGTAAGATTTTATCTTTTCGTTGTCCTAAGACATCGCCTACAGTGAAATCACTAGCATCACACATCATCTTGAAGGGTTGGTTCCAATCGGGAGGTTGCATAATAGGTGCAGAGATTAGTGTTATCTTAAGAAGATTAAATACCTTTAGACATTTTTCGTCAAAGATGAATTCTACATCTTTCATTAGGAGGCCGGTTAAGGATTCAGTTTGAAGGTAGAGAAAAACAAGAAAGGGGGTTCGAATTATTTTTCGAAAATAAAACTTTTTTGAGAATTTAGACACAAAATTTTATACTGGTTCGCTTGAAATTCAAAGGTACTCCAGTCCACCCGGCCAAGGTGATTTCGCCTTCAAAAAGAACTTAATCCACTAATCTTGAAAGATTATACAAACAACCGTCTAAGAGAATAATCCCTTAGCCCTCTCAAGTATTCAGACTTCACAGAGTCACTTGAGGAAATCTTAGTAATAAAATGATTGGTAATGCACAGTGCTTCTAACAATAAGCAAATATTACAGAAATATAAGAACAACAACTTTTCACCTAAGAGCAGTAGCTCGTGAAATAATGAAAGGGGATGATTGAGAGATTTTTATTCTTGTGTGTCTCTGGTGTGTTTTCTTGTGCGACATTCCATCCTTTATATACGAGTTTGAGAGGACCGTTGGGTGATGACAAAATCTTGGACATTGAAGAATGATTAATGTCATTACACTCCTTGTTTCTTTCCAAAACCGTTTTGGGTGCGCCATAGTTTCCTTCTAGAAATAGTTTCTTTTTAAATGCAGATTTATTCACGGTTACACTTTCTGAGTCAGCGAATCCTATATTCAGAGTCTTGTTTTGCAATGTTCGTCTTCAGAGGGTACTTGTATCTGATTGTATCAGAGTTTCTCTTTAATCTTGACTTCTTCAGATCGTGCGTCTTCAGAGTCTGGATTTATTCTTCTCTTTCAGAGTTTCTAACTTCTTTCATTTTGCTAGCGCTTGTGTTAGAGTCAGAACCTTCTTGTCACGTATCCTATGAGTAGCATCTAACGCTGGATTCTTTATCTGATGATTTATCTATCTGATTGTTTGATCAGAGTCCTGCACACTTAAGAAAAGTTTCGTTAGGATACCATTTTTGTTTCATCCTTTGTTATCATCAAAATCTTAGAGATACATTGTAGAACCAATTGTGTTCTTACAATCTCCCCTTTTTTGATGATGACAAAACAAGACAGAGTAGAGGTGAAATAGTACAAAAAAATCTCAGAGCAGATAAGGAAGGGGACTCCCCCTAAGTTAGATCATTAGATTTAACAGAAGTTCTTATCGGACCTTCCTTGGTTTAGTGCTCTAGTTATTTTCCTGCATATCTTAAGTCATCAATTTAATAATATTTATTAATGTTTGCAGTGCCTTTAGAGGTTTTAGTTATATTTCCATCAGAGTTGTTTTTAATTCTCCTTCTTTTTGTCAGAATAAAAAAGACATAGCAAAAAAACGGATATTTATAGTAGAGAAAAACAGGTACAGATAAGCAGCACAGAAGGCATAGATCAAAAGGCAAGATAAAAAAAACATCAGAAGGAAAAGCAATAAACAAATAGCCTAGGTGCCTAAGGGTTTGGGGGCGGAGGCATCCTCTGGAGCAGCTGAGACAACCTGTTCTGAATGTTGATGTTGACAGAGTCCTGTTGGTTCAGCCTAACTCGTACCACTTGTTGTTCCTTTTGTAATTCCTCTAGAATCTTTAAGACCAGAGGGGAAAACCCAGAGTTAGAGTGCTCCACCTGAGTTAAAGCATCAGCCCTGGCCTTGGCAGCTTTCTCTGCAGCAACACGTGATGCTTCTTCAGCTTTAGCTTTAGCTTTTGCCTCAGCCTCAACAGCAGCAGCTTCAGCAACAACCTTTTCTTCAGCTTCTCTGATCCGTTATTCTTCTTCCAGGCGCGCTTTCTCTTCTGCTTCCTTCCTAGCCTATTTCTGGCCAAACGATCTTAGAGCCTTATACCAGTATCTCCGATGAAGTCATTGCAGACTTGTTTAGAGAGGCCTTTTAATTTGAAGGCATCAGAGGTCATCCAACTGATCACTCTGTTCCAGTGGATCCTCACTTCAGAGGGATCATGACTGATGCCGGAGTTGATAGTCAGAGACCTGGTCTTCTCTACCGAAGACTCTGCAAAAACTTTCATTGCTTCTTCAAGGGTAGGGAAGGCAATTTCTGGTTCAGTGGCAGAGGCTGGGGAGGATGGAGAAGATGGATTGGTGTCACCAAGATTTAGAGTGGGAGTGATGGGGGCAACGGAAATTGATGGTGTGGGAATGGAAGAGGGGGACAATGTTGTTTGTTCAGGTTGTGGATTTGGTTCATATGGTGAGTGGATTGGTTGAGGTTCAGAAGGTGGATTTGGTTGTTGTGCAGGTGGTGGTGTTTGAGGTTGTTCAGATGTAGTTGGACTGTGTTGTTCAGGGGGTGGGGAAGTGACTTCTGGTTCAGGTTCAGTGTGTGATGGCTGTTGAGAGGCCAGAGCACAAGCTTGTAGCTAAGCTAGAGTGGGGGATTCGGGGTCAGATGGTTCATTGTCAGAGGAGAGTACATAGTATGGTGGGGATTAAGGTGAGGATGATAATGATGGTGAGGTAGTTTCATTCAGCATTTCTGCTTCAGAAACGGGTAGTATGGTGGTAGCAAGGTTGAATTTTAGAAAGGGTGGGTTAGAGGTTCTGGTGGTTGAGGGGGGTGTTTCAGATGAGGTGTATATTGGAGAGGTTTGGGGAAGAGAAGAAGCAATAGGTTTAAGTTTAACAGAGCGGGAGAGAGGTATAGACTTACTTGGAGAGCCAGCCAGAGGGTCTGGAGGTCTTGACCAAGAAGATTCTCCCAGCTTTGCTTTCTTTGCCTTCTTGGACTTATTAGAGGGCTCTCGCGTCCTCTTCATGAAGTATGGTGGATGCTCAGGTAGCCAGTCCACTGAGAACTCAGAGATGTCCACCCTTGATTGGCAAGATCCTGTAGATAGTAAGCTACCACTTCTGGAGGGTCAACCTTGGAGAATAGATAAAGTCCGTTGGGAATCTTCCTCTGATCCCTGAGTGCTTCCCAAGAGGTGTCTAGTGTTGGTTTAGCTTTGACTTGATCAATGATCCCAATGCTCTTTAGATTCTGAGCATTCAAAGGTCTTCCAATGTCAATAGTGACATCTTCCATTAGTCTGAGATGGATAAGGTGATCCACTAAGCCACTCTCAATTAGAACATATGAGATAAGTCTTCCCATAGGGATGTAGTTCCTTGTCTTCATGTTGTTTCTGGTATCTTTGACGGAGTCTCTGAGATACTTGAAGAGTAATGCTGGCAGACACAGTTTCAGCCCTTTGTGGATGCAGTACATAATGCACTTCTGATCTGTGTTGATGTAGTCAGTGGAGTTTGATGCAGGGCAATGCTAAATGGTGCCTAGGATGATCTTCAACCAGACACAGAGGTTCTGATGGAGCTCCTTATTCTTGGAGTGTTTGCCTTCAGCACTCTATTGGAAGATAGTAGGATTAATTTCCTGGGACAAGTATTTTGCCCTAGGGTTGATGTTTTTACAGAAGAGTGTAGAGTCAACCTTTCCTCTAATAAAATTATGTTCTAGAAGAAAGTTACTTAGTCTTTCATACCAAGCTCTAGGAGCTTGTTTTAAATCATACAGTGATTTCTTAAGTTTAAAAACGTGTTCTGGACATTTAGAGTTTTCAAAACCTGGAGGTTGATTGACATAAACTTCTTCTGATATATAACCATTAAGGAATGCACTCTTGACATCCAATTGATATAGTTTGATGGAATGATTTACAGCAAATGAAACAAGTACGCGAATAGATTCTAACCTGGTGACTGGGGCAAAGTTTTCGTTGTAGTCAATGCCTTCTTGTTGACTGTACCCCTGTGCCACCAGTCATGCTTTGTTTCTGACTACTTCTCCCTTTTCGTTTAGTTTATTTCTGAACACCCATCTGGTTCCAATAATGTGAGTTCCTTTAGGCTTTGGAACAAGATCCCAGACGTTATTCTTTGAGAATTGATCTAGCTCTTCTTTCATAGCTAGAACCCAGTCGTTGTCTTGAAGTGCCTCATCACAGGAAGTAGGCTCAATCGGAGATACTAGTCCTAGAGGAGTTTCTTAAGATACTTTGAATGTTGACCTAGTTCTGACAGGTTCATCCTTGTTTCCCATAGTCAAATCTTGAGAGATGTTGGGGCGACTTCTTGATCTTTTTTGGATAGTTGAGGCTTCAATTGCATCTGGACTTTGTTTATCAGATACTTCTTGTGCTATAGTCTTTTCGTCAGAACCTGCAAGAGTGATCTCCAAATCTGCATGTTTTTCAACTAGCTTTAACTTTTTAGGGTCAAGCTTATCATCAAATCTGACATGTATTGATGCTTCCACAATTTTGGTTTCTGTGTTGTATACTCTGTAGCCTTTAGAGCGTTATGAGTATCCTAACATAATACCTTTTTGTGCTTTTTAATCAAACTTGTTCAGATGTTCTTTAGTATTGAGAATAAAACAAGAGCATCCAAAAGGATGGAAATAAGAAATGTTGGGTTTTCTTCCCTTACATAGTTCATAGGGATTCTTCTCCAGAATAGGTCTTATAGAGATTCTATCCTGAATATAACACGTTGTATTTATTGCTTCAGCCCAAAAGTGCTTAGCCACATTTGTTTGATTGATCATGGTTCTGGCCATCTCCTGGAGTGTCCTATTCTTCCTCTCTACAACTTCATTTTGTTGTGGAGTTCTAGGACAGGAGAAATCATGGGATATTCCATTAGAATCAAAAAGTTCCTCAAAAAAATTATTCTCGAATTCGCCACCATGATCACTTCTGACTCTGATGATTTTAGAGTCAAATTCGTTTTGCACTTTAGAACAGAAGCTAGTGAATACAGAGTGAGACTCACTCTTGTGCTTTAGGAATTTTACCCATGTCCAGCGACTAAAATCATCAACAATAACTAGTCCATACTTCTTTCCATTGACTGACATTGTCTTAACAGGTCCAAACAGGTCAATGTGAAGAAGTTCCAGTGGCTTAGAAAATTTACCTTTCTGACATGCCTCACATAGAGCTTCTGAAGAATACTTCAGTTTAGGTAGGCCTTTGACTAACTTGAGTTTATTTAGCTGAGAGAGTTTTCTCATGCTAATGTGGCCCAAGCGTCTATGCCATACTCGTTGCTCTTCATGCACAGACATCAAACATTTTACATTTTGATCTTTTAGGTCTGAAAGATTTATTTTTTAAATATTGTTTTTCCTCTTGTCAGTGAATAGAACTGTTCCATTGTTCTGATTAATTGCTTTACATGTTTTTTGATTGAAGATTACATCATAACCGTTATCACTTAATTGACTTATTGATAACAGGCTATGCATTAATCCTTCTACATAGAGATCATCAGATATAGAGGGAAGAGTTCCATTACCAATAGTTCCGGAGCCTCTGATTCTTCCTTTCTGATTTCCTCTGAACCCTACGAAGCCAACATCTTTAAGTTCCAGGCTTTGGAACATATATTTTGTTCCTGTCATATGTCGCGAGCATCCAGAGTCCAGGTACCATGATTGGTGTCTTAACTCTGCTGCATAAGATATTTGCAACATAAACAATCTTATCCTTTGGTACCCATAATCTTTTGGGTCCTTTGTGATTAGTTTTCCCAGAGTTTCTTAGAACTTTGGGTTTTCTAGCATTATCAAAATGTTGTGCTTGTGTATGTGTGTAGTGATAAGAAAAATGAGATTTAGGTTTTTCATCTGTAGAAGATTTATCTTCACTGGGGACATACCATATTCCTCTTTTATTATTCTGACTTACTCCACAAGTCATGGATGCCATTCTGCTCCTTTCTATCCCATTTTTTAGAAATTTTTGAAAAGATTTTTCATATTCATATATTATTATGTTAGAAGTTTGTGGGGCTTGAGATAGTGCTTCTTCAAGTTTTAAACATTGTTTATTTGTGGAGTCTCTCTCTTTTATCAAAGTTTGATTTTCATCTTTTAGTTCTAAAGCAATTATCTCAAGCTTATCACATTCTTCGATGGTTCTTTCAAGAACTCCTTTTAAAGCGTTAAATTTTTGTTTGAGTTTCTGATATGAGTTTAAAGTTTCAGAAAGACATGATTCAAGGTCAGAGCGAGAAAGATAAGAAAATACCTCTTCAGGATCAAATTCTCTATCTAATGAATTTCCAGAGGTTGTAGCCATGAATGCAACATTTGCTTCCTCTTCAGAGTCTGATTCAGAGGAATCAGATTCACTGTCGTCCCAGGTGGCCATTAGTCCCTTTTTGGTTTTGAATGAGCTTTTCTTGAAGCTTTCTCTTTTGGAGCTTTCTTTCTTCAGCTTTGGACATTCGTTTCTATAATGACATGTTTCCTTACATTCATAGCATGTTATGTCTTTGTTTGACTTGCCTCTGGAGGTTGATTCTGAGCGATCTCCCTTGGGTCTTGGTCTTCTGAAGTTGTTATTCCTTTTTCTCCAGAGTTGTTTTACTCTTCTGGTTAAAAGGGATAACTCTTCTTCATCGTCATTCTTCTTTTTCAGAGTCGTCATTGTCTTCCTCTTCATCTTGGAAGACTTTGTTCCTTTATGGCTTGCGTCTTTCAGATCTGGACTTCAGTGCTACCGACTTGATCTTCTTTTGAGACTCATCTTCCTCCAGTTCTATCTCATGACTTCTGAGAGAACTGGCGAGTTCCTCAAGGCTGATATTGTTCATATCTTTTGATGGCTTTAAAGCTGTGACCATTGGTCTACACTTCTTTGGCAAGTTTCTAACTATCTTTTTTACATGATCTGTAGTTGTGTAGCCCTTGTCCAGAACTTTGAGTCCTGCAATTAAAGTTTGAAATCTAGAAAATATTACCTCTACAGCTTCATTGTCCTCCATCTTGAATGCTTCATACTTCTGAATTAGAGCCAGAGCCTTTGTCTCTTTGACTTGAGAATTTCCTTCGTCAGTCATCCTCAGGGAGTCAAGTATTTCTTTAGTTGTTTCCCTGTTGGTGATCTTTCATATTCATTGTAGGAAATGGCATTTAACAGTATCGATCTAGATTTGTGATGGTTTTTGAAGTCATGCTTCTGATCATCTATCATTTTACTTCTGGGAATGGCAACGCCAGCGTCAGACACAAAAGGTGTGTAGCCGATTGTGACTATGTCCCATAGATCAGCATCATAGCCTAGAAAGAAACTTTCAATTCTATCTTTCCAATAATCAAATTTTTCTCCATCAAATAGTGGAGGTTTATCATTGTAGCTATCTCTTTCATTGGTGTTGGCCATAATGTTTTTCTCACGCTGGATCTCTCTACACTATTAAGTGTTTGATTAGAAAATCAATAACAGAGTCGAAACTCTGATACCAATTGAAGGTAGAGAAAAACAAGAAAGGGGGTTTGAATTGTTTTTCGAAAATAAAACAATTTTGAGAATTTAGGCATAGAATTTTATATTGGTTCGCTTGAAATTCAAAGCTACTCCAGTCCATCCGGACAAGGTGATTTCACCTTCAAAAAGGACTTAATCCACTAATCTTGAAAGATTACACAAACAACCGTCTAAGAGAATAATCCCTTAGCCTTCTCAAGTATTCAGACTTCACAGAGTCACTTGAGGAAATCTTAGTAATAAAATGATTGGTAATGCATAGTGCTTCTAACAATAAGCAAATATTACAAAAATATAAGAACAACAATTTTTCACGTAAGAGCAACAGCTTGTGAAATAGTGAAAGGGGATGATTGAGAGATTTGTATTCTTGTGTGTCTCTGGTGTGTTTTCTTGTGCGACATTCCATACTTTATATAGGAGTTTGAGAGGACCGTTGGGTGATGACAGAATCATGGACATTGAAGAATGATTAATTTCATTACTCTCCTTGTTTCTTTCCAAAACCGTTTTGGGTGCGTCATAATTTCCTTCTAGAAATAGTTTCTTTCTAAATGCAGATTTCTCCATGGTTACGCTTTCTGAGTCAGCGAATCCTGTATTTAGAGTCTTGTTTTGCAATGTTCGTCTTCAGAGGGTACTTGTATCTGACTGTATCAGAGTTTCTCTTTAATCTTGACTTCTTTAGATCGTGCGTCTTCAGAGTCTGGATTGATTCTTCTCTTTCAGAGTTTCTGACTTCTTTCATTTTGCTAGTGCTTGTGTTAGAGTCAGAACCTTCTGGTCACGTATCCTCTGAGTAGCATCTAACGCTGGATTCTTTATCTAATGATTTATCTATCTGATTGTTTGATCAGAGTCCTGCACACTTAAGAAAAATTTCGTTAGGATACCATTTTTGTTTCATCCTTTGTTATCATCAAAATCTTAGAGATACATTGTAGAACCAACTTTGTTCTTACACAGTTATCTTGGAGAAATCTTTAATGAAGCATCGGTAAAAGTCGGTGTGTCCAAGGAAACTTCGGATTTCGCTAATTGTTTTTGGGTGGTTAGAGATTCTATATTATCTCTATCTTAGCTCTATCGACCTTAATTCCCATTTTTGACACTATGTGTCTTAGGACTATTCCCTTTGTTACCATGAAATGGCATTTCTCCCAGTTTAGCACCAGATTAACTTGTAAGCATCTTTCGAGGATTCTCTCTAAGTTATCCAGGGAGTTTTCATAACTGGATCCGTATACCGAGAATTCGTCCATGAAAACTTCCATGATTTCTTCCAGGAAGTCTGCGAATATGGACATCATGCATTGTTGGAAGGTTGTAGGAGCGTTACACAATCCGAATGACATTCTTCGATAAGCGGAAGTGTCGTAAGGACACGTGAAGGTTGTCTTTTCTTGGTCATCTGGGTGGATGGGTATTTGGAAAAATCCGGAGTATCCGTCTAAGTAACAGAAGTAAGAGTTTCTAGCTAAACGGTCTAGCATTTAGGCAATAAACGGAAGGGGAAATGATCCTTTCAGGTTACTTTGTTTATCCTTCTATAATCTATGCACATGCGCCTTCCGTTTTCTATGCGTTTTGCTACTGATTCTCCTTTTTCATTTTGTACGACCGTGACACCTCCTTTCTTTGCTACCACAGGCACAAGACTAACCCATGTACTATCAGAGATTTGGTAGATAATTCCTGCATTTAGAAGTTTTAATACTCCCTTCTTAACTACATCACTCATTATATTATTTATCCTTATTTGGTGTTCTCTAGAAGGTTTAGAATCTCCCTCTAGCATAATCAGATGCATTCACACAAAGGGACTCATTCCTTTCAAGTCAGAGATGGTATAGCCTAGAGCTGCATCATATTATGCTAGAGTTGATTAGTTTCTCCCCTTTTGGTATCTTCTTAGGACTTCTAAGAGTTGATTGGTTTCTCCCCTTTTAAGGTTGGCATTTACTATAACTAGATGGTTGAGTTCTTCATCAAGATACTCATATCTCAAGTTCTTAGGCAGTTCCTTAAGCTGGTTTGTGGGTTTCTTAAAATTCAGCATATGATCAGGGGTAAGCGCTAAGCATTCGTTAAGGCTATCGACAATGTAAGGTGTAAATGACTTAAATCCATCGTCTTCCATTATGGGCGTCGAAGGTAGTTTTATTGTTTCAATATGCTCTTCCTTATCCAATTCTCTTATGCATTCATCAATGATATCAATTGCACAATAAGAGTCGTCCATGGCAGGTGATTTCAGAAATTTGGAAAGGAAAACTTTACCTTCTCGTAACCTACGAAAGTCATCTTACCTCTTTTTACATCTATCATGGCTCCAGCAGTTGATAAGAATGGTCTGCCTAAAAGGATATGGATTTATTCGTCCTCTTTAATATCCATTATGACAAATTCAGTAGGGATGTAGAGTTGTCCGATTATAATTGGGATATCTTCTAATATACCTATCAGGTATTTAACCGATTGATCCTCTAGTTTAAGGGACATCCTAGTCGGTTGCATGTCTACTAGGTCTAGTATTGGGATATCTTCTAGTATACCTATCAAGTATTTAACCGAGAAAATTTGAAATGGTTTTCAAGTATCAGAAATAAATTTGGAAAACCTAGGGGATTGATTGTTCAAGAGCTATTCTCTACGGGATGAAGAAGAGGAACAAGATTATGTGATACATTTACATTTTTTTATTATATTTTCCATTTTAAAGTAAATTTTGTTAGACGATAGTACCGATCTAGAAGGGGGGTTGAATAGATCAGTTTTGAAATTAAGCGCTTTTAAAAAATATTTTCAACGGTTGCGAAAGCACCCTAGATTGAAATCGTCTAAACGATCCTGTTAATGGAATGATCGGATATACGTGAATCGAATGGAATTACTTAAGATAGAGAAAGCAATCCCTATCTAACACAATCAATCAACTACTATGATCCTTGATATCGTTACCTCTAATGATGCTCAACACAATAAGAGATCAAGGAAAATATTACTAAGTTTGTGCGAAATTAATTTTGTCGAACACTTGGTGTGCACTTCACACTAAGTATCAATTTCACTTAAGTTGAATGTGCATAATTTTACTTAAACAATTTATCGAACATTTGATATGCACACCAATCAAGCGATATTGATTTTAAAATCAATTTCACACACAAAGTAATTATGCATAATTTAAAAATTTAAGGGATAGAGAGAACAAGACCGGACTTGTTGAGGTAGTTCCCCTATCGTCCTCGCTTAGGGTATGTCTTCCCTCAATTCTAAATCTAGAATTGAGATATTTTATTAACACGTTGCAAAGTCAATACAAGAGAACAAATGATCTTTGGCGATCAACTTCTAGAGTTGTTGCAGATCTTATTCTATTCTCTCCCCTTGATTCGAGTTGAACCAAGTTCTTCAAGAACTTCGAACAAACCTCCGTTTACCTCTACCTTATTGAACGAACGCCTCGTTCTCCAAAACATCAGCTCAGCGGATTTTGAAGCAAGTTGCTTGAACCCTAAGCTTTCTTCATAATCCTCCGTTTACCGATACTTGTTTGACCGAACCTCCCGTTCTTCAAACTTTTCACTCAGCTGAATTTGCGAAGCAATGGTTAGTGCAAACACCCCAAATTCTTGGAGGACAAAACCTCAAGGGTTTTATTCAAGAAAAACCCACACAAAGTCTCAACCCAAACTAAGATAATACAATCTTATTTGAACGTTATCATAACTGCAATGCACAATGCTCAACAAAGATTATTATGTGTGATTATTAGGAAATGCAATGAACAATGAAGATGATGAGCACTTTGGTGTATATCTTTCACTTTTCTTGTTAGAATGTTGAAAAAGAGATACTAGAATATTTATATGATGTATGGACAAATAACTAACATAACAGAAAAATTTCAAAAAGTTACACAGCAGAAAATTAGGTGAAAGAAGCGACGAGTCGACTCAAACAGGGGATGAGTCGACTCAAACAGAGTTTATTACATGGTTGAGTCGACCTATGAGTCGACCTGTTCGGACCCGGGGGAATATGATTGGGAAATGATTCGACCTAAAGAGTGCATGAGTCGACTCATTCAGGTTTTCCATGAATGAATCGACATGTTCGGACCCGAAGGTTTTGCTTCGAGTCATGAGTCGACTCACAGAGGTTTAACTTCCAAAAATGAGTTTTCCAACATATTATGACCAATTTAATCCTATCTCTTATGAAACTAGGATGTTTACTATAATTAAGTGCATGATTCACATATAAGATATGCTCATATATGCTTGAACAAACGAAACCTATATTTTGAACATCTTAAAGGATGCATGCTTTCTATGCTATGTTGATATTATTCAAAGACACGATGTGGGCGAATATAGAGGTTTGACATCATTAAAATAAGGACTAGGCATATTTGCCCTCACATACTCCCCCTTTTTGATGATGGCAAACCGTGGCACAAACATATGCTTTGATGGATATCATACCCCTGATTTTATGCATTCCTTTGAACATCCTACTATATTATTCATCTGCTACATTTGCTAATATTTGTTTTCATTTCTTTCTCCCCCTTTGACAATATCAAAAAGAGGCAAGGAAACGGTCAAGCATGTCGTAAAAATATTCAAAATCACTTAGTCAGCGACTTTGCAACACATGGTCATTAACAACAATGCACAAATCATGTAGTTAATAACAGAAGTACATGCATAATTAACAAATGGTGAAAGAACCAATACAGAAATAACATTACAATAGGTGTTCAACGAAAACAATAAGCCAAATAAGTAACTAGAATAACATGCACACATAGTGAAAATTTGAAATGCGTTGAGTTTGAGCAGTCATCTAAGGTCGTCGTCCATGGAACGATTCATGTCTGCCTCTATAACCGGAAGGTGGGTGTGCAAGTCTTTCTTCTTCATAGAGACTGGTTAATTCAATGAAGTTCGTGTTCTGCATGTTTATGGAGCCTGCGAGAACGTGATTGGATCCTTCGATCCTTTGTAGGATGGTAGAGGAAAAGGAGTTGAAATTTTCACTGTGAGTTTGGATTTGACTCCTTATTTCCGCATATCGTTCCTCTTGGATGGAAGCGAAGGATGCAAAATTGTCACCTTGACTCTGAATTTGTTCCTGCAAGGCTGCGAACCTCTCCTCTTGAAGTGTAGCGAAGTTTTGTTGCTGGATTTGCATGGTTCTTAACATTTCCATTACTTCAGAGTTTTCGGATGGAGAAGAGGGTGTGGGCATATAGGATGAACGGTTACTTGTCCATCCTGTGTGTTTCCATTCACCCCATCCTTGATTAGCGGACGAATGTTGTTCGGGAGTAGGACCAAGCCAATCACCATGGTCAGCAACTTGATGGTCATGCTCCATTGGTTGAGAGTAGACTTCGTTATTTGCTTCCTCTTCTTCCCCTTCTTCATCTTTATCATTTTCATCATCATCATCATCATCTTCGTCATCATCATCATCATCCTCAATATCTTCCACATACCTAGCATTGGTGTCTGGGACCGGTTGACGGGTTTTGTATACACGCGCAGAGCGATCCTAAGTGTAACCCATTAAACTCAAGATCTTCTGACAGAATCCTTGATGTACCGTTATGGATTTGTAAGGAATTCCTTGAACATAAACATTTTCTCTATGAAGTATGCTTTGAATGAATGAGGGATAACAAAGAGTAGTACCTCTTCCTAACTCTTTTAGTGAAAAGATCCTACTTGCAATGTAGTACGACCAATTGACTTTTATTTTGTGTTTCAGTACATACACCAGGTGTACTTCGGCCTTGTCGACACGGGAGTAACCACCTTGTTTAGGACGCAGAATATGCGTCACAATCCAGTGCAAAATTCTGTCAAGAGGCTTTAACTGCCCGGTAGTTACATTAGTAGGAAAAAGAGTGCTCTGAACAACTTCCGGAGCAAACGGTTTCCTCAACATTTTGTTTAATACAATCCTAAAATCATAGTCGGGAGCGTATACACTGTCGGTGATCTTGAGATCAGTTGGAGACAATAGTGGAGATATCTCAAAGAGGGATTTCCACACGTCATCGTTCACTTCAACAGTATGAGTACCGATGTTGGAGAAAAATCTAAAGCCCTCAAATTTTTCAGCCACGTCGGTATAGGACAATTTAACTAAATCCTCATTGTACTCGGTGATGCAGTTTAAGAATAAGTCAATGCCTTGAAAACTAATACATTCAACAACATCTAGAATGCGCATGCGTCCAGCCACTAAAGGTGAGTAGACATAATGCTTTTTGAAAATTCTATTTTTAAACTTATTATCATAGATTTCATCCAGATCATCAGAGAGTGGAGATAAAGCGGTTACCAGAGCATGTGATCAAGATGGAGCATTCTCGGTGTGAGAGGAGGGTCCTCTAGCAGATCTCTTACCGGAAGTTCTTGATTCCATTGGGGTATTATTGGTGAGATATTATTAGGGTTTTTGTGTGAAGGAGAGTGATGAAGAGAAGTAGAAGATAGAGTGACCAAGATAATCAATTATGCAATAAAATAGTTTTCTTGAAAACTGAGTCGACCAAATTTCAAGAGTATATACGCTGATCTAAGCAACAAAGAGTCGACTCATGGGTCAATGCAGTCGGACCCGAAGTAAATGCAATCCTAGGGTTGGGCAGCGAAGAGTCAACTCACATGTGTGATGAGTCGACATATTGACGTCTGAAAGCCCAAAAAGTAGATCTGGGTAGCGATGAGTCGACGCATAGGTCGACCTGCTGGGATCCAGAGATTTATGAGTCGACACACTGGTCGATCTGTTGGGACCCGAGGAGAACTCTTAGATTTATGAGTCGACTCATAGGTCGACCTGTTGAGATCCGAGGAAACGCAGAATTGTCACATTCAATCAACCTGTTGGGACCTATGTTACTAGTTAGATGATATGAGGCTCAAACACATTTTCTTAACATAAAATGCATGATAAATAACATACCTAAGCAAGTTTAATCATAATTCAAGCCTAGACATGGATCATACTTAGTTCAAATCAATGAATCATGAATATCAAAGTTTAGCAAGTATGTATACATATAGAATTGATTAATATGGGTCAAATGAATAAGAACGACATTACCTCCAATGATGATAGACGACAAGTGCCTTCATGTAGCCCTCACATATGAATCATGGAATGGATAGGCGTGATATATATATATATATATATATATATATATATATATATATATATATATATATATATATATATATATATATATATATATTTAAGCGCGATCGAGATATCGATAACACCAAGTTCCCTACGGATGTGTAAGAAAGGCTCTGTCGCAAGTGGTTTTGTGAAAATATCGGCAAGTTGATTTTTG
Organism: Lathyrus oleraceus; assembly: GCF_024323335.1. Taxonomy (NCBI): domain Eukaryota; kingdom Viridiplantae; phylum Streptophyta; class Magnoliopsida; order Fabales; family Fabaceae; genus Lathyrus; species Lathyrus oleraceus. The sequence goes on from NC_066583.1 coordinate 362,825,955, forward strand.
CTATCAACATGCTCGAAGACAACATCACCTTTCTCAACATGATCCCTAAGGAAGTGATGCTGAATTTCAATATGTTTAGTGCGCGAATGTAGTATAGGGTTTTTGGTTAGATTTATGGCGCTTGTGTTGTCATAAAAGATGGGAATACGTTCAAGTTGAACATCGAAGTCGAGTAATTGTTGTTTGAGCCACAAAATTTGAGCACAACAATTACCCACAACAACGTATTCTACCTCGGCGGTTGACAAAGCAACTGAAACTTGCTTTTTGCTGTGCCAACTTACCAAGGAATTTGAATAAAAATGACAAGTGCCACTGGTGCTTTTCCTATCCGATTTGCAACCAGCAAAGTCGGAATCGGAGTAACCAACCAAAGAGCAATCACTTCCCTTAGAGAACCAAAGCCCATACTTTGAAGTACCACATAGGTATCTAAGTATGCACTTGACGACTTTTAAATGTGATTCTTTGGGACATGATTGATACCTAACACACATACATACACTAAACATAATGTCTGGTTGGGATGTGGTAAGATAGAGGAGAGATCCGATCAAACCTCTATACCTTTTGATATCAATGACCTTACCATTTTTATATCGATCCATGTTGATAGCGGTAGGCATTCGAGTGTCGGTCACTTTGGAATTTTCCATATCGAAGCATTTAAGTAGCTCATTACAATACTTGGTTTGGCTTACGAAGGTTCCTTCTTCAAGTTGCTTGATTTGAAGTCCGAGGAAGTAATTTAGCTCCCCCATCATGCTCATTTCAAATTCTCCCTGCATCAACTTAGAGAACTCTTTGACCAAATTAATGTTAGTAGATCCAAAGATAATGTCATATACATAGACTTTAACTAAGATTGAGTATTTCCCTTGACGTCTAATAAAAAGGGTAGTATCAACCTTCCCTCTTGAGAATCCTTGCTTTAGTAGGAATTTGCTAAGACGCTCATACCATGCCCTAGGGGTTTGTTTGAGGCCGTACAAAGCCCGCTTGAGCTTATAAACATAGTTTGGATGCTCATGGTTTTCAAATCCGGGAGGTTGAGATACATAGACCTCTTCATTTATGTGACCGTTAAGGAAAGCGCTCTTGACATCCATTTGAAATAACTTGAAATTTTAAGAACAAGCATATGCAAGCAGAAGGCGTATAGCCTCGAGTCGGGAAACTGGAGCATAAGTTTCCTCATAGTCTATGCCTTCCTCTTGGTTATACCCTTGAGCAACAAGGCGAGCCTTGTTGCGAGTTATGACTCTGTTTTCGTCTAACTTGTTCCTAAACACCCATTTAGTGCCGATTACTCGATGGTCTCGCGGAGGGGGAACAAGATCCCATACCTCATTTCTTTTAAATTGATTAAGTTCCTCTTGCATAGCTAGAAACCAATTTTCATCGAGTAATGCGTCTTTGGAGTTTTTAGGATCATTTTGAGAGACGAAAGCAAAGTGATAACAAAAGTTACTTATCTTAGACCGTGTTGTGACTCCCTTTGAGATATCTCCTAGAATATTATCAATGGGATGGTCCTTGGAAGATTTCCATTCCAAAGGAAGGTCATTATTATTGATGGAATGATCCTCCTCTTTCTTTTCGGAATTAAGATATGGCTCCTCCTCAGTTTTTTCCGGATGGGTGTCAACAAGATTTTCTTCTTGATCTTTTATGATGTCTTCTGAAGGAACACCTGCACCATTAACAAAACTACCTTCTCTGACAGTTTTCGGATAAGACTCATCAAAGGAAACATGCACTAATTCTTCAACAATAAGTAACCTTTTGTTGTATACTCTATATGATTTACTAGATTGAGAGTATCCTAGAAAGATACCTTCATCAGCTTTTGAATCAAATTTACCAAGGTTTTATTTACCATTATTTAACACAAAACACTTACATCCAAAGATATGAAGATGTGAAACATTTAGCTTCCTTCCCTTTAGTAATTCATAAGGGGTTTTGTTTAGAATAGGACGAATGAGTATATTATTCAGTACATAGCATGTCGTGTTTATGGCATCAACCCAAAAATATTTAGGAAGGTTGTTTTCATTGATCATAGTTCTTCCAAGTTCTTCTAAAATTCGGTTTTTACGTTCCACAACACCATTTTATTGTGGAGTTCTTGGAGAAGAAAAATTATGATCAATGTCGTTTGTTTCACAAAATTGCTCAAAGAGGTGGTTTTGAAATTCATCTTCGTGATCACTTCAAATGGTAACTATGTTAGTGTTCAATTTGTTTTGAGACATCTTGGCAAATTTTTCAAATGCAGAAACAGTGTCGCTTTTACTTGCTAAAAAGATAGTCCAACAAAATCTAGAGTAGTCGTCCACTATGACAAAACCATAGTAGTTTCGACCTAGACTTTTAATTCTAGATGGCCCAAAGAGGTCCATATGGAGAAGTTCAAGAGGTCTCGTTGTGGAAACAACATTTTTAGATTTAAACGAGATTCTTGTTTGCTTTCCTATTTGGCACGCATCACATAGGTAATCTTTTGAAAATTTGATTTTGGGTTGACCAATTACTAGATCTTTTGAGACAACTTTGTTAAGCAAATCAAAGTTGACATGCGCTAATCGCCTATGCCAAAGCCACGAGTCTTCACTCATTGAGACGAGACATTTAGCACTTATCGAGGATACTTCATTCAAGTTGATCATGTATACATTGTTTTCCCTCCCTCCCTTAAGCACATCGTTCTTATTTTCATTATGTTCAATCATGCAACAGTCTTTTGAAAATGAGACTTTGTATCCTTTGTCACGTAATTTGCTAATGCTAATGAGATTGTGCTTAAGGCCTTCAACTAATAGGACGTCTGAGATAGTAGTAGATAAGGGATTACATACACCATCCTTTCCGAGTATAACTCCCTTGTTATTGTCACCATAGGTCACAAACCCTTTCTTCTTATCCACAAAGTCAAAGAATAAGGAAGAGTCACCCGTCATGTGTCTAGAGCATCCACTATCGAGAACCTATGTTCTCTCCGTATCCTCAAGACATTCCACCTACAAATTTAAATAAGGGAAGGAGGTACCCAATTTTCATTGAGTCCTAGTGTGTGAGTGAAACTTTGGTTGCATTTGGGCAACCATTGAAAAATGCCTTTAGGAGCTAGAAATCTCCTAAATCGACATTTAGCAATAGTATGTCCCTTTTTGCAACAATATAGACAATTCGGGTTCGGATGAAAGTTGTTTTTGCTCACTTGATCCTTAACCACATAAGTGTATTTTTGATAAGGATTATTCATATTGCTTCTAAAGTGTGATTTATCAATAGCAAAGGTAAAATTGGGTTATAAAGCCTTGTCTAATTTAGCTTGGAGAGTTCTAACCTCTCTTTGCCAAATATGACAGGTTTCACATCCGCCCCATCTAAACCAAAATTCCTTATCGTCTTCCGTTTTGCCTTTAGTAGCCTCTATCATAGATTTCTTGAGGGTTTCTAATTCCTTTTCGGAATCAGAAATCTTCTTTTCTAAGTGGTTGAAAAGTTTCTTATTAAAGGCCAAGCGTTTGAAAGCTTCCTTGGCCCCATTGTGTAGAGTACTAAAGGCATTTTGCAAATCAAAATAAGATATTTTATCAGTATGATCATATTTGGAATGACTTACATTCTTTTTCTTCCTTTGATGAGATGTGAGACAAAGATTGACAATTTCTTCTTCATCACTTGAGTTGTCATCGCTTGATGGCTCGTTATCGCTCTCCCATGCGATGTATGCTCTTCTATGTTTGCTTGGTTTGTTATGGCGTTTGTCTTTTCCTTTATCTTTCTTCAATAAGGGACACTCCGGCTTATAGTGACCGGTCTTTCCGCAATTGAAGCATGATCCTTTTGACTTGTTTGTCTTGCTTTCCTCTCGATTCAGAAATTTTGTTTGCCTTCTGTAATTGACAAGATTTTTGTCCAAATGTTGGACTTCATTTTTTCTAAGGTATCGATTGTACCTCCTAACGAACAACCCCATGTATTTATACGATTCTTTGTCATCATCACTTGACTCACTTTCACACCCATCATTGGTGGATGACTTATATCTTGAAGCCTTTAACACAATAGACTTGCTTTCGGTGTTCTTGTCTTTCTCCTTCTTCTCCTTCTTTTGATTCTTCTCATGTTTCTCAAGATTCATGAACTCTTGCTCATGCTCTTGAAGCTTTGCCTAACAATGTCGTCATGTCCAATGTTCTTAGATCATTGGCTTCCTTGATCGCGGTGACTTTTGGTAGCCAATCCCCGTTAAGACATCTTAAGATTTTATTAGTAGCAACATCATTAGGGGTATTTCTACCAAGAGCATTTAACTGATTGATTAAATGAGAAAGTCTCTTTTTCATATCGGTAATGGTTTCACCATCTTCCATATGAAAAAGGTCAAATTCTTGAGTTAGGGTGTTGATTCTAGATAGTTTGACATCATTGGTTCCCTCATGGGTAATTTGCAACGAGTCCCACATAACTTTAGCACTAGTACAGTGGGAAACCCTATAGTACTCATCAACACCTAAAGTGGCAATGAACATATTTCTAGCTTTCCAATCATAGTTGTACTTTTTCTCATCTTCTTCATTCCATTGTGCTTCTGGTTTAGGTACAACAAAGTCATCCGCATTGGTCATGGTTATTTTCATATGACCATCTTGGATGACTTTCCATACTTTAGTATCAACAGAGTTGATATGGATACGCATATAATCTTTCCAATAACTACAGTTTTCATCGATAAAATTAGGTGCCCTATTGTACGCCCCTTTAGGATCGTTACTCATTTTCTAAAAAGTTAAATGTGAAGCACTAGATGACTCGGCACTCGTGATACCACTTGTTAGACGATAGTACCAATCTAGAAGGGGGGTTAGATCGGTTTTGAAATTAAGCGCTTTTTAAAAATATTTTCAACGGTTGCGAAAGCACCCTAGATTGAAATCGTCTAAACGATCCCGTTAATGGAAAGATCGGATATATGTGAACCAAATGGAATTACTTAAGATAGAGAAAATTAACCCCTATCTAACACAATTAATTAACTACTATGATCCTTGATATCATTACCTCTAATGATGCTCAACACAATAAGAGATCAAGGAAAATATTACTAAGTTTATGCAAAATTAATTTTGTCGAACACTTGGTGTGCACTCTACACCAAGTATCAATTTCACTTAAGTTGAATGTGCAGAATTTTACTTAAACAATTTATCAAATAGTTGATATTCACACACAAAGTAATTACGTAGAATTTAAAGAGTTAAGGGATAGAGAGAACAAGACCAAATTTGTTGAGGCAGTTCCCCTATCATCCTCGCTTAGGGTACGTCTGCCCTTAATTCTAAATCTAGAATTGATATATTTTTATTAACACGTTGCAAAGTCAATACAAGAGAACAAATTATCACTGGAGATCAACTTCTAGAGTTTTTGTAGATCCTATTCTATTCTCTCCCCTTGATTCGAGTTGAACCAAGTTCTTCAAGCACTTCGAACAAACCTCCGTTTACCGCTACCTTATTGGACGAACACCTCGTTCTCTAAAACTTCAGCTCAGATGATTTCAAACGCAAGTTGGTTAAACCCTAAACTTTCTTCACAATCCTCTGTTTACCGCTACTTGTTTGACCGAACCTCCCGTTCTTCAAACTTTTCACTCGACTGAATCTGTGAAGCAAAGGTTAGTGCAAAAACCCCCAATTCTTGGAGGACAAAACCTCAAGGGTTTTATTCAAGAAAAACCCACACAAAGTCTACCCCCAAACTAAGATAATCTAATCTTATTTGAACGTTATCACAGCTACAATGCACAATGCTCAACAAAGATTATTATGTGTGATTATTGAGAAATGCAATGAACAATGAAGATGATGAGCACTTTAGTGTATATCTTTCACTTTTCTTGTTAGAATGTTGAAAAAGAGATACTAGAATATTTATATGATGTATGGACAAATAATTAACATAACAGAAAAATTTCACAAGGTTACACAACAGAAAATTAGGTGAAACAAGTGAGGAGTCGACTCAAACAGGGGATGAGTCGACTCAAACAGAGTTTAATACATGGTTGAGTCGACCTGTTCAGACCCGGGGCAATATGATCGGAAAATGAGTCGACCTAAAGAGTGCATGAGTCGACTCATTCAGGTTTTCCATGAATGAGTTGACCTATGAGTCGACATGTTCGGATCCGAAGGTTTTGCTTCGAGTCATGAGTCGACTCACAGAGCTTTAACTTCCAAAAATGAGTTTTCCAACATATTATGACGAATTTAAGCCTATCTCTTATGAACCTAGGATGTTTACTACGATTAAGTGCATGATTCACATATAAGATATGCTCCTATATGCTTGAACACACGAAACCTATATTTTGAACATGTTAAAGGATGAATGCTTTCTATGTTATGATGATATTATTCAAAAACATGATGTGGGCGAATAGAGAAGTTTGAAATCATTAAAATAAGGACTAGGCATATTTGCCCTCGCAAATTTTAGGGAACTCAAAATATAAAAGGGGTTTCATGTTGGATGAGAATATAATCATTTTCAGGTATAACATTTGTTTAGTAAGTTTTGTTTAGCTCATGAATAAGATTTTGATCCCTAACAATGTCATGTGTGCAACCTTTAACACTGAAAAATTTAAAATGGTTTTCAGGTATCAGCAATAAAATTAGCAAACCCATGGGATTTATTGCTCAAGAGCTATTCTCTATTGGATGAAGAAGAGGAACAAGATTATGTTACACATTTATATTTTTTATTATATTTTCCATTTTGAAGTAAATTTTAGGGAACTCAGAATGTAAAAGGGGTTTATGTTGGATGAGAAAATAATTATTTTCAGGTATAACATTTGTTTAGTAAGTTTTGTTTATCTCATTAATAAGATTTTGATCCCTAACAATGTCATGTGTGCAACCTTTAACACTGAAAACTTAGAAATGGTTTTCAGGTATCATCAATAAATTTGGAAAACCTAGGGGATTTATTATTCAAGAGCTATTCTCTACGGGATGAAGAAGAGGAACAATATTATGTTACACATTTACATTTTTTTATTATAGTTTCTGTTTTGGAAGTAAATTTTAGGGAACTCAGAATGTAAAAGGGGTTTCATATTAGATGAGAAAATAATTATTTTCAGATATAACATTTGTTTAGTAAGTTTTGTTTATTTCATGAATAAGATTTTGATCCCTAATAATGTCATGTGTGCAATCTTTAACACTCAAAACTTTAAAATGGTTTTCCGGTATCATCAATAAATTTGGAAAACCTAGGGGATTGATAGTTCAAGAGCTATTTCTCTACTGTATGAAGCAGAGGAACGGAATTATGTAACACATTTATATTTTTTATCATGTTTTCCGTTTTGGAAATAAATTTTAGGGAACTCAGAATGTAAAAGGGGTTTCATGTTGTATGAGAAAAAAAAATTAGGTATAAGATTTGTTTAGTAAGTTTATTTTAGTTCATGAATAAGATTTTGATCCCTAACAATGTCATGTGCGCAACCTTTAACACTGAAAACTTTGAAATGGTTTTCAGGTATCAACAATAAATTTGTCAAACCTAGGGGATTGATTGTTTAAGAACTATTCTTTACGGGATGAAGAAGATTTACATGATTATGTTACACATTTATATTTGTTATTATATTTTCCGTTTTGGAAGTAAATTTTAGGGAACTCATAATGCAAAAGGGTTTTCATGTTGGATGAGAAAATAATTATTTTCAGGTATAAGATTTGTTTAGTAAGTTTTTTTAGCTCATGTATAGGATTTTGATGCTTAACAAAGTCATGCGTGCAACCTTTAACACTGAAAACTTTGAAATGCTTTTTAGGAATCAACAATAAATTTGCCAAACCTAGGATATTGATTGTTCAAGAGCTATTCTCTACGGGATGAAGAAGAGGAACAAAATTATGTTACACATTTACATTTTTTATTATATTTTCTGTTTCGAAAGTATATTTTAGCAAAGTCATAATGCAAAAGGGGTTTCATGTTGGATGAGAAAATAATTGTTTTCAGGTATAAGATTTGTTTAGTAAGTTTTTTTAGCTCATGAATAAGATTTTGATCCCTAACAATGTTATATGCAACCTTTAACACTGAAAACATTGAAATATTGTTTAGGAATCAACAATATATTTGGCGGACCTAGGGGATTGTTTGTTCAAGAGCTATTCTCTACGGGATGAACAAGAGGAATAAGATTATGTTACACATTTACATATTTTGTTATATTTTCCGTTTTTGAAGTAAATTTTAGGTAACTCAGAATGTAAAAGGGGCTTCTTGTTGGATGGAAAAAGAATTGTTTTAAGGTATAAGATTTTATTAGTAAGTTTTTATTAGTTCGTGAATAAGATTTTAATCCTTAACAATGTCATGTGTGCAACCTTTAACACTGAAAATTTTGAAATGATTTTCAGGTATTAGCAATAAATTCTGCAAACCCAGGGGATTGGTTATTCAAGAGTTATTCTCTACTAGATGAAGAAGAGGAACAATATTATGTTACACATTTACATTTTTTATTTTATTTTCCATTTTGAAAGAAAATTTTAGGGAACTCAGAATGTAAAAGGGGTTTCATGTTGGATGAGAAAATAATTGTTTTTAGAAAGAAGATTTATTTAGTAAGTTTTGATTAGCTCATGAATAAGATTTTGATCCCTAACAATGTCATGTGTGCAACCTTTAACACTGAAAACTTTGAAATATTTTTAGGAATCAACAATAACTTTGGCAAACAAGGGGAATCATTTTTCAAGAGCCATTCTCTACGAGATCAAGAGGAGGAACAAGATTATGTTATATATTTACATATTTTATTATATTTTCCGTTTTTGAAGTAAATTTTAGGGAACTCTGAATGGAAAAGGGGTTTTATGTTGGAAGAAAAAATAATTATTTTTAGGTATAAGATTTGATTAGTAAGTTTTTATTAGCTCATGAATAAGATTTTAATCCCTAACAATGTCATGTGTGCAACCTTTAATACTGAAAATTTTGAAATGATTTTCAGATATTAGCAATAAAATTTTCAAACCTAGGGGATTGATTGTTTAAGAGTTACTCTCTACTAGATGAAGAAGAGGAACAATATTATGTTACACATTTACATTTTTTATTATATTTTCTATTTTGAAAGAAAATTTTAGGGAACTTAGAATGTAAAAGGGGTTTCTTGTTGGATGAGAAAATAATTGTTTTCAGATATAAGATTTGTTTACTAAGTTTTGTTTAGCTCATGAATAAGATTTTGATCCCTAACAATGTCATGTGTGCAACCTTTAACACTGAAAACTTTGAAATATTTTTAGGAATAAACAATAAATTTGGCAAACCAGGGGATTCATTTTTCAAGAGCTATTCTCTACGAGATGAAGAGGAGGAACAAGATTATGTTATATATTTACATATTTTATTATATTTTCCGTTTTTGAAGTAAATTTTAGGGAACTCTGAATGGATAAGGGGTTTTATGCTGGAAGAAAAAATAATTATTTTTAGGTATAAGATTTGATTAGTAAGTTTTTATTAGCTCATGAATAAGATTTTAATCCCTAACAATGTCATGTGTGCAACCTTTAATACTGAAAATTTTGAAATGATTTTCAGGTATTAGCAATAAATTTTGCAAACCTAGGGGATTGATTGTTCAAGAGTTACTCTCTACTAGATGAAGAAGAGGAACAATATTATGTTACACATTTACATTTTTTATTATATTTTCTATTTTAAAAGAAAATTTTAGGGAACTCAGAATGTAAAAGGGGTTTCATGTTGGATGAGAAAATAATTTTTTTAAGATATAAGATTTGTTTAGTAAGTTTTGTTTAGCTCATGAATAAGATTTTGATCCCTAACAATGTCATGTGTGCAACCTTTAACACTGAAAACTTTGAAATACTTTTAGGAATCAACAATAAATTTGGCAAACCAGGGGATTCATTTTTCAAGAGCTATTCTCTACGAGATGAAGAGGAGGAACAAAGATTATGTTATACATTTACATTTTTTATTATTTTTTCCATTTTGGAAGTAAATTTTAGGGAACTTATAATACAAAAGGGGTTTCACGTTGGATGAGAAAATAATTGTTTTCAGGTATAAGATTTATTTTGTAGATTTTTCATAGCTCATGAATAAGATTTTGATCCCTAATAATGTCATGTGTGCAACCTTTAAAACTGAAAACTTTGAAATGATTTTTAGGAATCAACAATAAATTTGACGAACCTAGGGGATTGATTGTTTAAGAGCTATTCTCTTCGGGATGATGAAGAGGAACAATATTATGGTACACATTTACAGTTTTTATGATATTTCCATTTTGTAAATAAATTTTAGGGAACTCAGAATGTAAAAGGGGTTTCATGTTGGATGAGGAAATAATTGTTTTCAGGTATAAGATTTGTTTAGTAAGTTCGTTTAGATCCTAAATAAGATTTTAATCCCTAACAATGTCATGTTTGCAACCTTATACACTGAAAACTTAGAAATGATTTTTAGGAATCAACAATAAATTTGGCAAACCTTGGGGACTGATTGTTCAAGAGCTATTCTCTATGGGATGAAGAAGAGGAACAAGATTGTGTTACACATTTACATTTTTTATTATATTTTCCATTTTGGAAGTAAATTTTAGGGAACTCATAATGCAAAAGGGGTTTCATGTTGGATGAGAAAATAATTGTTTATAGGTATAAGATTTATTTGGTAAGTTTTTCTTTGCTCATGAATAAGATTTTGATCCCTAACAATGTGATATGCGCAACCTTTCACACTAAAAACATTAAAATGGACACTAAAAACATTGAAATGTTTTTTAGGAATCAACAATAAATTTGGCAAACCTAGGGAATTGATAGTTCAAGAGCTATTTTCTACGGGATGAAGAAGAGGAACAAGATTATGTTACACATTTACATTTTTTATTATATTTTCAGTATCGTAAGTAAATTTTAGGGAACTCAAAATGTAAAAGGGGTTTCATATTGGATGAGAAAATAATTGTTTTTAGATATAAGATTTGATTAGTAAGTTTTTTTATCTCATGAATAAGATTTTGATCCCTAACAATGTCATTTGTGCAACCTTTAACACTGAAAACTTTGAAATGATTTTCAGGTATTAGGAATTAGTTTGGCAAACCTAGGGCATTGATTGTTCAAGAGTTATTCTCTACTAAGAAGAGAAACAATATTATGTTACACATTTACATTTTTTATTATATTTTCGTTTTGGAAGTAAATTTTAAGGAACTCAGAATGTAAAGGGGGTTTCATGTTGGATGAGAAACTAATTGTTTTCAGGTATAAGATTTGTTTATTAAGTTTTGTTTAGCTCATGAATAAAATTTTAATCCCTAACAATGTCATGTGTGCAACCTTTAACACTGAATACTTTGAAATGCATTTTAGGAATCAATAACAAATTTGGCAAACCTAAGGGATTGATTCTCCAAGAACTATTTACTACAAGATGAAGAAGTGGGACAAGATTATGTTAGACATTTACATCTTTTATTATATTTTCTGTTTTTGAAATAAATTTTATGGAACTCAGAATGTAAAAGGGGTTTCATGTTGGATGAGAAAAAAATTATATTTAGGTATAAGATTTGATTTTTAAGTTTTTTTTAGCTCATGAATAAGATTTTGGTCCCCAACAATGTCATGTGTGAAACCTTTAACACTGAAAATTTTGAAATGCTTTTCAGGTATTAGCAATATATTTGGCTAACCTAGGGGATTGATCGTTCAAGAGTTATTCTCTACTGGATGAAGAAGAGGAACTATATTATGTTACACATTTACATTTTTTAATATACTTTCCATTTTGAAAGTAAATTTTAGGGATCTCAGAATGTAAAAGAAGTTTAATGTTGGATGAGAAAATAATTGTTTTCACGTATAAGATTTGTTTAGTAAGTTTTGTTTAGCTCATGAATAAATTTTAATCCCTAACAATGTCATGTGTGCAACCTTTAACATTGAAAACTTTGAAATGCTTTTTAGGAATCAACAATAAATTTGGCAAACCTAGGGGATTGATTGTTCAAGAACTATTCTCTATAAGATGAAGAAGAGGAATAAGATTATGTTACACATTTACATTTTTTATTATATTTTCCATTTTGAAAGAAAATTTTAGGGAACTCATAATGGAAAAGGGGTTTCATGTTGGATGAGAAAATAATTGTTTACAGGTATAAGATTTATTTAATAAGTTTTTCTTAGCTCATGAATATGATTTTGATCCCTAACAATGTGATGTGTGCAACCTTTAACACTGAAAGCTTTGAAATGGTATTAGTAGTAAATTTGGAAAACCTAGGGGATTTATGGTTCAAGAGAAACAAGATTACGTTACACATTTACATTTTTTATTATATATTTCATTTTGAAAATAAATTTTAAGGAACTCAGAATGTAAAGGGGGTTTCATGTTGGATGTGAAAATAATTGTTTTTGGGAATAAGATTTGATTAGGAAGTTTTTTTTTAAATTCATGAATAAGATTTTGATCCCTAACAATGTCATGTGTGCAACCTTTAATAATGAAAACTTTGAAATACTTTTTAGGAATCAATAATAAATTTGGCAAACCTAAGGGATTGATTGTTCAAGAACTATTCACTACAAGATGAAGAAGAGGAACAAGATTATGTTACACATTTATATTTTTTAATATATTTTCCTTTTTGGAAGTAAATTTTAGGAAACTCATAATGCAAAAGGGGTTTCATGTTGGATGAGAAAATAATTGTGTACAGGTATAAGATTTATTGAGTAAGTTCTTCTTAGCTCATGACTAAGATTTTGATCTCTAACAATGTGATGTGTGCAACCTTTAACACTAAAAAATTTGAAATGCTTTTTAGGAATCAACAATAAATTTGGCAAACCTAAGGGATTGATTGTTTAAGAGTTATTCTCTACGGAATGAAGAAGAGGAAAAAAATTATGTTACATATTTATATTTTTTATTATATTTTTCGTTTTGGAAGTAAATTTTATGGAACTCAGAATGTAAAACGGGTTTCATGTTGGATGAGAAAATAATTATATTTAGGTATAAGATTTGATTAGTAAGTTTTTTTAGCTCATGAATAAGATTTTGATCCCCAACAATGTCATGTGTGAAACCTTTAACACTGAAAACTTTGAAATTCTTTTCAGGTATTAGCAATATATTTGGCTAACCTAGGAGATTGATTGTTCAAGAGTTATTCTCTACTGGATGAAGAAGAGGAACTATATTATGTTACACATTTACATTTTTTATTACACTTTCCATTTCGAAAGTAAATTTTAGGGATCTCAGAATGTAAATGATGTTTAATGTTGGATGAGAGAATAATTTTTTTCAGGTATAAGATTTGTTTAGTAAGTTTTGTTTAGCTCATGAATAACATTTTAATCCCTAACAATATCATGTGTGCAACTTTTTACACTGAAAACTTTGAAATGCTTTTTAGGAATCAACAATAAATTTCGTAAACCTAGGAGATTGATTGTTCAAGAACTATTCTCTACAAGATGAAGAAGAGGAACAAGATTATGTTACACATTTACATTTTTTAATATATTTTATGTTTTGGAAGTAAATTTTAGGGAACTCATAATGGAAAAGGGGTTTCATGTTGGATGAGAAAATAATTGTTTACAGGTATAAGATTTATTTAATAAGTTTTTCTTAGCTCATGAATATAGTTTTGATACCTAACAATGTGATGTGTGCAACCTTTAACACTGAAAACTTTGAAATGGTATTAGCAATAAATTTGGAAAACCTAGGGGATTTATGGTTCAAGAGTTATTCTCTATTGGATGAAGAAGAGGAACAAGATTACGTTACACATTTATATTTTTTATTATATTTTTCGTTTTGGAAATAAATTTTAAGGAACTAAGAATGTAAAGTGGGTTTCATGTTGGATGAGAAAATAATTGTTTTTAGGTATAAGATTTGATTACTAAGTTTTTTTTTTAATTCATGAATAAGATTTTGATCCCTAACAATGTCATGTGTGCAACCTTTAACACTGAAATACTTTTTAGGAATCAACAACAAATTTAGCTAACCTATGGGATTGATTGTTCAAGAACTATTCCCTACGAGATGAAGAAGAGGAACAAGATTATGTTATACATTTACATTTTTTAATATATTTTCTGTTTTGGAAGTAAATTTTAGGGAACTCATAATGTAAAAGGGTTTCATGTTGGATGAGAAAATAATTGTTTACAAGTATAAGATTTTTAGGAATTAACAATAAATTTGGCAAACCAGGGGATTGATTTTTAAAGAGCTATTCTCTACGAGATGAAGAGGAGGAACAAGATTATGTTACATATTTACATTTTTTTATTATTCTTTCCATTTTGGTAGTAAATTTTAGGGAAATTATAATACAAAAGGGGTTTCACGTTGGTGAGAAAATAATTGTTTCCAGGTATAAGATTTGTTTAGTAGGTTTTTCATAGCTCATGAATAAGATTTTGATCCCTAATAATGTCATGTGTGCAACCTTTAACACTGAAAACTTTGAAATGGTTTTTAGAAATCAACAATAAATTTTGCAAACCTAGGGGATTGATTGTTCAAGAGCTATTCTCTACGGGATGAAGAAGTAGAACAAGAATATGTTACACATTTATATTTTTTATTATATTTTCTGTTTTTGAAGTAAATTTTAGGGAATTCAGAACGTAAAAGGGCTTTCTTGTTGGATGACAAACTAATGTTTTTAGGTATAAGATTTATTTAGTAAGTTTTGTTTAGCTCATGAATAAGATTTTGATACCTGACAATGCCATGTGTGCAACCATTAACACTAAAAACATTGAAATGCTTTTCAGGTATTATCAATAAATTGGAAAGCCTAGGGAATTGGTTGTTCAAGAGGTATTCTCTAGTTGATGAAGAAGAGGAACAAGGTTATGTTACATATTTAGATTTTTTTTTTCATATTTTACATTTTGGAAGTTAATTTTAGGGAACTCAGAATGTAAAAGGGGTTTCATGTTGGACGAGAAAATAATTGTTTTGAGGTATAAAAATTGTTTTATAAATTTTGTTTACCTCATGAATAAGATTTTGATCCATAACAATGTCATGTGTGCAACCTTTAACACTGAAAACCATGAAAATGCTTTTCAGGTATTAGCAATAAATTTGGCAAACATAGGTGATTGGTTGTTCAAGAGCTATTCTCTACCGATGAAGAAGAGGAACAAGATTATGTTACACATTTACATTTTTTATTATATTTTCATTTTGGAAGTTAATTTTAGGGAACTCATAATTTAAAAGGGTTTCATGTTGGATTAGAAAATAATTGTTTTCACATATAAGATTTGTTTAGTAAGTTTTGTTTATCTCATGAATAAGATTTTGATCCCTAACAATGTCATGTGTGCAACCTTTAACACTGAAAACTATGAAATGCTTTTCAGGTATTAGCAATAAATTTGGCAAAACTAGGGGATTGATTGTTCAAGAGCTATTCTCTAATGGATGAAGAAGAAGAACAAGATTATGTTACACATTTATATTTTTTATTATATTTTCTGTTTTTGAAGTAAATTTTAGGGAACTCATAATGTAAACAAGGTCTCATGTTGAATGACAAACTAATTGCTTTTAGGTATAAGATTTATTTAGTAAGTTTTATTTAGCTCATGAATAAGATTTTGATCTTTGACAATGTCATGTGTGCAACCTTTAACACTGGAAATTTTGAAATGATTTCCAGGTATTAGCAATAAATTGGAGGGATTGGTTGTTCAAGAGCTAATCTCTACTGAATGAAGAAGAGGAACAAGATTATGTTACATATTTACATTTTTATAATATTTTTCGTTTTGAAAGTCAATTTTAGGGAACTCATAATGTAAAAGGGGTTTCATGTACGATGAGAAAATAATTGTTTTCAGGTAGAAGATTTGTTTAGTAAGTTTTGTTTAGCTCATGAATAAGATTTTTATCCCTAACAATGTCATGTGTGCAACCTTTAACACTGAAAACTTTAAAATGCAAGAGGAACAAGATTATGTTACACATTTATATTTTTTATTATATTTTCCGTTTTGGAAGTAAATTTTAAGGAACTCAAAATGTAATAAAAGGGGTTTCATGTTGGATGAGAAAATAAGTGTTTTTAGGTATAAGATTTGTTTAGTAAGTTTTGTTTAGCTCATGAATAAGATTTTTATCCCTAACAATGTCATGTGTGCAACCTTTAACACTCAAAAATTTAAAATGGAAGAGGAACAATATTATGTTACACATTTATATTTCTTATTATATTTTTCGTTTTGGAAGTAAATTTTAAGGAACTCAGAATGTAATAAAAGGGGTTTCATGTTGGATCAGAAAATTATTATTTTTAGGTATAAGATTTGTTTAGTAAGTTTTGTTTAGCTAATGAATAAGATTTTGATCCCTAACAATGTCTTGTGTGCAACCTTTAACACTGAAAACTTTGGAATGCATTTCAGATATTAGCAATAAATTTAGAAAATTTAGGGAATTGATTGTTCAAGAGCTATTCTCTACTGGATGAAGAAGAGGAACAAGATTATGTTACACATTTACATTTTTTATTATATTTTCCATTTTGAAAGTTAATTTTAGGGAACTCATAATGTAAAAGGGGTATCACGCTGGATGAGAAAATAATTGTTTTCAGGTATAAGATTTGTTTAGCTCATGAATAAGATTTTGATCCCTAACAATGTCATGTGTGCAACCTGTAACACTGAATACTTTGGAATGCTTTTCAGGTATTAGCAATAAATTTGGCAAATTTAGGAAATTGATTGTTGAAGAGCTATTCTCTACTGGACGAAGAAGAGGAACAAGATTATTATACACATTTATATTTTTTATTATATTTTCCATTTTGAAAGTAAATTTTAAGGAACTCAGAATGTAATAAAACGGGTTTCATGTTGGATGAGAAAATAAGTGTTTTTAGGTATACGATTTGTTTAGTAAGTTTTGTTTAGCTCATGAATAAGATTTTTATCTCTAACAATGTCATGTGTGCAACCTTTAACACTGAAAAATTTAAAATGGAAGAGGAACAATATTATTTTACACATTTATATTTTTTATTATATTTACCGTTTTGGAATTAAATTTTAAGGAACTCAGAATATAATAAAAGGGGTTTCATGTTGGATGAGAAAATAATTGTTTTTGGGTATAAGATTTGTTTAGTAAGTTTTGTTTAGCTCATGAATAAGATTTTGATCCCTAACAATGTCATGTGTGCAACCTTTAACACTAAAAACTTTGGAATGCTTTTCTGGTATTAGCAATAAATTTGGAAAATTTTAGGGAATTGATTGTTCAAGAGCTATTTTCTACTAGATGAAGAAGGGAAACAAGATTATGTTACACATTCACATTTTTATTATATTTTCAATTTAAAAAGTAAATTTTGTGGAATTGTAATTCCTTGGGTCGAAGCAGGTTGCTCGACAGAGCAAGGAAGTGTCCAACCACCTAATGTGTTAAGTAGTGTTAGCTATTTTGGGCTTTTATAGTTTTGGGCATTGGCTTGAGGTCCAAGTTAACCTAAATCTATAAATAGAGGGAGTAATCCTTATTTTGTAATAGAGGTGAATAGAGTATTCACAACACTTGTAATTCACAGTATTTTGCAGTGACAAAGTGAATCAGAAGTTTTCCATAATTTGTGGGCAGAGAGAAACTCTGCAGAATTATATTACTCTTCTCCTTCATCGTTCTATACACTCTTTCTTTCTCCATTGTTCCTTTCTTTTCATTATCATTGTGTGGGTAATAACAATCTTGTTCATCAAGATTGATTAAAATTCTCCATAGGTTTTGGGAGATTTCCAACATCTGGTATCAAGAGCTCTGGTTTAACCGATTCGTGGGAAGAAAATCACCATGGCAACGAATCATCGAAACGGGCATTTTCCAGCAAATCTTCTGATTCTCAAGAACAACAATTATGAGAATTAGTGCAAGCAAATGAAGGTTGTGTTTTGTTATCAAGATCTTTGGGATCTTGTGAAGGAAGGAGTAGCAACACTTGCAGAAGCCGCGACGGATCAAGAAAAGGCTGCACATAAAGAATTGAAGAAGAAAGATTATGAAACTCTCTTTATAATCCATCAATGTGTTGATGCAGATAACTTTGAAAAGGTTAGTGATGTAGAGTCAGCGAAAGAAGCATGGGAAATTATGGAGAAATCGTTTGGAGGCGCAGAGAAGGTGAAAGAGGTGAGGTTACAATCTCATAAAAGAACGTATGAATTGCTTCAGATGGAAGACAATGAAAGCATAACTGATTTCTTCACCAAGGTTACGAAACTGGTGAATCAAATCAAGGTATGTGGAGAAGTGTTAACATCAAGATCTGTTGTTGGAAAGATCTTGAGGTCGTTGGCTCCAAAGTTCGACCACGTGGTAATAGCCATAGAAGAGTCGAAAGATTTGTCAAAATTGACAAAGGAAGAGCTTCAAGGGACGCTTGAATCTCATGAACAAAGAATGGCTGAAAGAGCTACAGGAAAGTCGAAGAGTGATATGGCTTTGCAGGCTCAATCAACAAAAGAAAGAAAAGGCAAAGGAAGTTGGAATGGCAACAAAGGCAGAGGAGGTTACAACAATTCGACTGGTCGAAATCAGCAAGAAGGAAACTCGTCGAATCAGAGAAAACCCTGTAACCAAGACAACCAAAGAGGTGGTGTTGCAGGTAGAGGAAGAGGTGGTGGTCAAAAGCCAGACAAGAGTCACATTCAGTGTTACAATTGTCAGAATTATGGTCACTATTCTAGTGATTGTCCAGAAAAGCATAAGAATCAAGAAACTTATGCAAAGCTGGCGAAACATGAAGAAGAAGAGACATTGTTGATGGTCATAACAAGATAAGAGGAGAGATTCAAGGACCAGTGGTACTTGGACTCAGGATGCTCATCACACATGTCTGAAAGAAAAGATTGGTTTGTCAACATAAAGCCCTCAATGAAGAACATGGTGAAATTTGCAAATGACAACACTCTAGCAGCTGAAGGTGTTGGTGATGTTCTGATTATGAGGAAAGATGGCAAGAGGTCATTAATTTCAAATGTGTTATACATACCAGACATGAAGAGTAATTTGCTCAGCATAGGGCAGTTGGTCGAAAAGAACTACAAGGTGTCGATTAAAGACAAGATGATGATAGTTCTCGACTCAAATGGAAGGTTGATCTTGAAGGCTCCAATGTCTCAGAATAGAACCTTCAAGATTGAACTAAATGTGATGGACCATAAGTGCCTTGCAACAACAGCCAGTAGAGATGAATGGATATGACATTACAGACTTGGTCATCTCAATTTCAAAGACATCAGAGATTTGAAGAGAAGAAATATGGTTTCAGGATTACCAGAAATCGACATTCCAAACGAAGTGTGTGAAAAATGTGTGTAGGCAAAGCAACATAAGAACAACTTCAGTAAGGATGCAGGAAGCAGGTCAAAGGCAATTCTTGAAGTCATATACTCTGATGTATGTGGTCCTCTCCAGGTGGATTCGATTGGAGGTAACAAATACTTTGTTACATTCATAGATGATTTCAGTCGAAAATTATGGTCTTACCTGACCCAGAAGAAAAGTGAAGTGATCCAGGTATTTTCCAAGTTTAAATCTATGGTCGAAAGACAGAGCGGTCGAAATATCAAGATTTTGAGAACTGATGGTGGTGGAGAATATGTGTCGAAAGATTTCGATGCATTATGTGTGAAAGAAGGGATTGTGCATGAGGTGGTGCCACTCTACACTCCACAGAAGAATGGAGTCACAGAAAGGAAGAATAGAACCATTATGAATATGGTTAGAAGTATGTTGAAAGGCAAGCATCTACCCAAAGAATTGTGGGGAGAAGTTGTGCGACTGCGACATATATCCTGAACAAATGTCCGACGAAGAAGCTAGAAGGAATCACGCCAGAAGAATGTTGGTTTGGTGTCAAGCCTAGCTTGAGTCATCTGAGGGTCTTTGGATCTATAGCACATAGACATGTGCCAGATCAGGTGAGAAGAAAACCTGATGACAAGTCCAGTCAGATGATTCTGATAGGATATCATTTGAATGGAGGATACAAGTTATTAGACCCAGTGAATAAGCAAGTAGTGATCAGCAGGGAAGTGATCATAGATGAGCTTAAGGAGTGGGATTGGACTGAGAATGTCAAGAAAGATTCAGTGAGAATATTTTATGATGAACCAACTAGTGAAGTCGAAAGAGAAGTTAGACAAGAA
The DNA here is from genome assembly GCF_024323335.1 of Lathyrus oleraceus. Classification (NCBI taxonomy): domain Eukaryota; kingdom Viridiplantae; phylum Streptophyta; class Magnoliopsida; order Fabales; family Fabaceae; genus Lathyrus; species Lathyrus oleraceus. Next base: position 362,846,279 of record NC_066583.1, read on the forward strand.
GAAGTCTAAGGTGAAGCAAGTACAAGAAGATCTCAAAGAACAAGACACATGCCTGCAAGGTTGCAAGAATGTGTGATTACATCAGATGATGTGGTCGATGAAGAAGGTGAGATGGTACACTATGATTTCTACGCAGATGTTGAACCTGTCAATATAGCTGAGGCATTGAAAGATTCGAAATGGATGAAAGCAATGGACAAAGAGCTGAAGTCAATCAAAGTCAACAACACTTGGTCACTTGTCGAATTGCCCGAAAATAAGAAGGCAATCGATGTGAAGTGGGTATACAAGGTGAAGTTGAATCCCAAAGGAGAAGTGACTCGACACAAGGAGAGACTTGTGGCAAAAGGATTTCTTCAAAAAGAAGGAATCAACTTCGATGAAGTTTTTGCACTTGTTGCTAGGATCGAAACAATTAGGTTGGTTGTTGGTCTAGCAAACATGAACAACTGGAAGATGTGCCAGATGGACGTGAAATATGCATTCCTTAATGACCCCTTAGAAGAAGAAGTTTATGTTGCACAACCAACTAGGTTTGTGAAACATGGCGAAGAAAGAAAAGTGTACAGGCTGCATAAAGCCCTGTACGGACTTAAACAAGCTCCAAGAGCTTGGAACAAGAAGATAGATGGCTTTCTAAGGGAGAAATAATTTATGAAGTGCAAATATGAACATGGAGTATATGTAAGAAGAAGCAAGAGTGAATTTCTTATATTATGCCTCTATGTCGATGACCTGTTGATAACAGGTAGCTGCAAGAAGGAGATCAAAGACTTCAAAGGTGATCTTAACAAGGAATTCGAAATGTCAGATCTGGGTGACATTTCATATTTCCTTGGCATCGAATTCTACAAGAGTGGTAGAGGTTTGATGATGCACCAAAGAAGGTATACGGGCGAAATTCTCAAGAGATTTGAGATGCAAGATTGCAACCCAACTTCGACTCCAGCTGAGCCCAGATTACAACTCTCGAAGGATTCAGATGAAGATGATGTCGATCCAACCCAATATAGAAGACTTATTAGGCCACTTCGATACCTTTGTCACACAAGGCCTGACTTAGCATACAGTGTAGGTATGGTGAGTAGGTTCATGCAGAAGCCAAAGGTATCACATCTAGCAGCGACGAAGAGGATACTAAGGTATCTGAAAGGAACTCTCGACTATGGCATTTTGTTTTCTGCAGTTGATGAAGGAAAAGAATGCAAATAAGTGGGATACACCTACTCAAGTTGGTGTAGTGATGCTGAGGATCGAAAATCCACAACTGGTTATGTGTTTATGCTACGTGGTACACCAGTTGCTTGGAGTTCGAGAAATGAGCCAGTAGTGGCATTATCGTCATGAGAAGCATAATACATAGCTACTTATCTATGTACATGCCAAGCAACATGGATGATGAATCTGGTCGAAGAAATAACAACAGAGATTCATGGAGCAATTACCATAAAGATCGACAATATGCCAGCTATCAATCTGGCAAAGAATCCGATAGCACATGGTCAAAGCAAGCACATCGAAATGAGGTTCCATTATCTTCGAGAGCAGGTAGCAGATGGGAAGATGAATATGGAACACTATAGAACTGAGAATCAGATTGCAGACATCATGACAAAGAGAGTGCAGGTCAAAGTGTTCAGAAGGCTAAGAGCTATGATGAATGTAAATAGCTTAGACATAATGAATTAGGTGGTGTGTTGAATTGTAATTTCTTGTATCGAAGCAGGTTTCTCGACAGAGCAAGGAAGTGTCCAACCACCTAGTGTGTTAAGTAGTGTTAGCTATTTTGGGCTTTTATAGTTTTGGGCATTGGCTTGAGGACCAAGTTAACCTAAATCTATAAATAGAGGAAGTAATCCTTATTTTGTAATAGAGGTGAATAGAGTATTCACAACACTTGTAATTTACAGTATTTTGCAGTGGCAAAGTGAATCAGAAGTTTTCCATAGTTTGTGGGCAGAGAGAAACTCTACAAAATTATATTCCTCTTCTCCTTCATCGTTCTATACACTCTCTCTTTCTCCATTGTTCCTTTCTTTTCATTGTCATTGTATGGGTAATAACAATCTTGTTCATCAAGATTGATTGAAATTCTCCATAAGTTTGGGGGATTTCCAACAAATTTTAGGAAACTCAGAATGTAAAAGGGGTTTAATGTTGGATGACAAACTAATTGTTTTTTGGTATAAGATTTGTTTAGTAAATTTTGTTTAACTCATGAATAATATTTTGATCTCTAACAATGTCATGTGAGCAACATTTAACACTGAAAACTTTGAAATGCTTTTCAGGTATTAGCAACAAATTTGGAAAACCTAGGGGATTTATTGTTCAATAGCTATTCTCTACTGGATGAAGCAGAGGGACACGATTATGTTACACATTTATATTTTTTATTATATTTAACGTTTTTGAAGTAATTTTTAGGGAACTCAGAATGTAAAAGGGGTTTCATGTTAGATGACAAACTAATTGTTTTTAGGTATAATATTTGTTTAGTAAGTTTTGTTTAGCTCACGAATAAGATTTTGATCCCTAACAATATCATGTATGCAACCTTTAACAATGAAAACTTTGAAATGCATTTCAAGTATTGGCAATAAATTGGAGGGATTGGTTGTTCAAGAGTTATTCTCTATTGGATGATGAAGAGGAACAAGATTGTGTTACATATTTACATTTTTTATTATATTTTCTGTTTTAAAAGTCAATTTTAGGGAACTCGGAATGTAAAAGGGGTTTCATGTTGGATGAGAAAATAATTGTTTTCAGGTAGAAGATTTGTTTAGTAAGTTTTATTTAGCTCATGAATAAGATTTTTATCCCTAACAATGTCATGTGTGCAACCTTTAACACTGAAAACTTTAAAATGCAAGAGGAACAAGATTATGTTACACATTTATATTTTTTATTATATTTTCCGTTTTTGATGTAAATTTTAAGGAACTCCGAATGTAATTAAAGGGGTTTCATGTTGGATGAGAATATAATTGTTTTTAGGTATAAGATTTGTTTAGTAAGTTTTGTTTAGCTCATGAATAAGATTTTGATCCCTAACAATGTCATGTGTGCAATCTTTAACACTCAAAACTTTGAAATGCTTTTCAGGTACTAGCAATAAATTTGGCAAACCTAGGGGATTTATTGTTTAACAGTTATTCTCTACTGGATGAAGAAGAGGAACAAGATTATGTTAGACATTTACATTTTTTATTATATTTTCCGTTTTGGAAGTAAATTTTAAGGAACTCAGAAGGTAATAAAAGGGGTTTCGTGTTGGATTAGAAAACAATTGTTTTTAGATATAAGATTTGTTTAGTAAGTTTTGTTTAGCTTATGAATTAGATTTTGATCCCTAGCAATGTCATGTGTGCAACCTTTAATACTGAAAACTTTAGAATGCTTTTGAGGTATTAGCAATAAATTTCCTAAACCTAGGGGATTGATTGTTCAAGAGTTATTCTCTACTGGATAAAGAAGAGGAACAAGATTATGCTACATATTTACATTTTTTATTATTTTTTCCATTATGGAAGCAAATTTTAGGGAACTCAGAATGTAAAAGGGGTTTCCTTTTGGATGAAAAAATAATTCTTTTTAGATATAAGATTTGATTAATAAGTTTTTTTTTTAAATGCTTTTTCAGGTATTAGCAATAAATTTGACAAACCTAGGGGATTGGTTGTTCAAGAGCTATTTTTTACTGGATGAAGAAAAGCAACAAGATTATATTACACATTTACATTTTTTATTATATTTTCTGTTTTGGAAGTTAATTTTAGGGAACTCATAATGTAAAAGGGGTTTCATGATGGATGAGAAAATAATTGTTTTATATAAGAACATTTGACTTATTGGAGTTTTGTGACACTAGGATAAGGCTACATGGGATAAGGCTACCTGCCCTATAATGTTCTATCTAAGACATTTTTTTAAAATATAATTTATGCAAGCTTATTTATAACTGTATTTTGATAAACGTTTATTTTAATAAACATTTGTGCTATAAGTTGTCAATAAGTTATTTATTTAAAATTAACATAAATTATCACATTGAAATTATGAAATCTTATACCTCACTTAATATTGGGCAAAGTGGGTGAGCAACTTACTCAACAATAAAGTAAGGAATGAGGGACATAATCTCTGAAGCACCGATACTTCTGAAAAAATGTGTAAAAATGTGTGTTCGTGTTTAGTGTCGATATTCAAAATTGAAATTAACACTTGCGATTATATTTAATTTATTCATTATTTTAAATTATTATCGGTGTCGACATATTAGTGGTGTTGAAAAAAAGTAAGTTTAAGTTAAGAGTTCTGAGAAACAAAGTGTGAGGAAGTCCCATATTGATTAGAAAATTGGAGATTTAAGCATTTTTTAGTGAGAGAACCCACAAACATATCACATTAAGGTTCTGAGTGAGTATGTAGTATGTCTCTCACCAAAGATTTAAATTTTTGAAACAAGGTCTACTGCTCATAAAGAAAAGTTCCCATGAAAAGTATCGAGATTAACAATTTGAATAGAACTATGATCATAGATAGAACATTATGGCGAATGGCGAAAATTGATTCGTGTAGTCGATCTCATTTATTGGGATAAGGCTTGGTTGTTGTTATAGTGTTTAGTTTGCTTTTAAATTGTTTTCGAGTTTATGTTTTTGTTTTTATTTATATATTTGGTTATGTTTTTTATTCTCTATTATTTCTTGCTAGGTTGCGTCAGAAGAATGGGCAAAACCCCGATTCCTCTAGTTGTGATTCAACATCGAATGCTGGTCGAGAAGGTTCTCCCAATCCTACATCTTTGTGAGTTTTAAACGTAGTGGACCAGTGATTCATTTGTTTGTGAGAGAAAGATTTGCGAATGCATAAATTTATTCAGAGGTTTTCTTTTTCCTTGTCTTCTAGGCGTAGATATCAACATTGCAAAGTCAATCAAAATAATACACCACGAATGTGCACCGGGCCAGCTGGACCAAAAGCTTTATGTAATGCATGCGGCATCAAGTATGGTTTTGGTGAAATGTTTGGTTCAATTATAATGCTAATTCATGATTAGATCTACAATTGTTGTTCCATTTGCATAAGAATCTTATGGGGTGTTCAGGGTATTTCTGAAGATCCTTCGAAAGCCATTGCTGGTGAAGATTTGAATAATCGTACATTAAACCCCTGTGATGAGGTAGTTTTAAATTTGTTTTCCTTTATTCTTTTACATCCAATTTGGTTAAGATTCAATCGTTTCTTTTACTGTTTATGCTATGTTTAAGATTCTATTTTTTTGTTTTTTCTACTTCTGTTTAAATTGGTTTTTCAATTCACTTTTTAAGGCCTATCAGTTCTAACTTTTTTTCCTGAGTTGTGTCTATGTCTGAGTTTTGGCTTTTATAATGATTAATGACTCGAGGTTTTGATATTACTTGCATTTATAGTTCCATTTTTAAATTCAACCTACGTTGCTTGATACGAGTATTGCACAAGCTCTTGTCAAACTTAAAGTAAATTCAACCTATAAATAGTCTTTGATTCCCAAAGTTTTCTATCATTACAAAACAAATACACCATCTATATTACAATATAACACTGCAACAATGGCTAATTTTTTTTCTAGAAACTTATTTTTCTGTTTTTGCTATGGCTGGGTATTAAACCCAGGTCCTGATCCATGGTATTCATGAATGTTATCGCTGGACTGCTTTGTTAAACATGTATTTTCATTCTGTTCATATCCATATGATTTCATTTTTACTGATTATTATGCCTTATTATTTAATCTTTGAATTAAATTTGTGAAAAAAAAATTAAAATTGATTTATAATGTTATTATTTTGTTAAGCAATTGTATAAGAGATCTTATTTATTTATTTTGTTCTCACATATAATTGAGTTACTATGTCTAGTGATCGGTATAATTTTGATTAATTTGGATTAGCCACAACATCCTTAAATTAATTGAGATTATTTTTTTAAAGTTTTAAGATCACATCAATTATTAGACATAAAATTGTAATTAATTATACGTGGTATAATAAATTTTATTCTACAGGAATTTTTATTATATTTGTATGATTAATTGGGATAAAATGTCAAAATATTTTCATAACTTGCCCACAGAAATTATGAATTGGTACATAATTTGATAGTTTTATCATAAAGTATTAACTTTGGATAGAAAAACAAAATTATATCATGCACGTAAAGTCTGAGGTTTGAAAAATCTATCGCAATTTTTTTTAAATCTTATTACATTAAAATTTAGCCCACCGGTAATTTTTATGTTGCAAGACTTATTTTATGGTATGTTTATATTGATAATACATACAATTTGGATAATATTTATGCCTCAAATTTTGACATCAATTTTGTTTATCTTTTTAGCTTCTCAACCTGCTAATTTTTCTGATATCCGATGTGATATTCCCGAGCTCAGAGGAGATAACTATAAGGTGTGGAAGGAAAGAATTCTCCTCCATCTAGGATGGACGGACATAGATTATGCTATTAGGAAAGACGAACCACCTGCAATTACAGATGAAAGTACTTCAGCTAAAATCACACTATATGAGCGGTGGGAGAGATCCAACCGGCTCAGTGTGATGTTCATTAAGACTAAGGTTACAGGTGGAATACATGGTTCTGTCGATCAGCATGAGAATGTCTGTGATTTGCTGAAAGCCATTGACGATCAGTTCGTCACTTCTGAAAAGGCTTTGGCAAACACATTAATTATGAAATTTTCCTCCTATCGACTCACCAATGTGAAAGGTGTGCGTGAGCACATAATGAAAATGTGTGACATTTCAGCTCAACTTAAGAAACTTGAGGCTGATATGTCTGACTCCTTCCTAGTGCACTATATTCTGAACTCTCTTCCGTCTGAGTATGGGCCTTTCAAGATCTCCTACAATACACATAAAGACAAATGGTCAATCAATAAATTAATGACCATGTGTGTTCAGGAAGAAGAAAGGTTGTCCCAAAGACATCATTTGAGTTATTTAAAGGATGGAAGCCGAGTTTACGACATATGCGCGTTTGGGGATGTCCGTCTGAGGTGAGGATTTATAACCCACAAGAAAAGAAACTAGATCCGATGACCATTAGTGGGTATTTCATTGGATATGCCGAAAGGTCTAAAGGTTATAGATTTTATTGTCCATCTCATACAACTAGGATTGTGAAGTCAAGAAATGCAAAGTTTCTTGAAAACATTTGACTAGTGGGAGCGATCAAATAAAAAATTCAATTTATGTGCATGATCATATAGAGTACGAACCTTCCACTTCAAGTAATAGATTGGTTACTATTTACAACATCCCTCAAGTTCAAATGGATGTTGATCAACCAATCATCGAGACTCCACAAGCTACTGATGATCAGTAAATCAAGTTGGTCATCAAGATGATAAACAATTAGTTGAACAACAAGAACCACAAGAAAATGTTGATCAAATATTAAGAAGATCTACTAGGACAAGAAAATCAGTTATTCCTAATGATTACATTGTGTATCTACAAGAATCTGACTATAATGTTGGAGCTGAGAATGATCCTGAGAGCTTTAGACAAGCCATGAGTTGCAAAGAGTCAAATTTGTGGTATGATGCCATGAATGATGAAATGAATTCCATGAAAAACAACGATGTATGGGATCTTGTAGAGTTACCTAATGGGGCAAAGGCCATTGGTTGTAAATGGGTCTTCAAAACCAAGAAAGATTCATTAGGCAACATTGAGAGATACAAGGCCAAACTCGTTGCTAAGGGATTTACTCAAAAGGAGGGAATCGATTACACTGGTACTTTTTCTCTTGTATCAAAGAAAGAATCTCTTCGTGTCATCTTGGCATTAGTTGCACATTTTGACCTTGAGTTGCATCAAATGGATGTGAAAACAACCTTTCTTAATGGTGATGTAGAGGAGGAGGTTTATACGAAACAACCTGAAGGTTTCTCTTCTAATAGTGGTGAGCATTTGGTTTGCAAGCTTAAGAGATCCATATATGGTTTAAAACAAGCCTCTCGTCAATGGTATCTTAAATTCCATAAAACGATATCTTCATTTGGGTTTATTGAAAACCCCATGGATCAATGTATATACCAGAAGGTCAGTGGGAGTAAAATTTGTTTTCTCATTTTATATGTGGATGACATACTACTTACAACCAATGATAAAGGTTTTCTACATGAGGTAAAACAATTCCTCTCTAAAAACTTTGATATGAAGGATATGGGTGAGGCATCTTATGTCATTGGCATTAAGATCCACAGAGATAGACTTCAAGGAATTTTGGGTCTGTCACAAGAAATTACATCAATAAAGTTTTAGAGAGATTTAGAATGAAAGATTGTTCACCAAGTGTTGCACCCATTGTCAAGGGCGATAGATTTTATTTGAATCAATGCCCTAAGAATGATTTTATGCGGGAACAAATGAAGAACATTCCATATGCTTCTGTTGTTGGAAGTCTTATGTATGCTCAAGTATGCACAAGGCCCGACATTGCATTTGCTGTTGGAATCTTAGGAAGATATCAGAGTAATCCAGGTATGGATCACTGGAAAGCTGCAAAGAAGGTGTTGAGATATCTTAAAGGAACAAAAGATTACATGCTAATGTATACGCATACGGACAATCTTGATGTGATCGGCTATTCAGACTCCGACTTTGCTGGTTGTGTTGATTCTCGCAAATCAACATCAGGATATATTTTTATGATGGCTGATGGAGCTATTTCATGGAGAAGTACTAAGCAAACCTTGGTTTCTACTTCTACTATGGAAACCGAGTTTGTCTCCTGTTTTGAGGCTACTTCTCATGGTGTATGGCTTAAGAGTTTTATTTCTGGGCTTAGAATCATGGATTCTGTTTCTAAACCTCTGAAGATTTTTTGCGATAATTCAGCAACTGTCTTTATGGATAAGAACAATAAAAGTGGAAGTCGAAGCAAGCACATCGACATAAAATATTTAGCCATTAGAGAAAGAGTTAAAGATAAAATAGTAGTTATTAATCACATTAGTACTGATTTAATGATCGCTGATCCTTTGACTAAGGGCATGCCACCAATAAAATTTAAGGATCATGTAGAGAACATGGGACTTGGGTCCTCCTTATGATTGTATACATACAATTTATTAATAAAACTCTTATATTGTGAGGTTTTCTCATTTTCACGCGCACATCAGTTTGAGAAAATATGTTACATCTGGACCAAGAGTAAACATTGGTTTATTCATCAAGTTAGTTACCACATTACAGATATATACTTGAAAATAGACATGTTGTAATACATAGATGAGACTACTCGCTTTAAGAGGGACTATCTCTATGATTCACATATTTATTTCTTGAGTAAGTTTTCCATGACTCATTTATGCCAATAATCAGTTCTATGGACCAAGTGGGAGAATGTAACGCTTTCTTATTTTTATTATAATAAGTATTAATAATAAAAATCCAATTTAATGTGGTCCATAGTTTTGGGATTTTGGTTCTGAAAAGGGTATGATTTATTTTGGTTTTAATGTAAATTGATATGACCATTTAATTGGGTGGTAATGAGTTTTAATGGCTTTAAATTCTTGATGGTAGAATCAAGCCTATAAATAGTCTTTGGTCCCCAAAGCTTTCTCTCATCACAAAGGAAATACACCATCTATATTGAGAGAGCAAGAGCTTGGAAGAATCAAAGGCAGTGCACTCACAACACTACAATAATGGCTGGAGGTAAAACCTCTAATTCTATTTCTGCATTTTGTTTTATTGATCTTGTTGTTCTTTTGTTATCAGGAACATAGGATCAATATATATATATTATTCTAACAGTAGCACCAAAATTAGGGGATTGTTCAAGAGACATTCTCTATCTGAAGAATACGAGGAACAAGATTATGTGAGACATTGCCATTTTATTTTATTTTTTATTTTTTATTTCTCTCGCAATTGAAAATCTTGTTGGAATTAAACCCAAAACTTTGAGTAATTTCGAGTCAATCTTGATGAAAAAGATTCAATCATACCGATTGATTTTCCTTTTGTTCTTCACTCTTCACTCGAGTGATCCAACCAACCTTTGTTGCAAGATTGTATCGCTGCACAATGATGATGAAAACAAGAAAAGAAAATTGAATTGGTGAAGAAAAAGGTTAGGGTTTATCGAGAGAGGGAAGAAGATGAATTGATTCTGCAGAGTTTCTCTCTGCTCACAAACTATGATTCTTTATTCCTTTTGCAATTTTAAAAATCAAGTGTATACAATAATAGGGTTACTCCCTATTTATAGATTTTGGAATTGCTTGCTTCTCAGGTAAGACCCCAAACTAACCTAACTAACTCATTTAAACAAACAAATAATCTAAGTCTAACATTACTATTAAGATACTCTTTAACATTTCGACATCTAGGCGATTCGACACTTCCTTACTTTTGTCAAGCAACCTGCTTTGACACAAGGAATTATAATTCAACACACCACCTGATTCATTGCGTCTAAGCTATCTACATTCATCATAGAACTTGACTTCTTAAACACTTCGACATGCACTCCCTTCATCATGATGTCTGCAATCTGATTTTGAGTTCTGCAGTTTTCCATGTTCAGCTTTATTTTTGCTACCTACTCTCGAAGATAACGGAACCTCATTTCGATGTGCTTACTTCGTCCATTCGCTATCGGATTCTTCTCCATATTGATAGCAGACATGTTGTCGATCTTCATGGTAATTGCTCCATGATTCTTCCCTGTAATCTCTTCGACCAAATTCTCCATCCATGTTGCTTGGCATGTACAAAGAGAAGCAGCTATGTATTCTGCTTCGCATGACGATAATGCCACTACTGGCTCCTTTCTCGAACTCCAAATAATTGATGCACCACGTACCATAAACACATAACCAACTGTGAATTTTATATCCTCAACATCACTACAACAACTAGAGTCGGTGTATCCCACTAGTTTGCATTTTTTCTTCATTAGCTGCAGGAAATAAAATACCATAGTCGAGAGTTCCTTTGAGATACCTTAATATCCTCTTCGTTGCTGCTAGGTGTGGTATCTTTGGCTTCTGCATGAATCTACTCATCATACCTACATTGTATGCTAGATCAGGCCTTGTGTGACAAAGGTATCAAAGTGCTCAAATGAGTCTTCTGTACTGCATTGGATCAACATCATCTTCATATGTGTCTTTCGATAGTTGCATTTTGGGCTCAGTTAGAGTTGAAGTTGCATTGAAATCTTGCATCTCAAATCTTTTGAGTATTTCACCTGCATAGCTTCTGTGGTGCATCATCAAGCCTCTACCACTCTTGTAGAATTCGATGCCAAGGAAATATGAGAGATTTCCCAAGTCTGACATTTCAAACTTCTCACTTAGGTCATGTTTGAAATCTTTGATCTCCTTCTTGCAACTTCTTGTTATTAACATGTCATCGACATGGATACATAGTATAAGCACTTCATTATTGTTTCTTCTTACATATACTCCATACTTAGTTGTGCATTTCACAAATTCCTTCTCCCTTAGGAAATTGTCTATCTTCTTATTCCAAGCTCGTGGAGCTTTCTTAAGTACATACAAGGCTTTATGCAGCCTGTATACCTTTCTTTTTTCGCCTTGTTTCACAAACCCAGTTTGTTGTTCAACATACACTTCTTCGTTTAAGGGGTCATATAGGAACGCACACTTCACATCCAACCCTTTTTTTTATCCTAGCAATAGGTGCAAAAACTTCATCAAAGTCGATGCCTTCCTTTTGAAGAAATCCTTTTGCCACAAGTCTTGCCTTGTGTCGATTTACTTCACCTTTGGGATTCAACTTCACCTTGTATACCCACTTCACATCGATTACCTTCTTGCCTTAAGGAAATTCGACAAATGACCAGATGTTGTTGTCTTTGATGGACTTCAGTTCCTCATTCATTGATTTCACCCACTTCGAATCCTTCAATGCCTCAGATGCATTGACTGGTTCCACATTTGCATAGAAAGCATAGTGCACCAGCACACCTTCATCATCGACCATATCATCTGATGTAATTACACATTCTTGGAACCTTGCAGGCATGTGTCTTGTTCTTTGAGGTCTTCTTGTGCTTGCTTGACCCCTGACTTCTTTCTATCGAACTTTTCTTTCGACTTAAATTGTTGTCTCTTCACATAAGATTCTCACTGAACCCTTCTTGACATTTTCAGTCAAATCTCATTCCTTAAGCTCATTTATGATCATGTACCTGCTGATCACTGGGTCAAACAACTTATAACCTTCAGTCGAATGATATCCTATTAGGATCACCTGACTCGAATTGTCATCAAGTTTTCTTCTTAACTGATCTAGCAAATGTATGTGCTATAGATCCAAATACCATTAGATAACTTAAGCTATGCTTAACACCAGACCAAAGTTCTTCTGGCGTAACTCCGTCTAGCTTCTTCGTCGTACATCTGTTCAAAATATATGTAGTTGTCAACAATATTTCTCCCCATAGTTCTTTGGGTAGATGCTTACCTTTTAACATACTTCTCACCATGTTCATGATGGTTCTATTCTTACTTTTTTCCGTTCCATTTTACTGTGGAGTGTAGGGTGGCACCACCTCATGCGCAATCCCTTCTTTCTCACATTTGTCAAAATATTTCGACACATACTCTCCACCACCATTAGTCCTTGGAATCTTTAGCTTTCAACCACTTTTTCTTTCGACCATAAATTTAAACTTGGAAAATACCTCAATCACTTCACTTTCCTTCTTGATCAGGTAAATCCATAGTTTTCGACTGAAATCATCTAAGAATGTGACAAAGTATTTTTTACCTCCAATCGAATCCACTTGGATAGGACCATATACATCAGAGTATATGACTTCAAGAATTGCCTTCGACTTATTTTCTGCATCCTCGCCGAGGTTGTTCTTGTGCTGCTTCGCCTGCACACATTATTCACACACTTCATTTGGAATGTTGATTTCTGGTAACCCTGAAATCATATTCCTTCTCTTCATATCTTTGATGTCTTTGAAATTGAGATGGTCAAGTCTATAGTACCATATCCATTCATCCCTGTTAGCTGCAGTTGCAAGGCACTTGTGCTCCGTCACATTAAATTCAATCCTGAAGGTTCTATTCTGAAACATAGGTTCCTTTAAGATTAACCTTCCACCTGAGTCGAGAACTCTCATCATCTTGTCTTTGATCGACATTTTATAGTTCTTTTCGACCAACTTCCCTATGCTGAGCAAATTACTTTTCATGTCTGGTATGTTTAGTACATTGGAAATTACTGACTTTTTGCCACTTTTCCTCCTAATCAGTACATCATCAATACCTTCAGCTACTAGAGTATTGTCATTTGTAAATTTTACCATGTTCTTCCCCAATCTTTCCTACCACTCATGTGTGATGAGCATCCTGATTCCAAGTATCATTGGTTCTAAAAAATTTCTTCATCTCATTGTGACCATCAGCAACATATCTTCTTCTTCATGCTTTGCAAACTTTGCATCATTATCTTGATTCTTTTATTTTTCAGGACAATCACTAGAGTAGTTATCATACTTCTGACTGTTGAAACACTGAATGTGACTTTTATCAGGTTTTCGACCACCACCTATTCCTCTACCTACAAGACCACCTCTTTGGTTGCTTTGGTATGAGGGCTTTCTCTGATTCGACCAACCTCCTTCTTGCTGATTTCGACCAGTCGAATTGTTGTAGCCTCATCTACCTTTGTTGTCGAACCAATTCTCTTTTCCTTTCTTTTCCCTTGTTGATTTCACCTGCAAAGTCACATCACTCTTCGACTTACTTGCAGCTCTTTCAGTCATTCTTTGTTCATAAGATTCAATCGTTCCTTGAAGCTCTTGTTTTATCAATGTTGGCATGTATTTCGACTCTTCTATGGCTACTATCACAGGGTCGAACATTTGAGCCAATGACCTCAAGATCTTTGAAACAACTGAATTTGATGTCAACACTTCTCTACATACCTTGATTTAATTCAGCAGTTGTGTAACCCTAGTGAAAAAATCAATTATGCTTTCATTGTCTTCCATCTAAAGCAATTCATACTTCTTCTGTGAGTTTGTAATCTGACCTCTTTCACCTTTTCTCTGCCTCCAAATGATTTTTCCAGAATTTCCCATGCTTCTTTCGTTAATTCAACATCATTAACCTTTTCAAAATTATCAGAATCAACACATTGATGGATTATAAAGAGAGCTTTATAATCTTTTTTCTTCAATTCTTTGTGTGCAGTCTTTTCTTCATCCGCCGTGTTTGTTGTAAGCGGTGCCACTCACTCCTTCACAAGATGCCAAAGATCTTGATAGCAAAAGACAAACTTTATCTACTTGCACCAATTTTCATAATTCTGATTCTTTAGAATTGAGAGACTCGCCGGAAAATGCCCGTTCAGATGATTCATCATGTTATGCTTCCAAGAATCACTCAACCAGACTCTGATACCAGATGTTGGAATTAAACCCAAAACTTTGAGTAATTTCAATTCAATCTTAATGAACAATATTCAATCACACCGATCGAATTCCCTCTTGTTCTTCATTCGAGTGAATCAACCAACCTTGGTTGGAAGATTGTATCGATGCACAATGATGATGAAAACAAGAAAAGAAAATTGAATTGGGGAAGAAAATGGTTAGGGTTTATCGAGAGAGGGAAGAAGATGAATTGATTATGTAGAGTTTCTCTCTACTCATAAATTGTGATTCTTTATTCCTTTTGCAACCGTAAAAATGAAGTATAACAATAACACAAGTTTTTACATTTAGTTTCAAATTAAATGTTTTTGTTTTATATGACATATTGGTTATGCATCCTTTTTCACTTTGAATTTTTTCCTTCCTGTTCACCATACTTGTTTGCTGCATTCTCAATATTTTTTATATTCCATATCTTGCAAACATAATCATTTTTCTGAATCTTTATCTTAACTTTGCAGGGAAGGCTTAAAAGGCTCAGAGATCTCAGTAAGGGAGGAAGAAATCTTTCTGTTGATCCAAGTGTTCTGGTGTGTAAGACTAAGCATTTAATGTTTTCTCTTGATTCATTTTGTAATTGAAAACCAATTGTGAATGATCACACAGAGGACTATTGATTTTCCTGTGCCTGCGAGGCAGATTATAGAGGCATGGTTGGATGTTTTGGCAAGTGCGCTAGATACACCTTCTGAGGACTCGTCTTAGAGACTACTTCGTCCTACGTTCTTCGAACCTCCAAGGAGCAAGGAGACACTTAGAAGTGTTGCAACCGAAGTCGGGGATGAAGTTAGGCCATTCAGAGTGGTTCAGGAGCCACAAGGAAGAGGCTCCTTGGTGCCCGAGCCTACTGCCTCTCCTCTTCCGTATCTTATTCCATTTGCTACGGGTATGTACCTAGTACCCGATACGGATAATGGTACGGAATACGGTATTTTTAAAAAATCTAAGGTTCGGGTACGTTAGTATAAATACAATTATACAAATAATAAAGGAGTTATATTATTTAAATAATAACAAAATTACAAAATTACAAAACAATTTACTTTAAAAAAAAATATTCGCGTAATAACATAAATAAATCACACTTAAAAAGTATCCATAAATCATAAAATCATGGTCGAATATCAATATTTTTCTCTCCAATATCATTAAAAAGAATGACTAACAACTTCAAAAATATCAACTACATTAAATAGATATCATTCATCTCCACCAATATCCCACATTTTTGTTGTTCCAACATTATAAACCTTAATATGAGAAGACAGAGTTTTGTATGAATAAAAACTAAATCATCAACCCTCTTTGAATTGAGTCTATTCCTTTTCAATAAGTAAATAAATCTAATTGTGCTCCAATTTCTCTCCATAGAAGATGAAGAATTTGGTTGTGAAAGAATTTTTTTATTCTCAAATAGAATAATTAACTTAATTTTTATTTAGAAAAAAAACCTAAATTATATCATCCGAAAAAAATTAAAAAGAATTGGGTACGTGGTACCAAATGTGTACCGGTTGGTATACCAACTAAAAAAATGGTACGACTTCGATGCAAACGTACGCGTATCTTATGAGAATTGGTACCCGGTACGAATCCACTTTATCTAAAATGAAATACTTGTACTTCGGAGATATGATACATAGACATGAGTACATTATTAGCTATGATACAGTTTTAAAAATGAGGGTTCAGATACATTAATTAAAATAATGAGTTTTTATATAGTATGAGTTAAAAAATTTAACTTACAAAAATACATCAGAATAAATATTTACATTTTAAAGTCAAAAACAGCATTTGGTTACAACATTAAAGGGAGTAGTGGCATGGAACAACCATCGTGGAATCATGTCGGGTTGTGTATCGCGCATTACTATTCGTTGAATCATCTTAGATTGTATCACACTATAATGCACCAGGACCAATTGAATTTTGTAGGACAGTCAGAAATTACATGACTTTATTGTTTATTGTTATTACATATCACATATCACTATCTTTATCTTGACTTTGAGTAGTATATGCAACCGTTATAGGTTTGGAAATGACAACATCATGAAAGATGTTTTTTTTAGTAAAGAGACTTTTTTAGTAAAGGGAGGTTCCTCCATGAGAAGTTTGCCAACATTGATATCCAAAGAAGGAACATGGTTCTTAATCAGCAAAATACTTGCTATTAGAATTATAGATCTCTTGGACAATTATATTACAAGAGAAGTCTTACACATACTATAATAATATATGTTTTGTCTATAAATTCAAGGCTCTCTTCAAAATAAGGAGAACAAATAAAAAAATAAGCTTGTACTTTATAATCATTAATACAAATACAAACAATTTTCTCAAATTTAACATATACATAGATATAATGCTTATATAACTTATCTTTTTGTGTAGTATATTAGGAAGGCAAAAATACATATTTATGTGCCTAAATAGAAGAACAAAACTACTAAATAGTTTTGAATCAAGTGAGTCCTATGAATGCACTATTTAACCATCAAAGGAAAACAAAATTTGGTGGATTGACAAGCTTTGCTTCAAAACCAACATACAAATGATGTAGTGTTCTACATTCCAAGCTTTCTTTCGAAGAGGCGGCGAAGAAGATAAACTTGGAGGGTGCTTGCACCAATTAGTGCTGCTGATTCAAGTAAGGCCTTGTGAATTGCTCTTGAGCTCATTGCATTATTTACTATATTAAACAAATATAAAACTCTTCATTAGATGTAAATTCGTATTAGTATCATAGATATTTCTTATAGAAGACGTGTCAGTGACTTACATATTGCTTGACGTTCTGTCTGAGCCTCAAGCCAATGTTGTTCGTACTGAATATTGAAAAGAGCTTCTTCTAGCTTTATTATTTGTTCTAACAAAGGAGTAAAATGTTCTACAAGAGATGAAAATATCAAAGTATCACTCGCCATTCCAACATAAATTAAAGTGTAAGAGATTAATGATTCAAACACAACTCACCATTTTGTGCATGTTGATCATAGGTTGAAAAATGGTTAGAATGAACATCAAAATCTATTTTTTCACGATAAGGTGACTTGTTAGTGAAGCAAAACCGATAAACTCCTCTAGTTCGAGCTACAAATTCGAATTTTTCACTTATCTTATCGCGAAAATCTCGAACTTGATCTCCAGAAGGTCCTTTAACCTAATGAAAAGATTCACATGACAATCAAGCCTTTTTATTGGCATTTCATAGAACTATATATAGTAATTTGAGAAACATGTAGCAATTGATATTGAAACACACAAGACATGCCTCAATTGTTTTTCACATGATGTCACCTTCCCTTGTAACATTCTTTTACTATGAAGTGTAGAATCCAACATAGACACGGAATATATGATACCAATACCTCTAGATATATGATTTGATTTGTTAAATTGTTATCGAAATCATGAAATAAATTTCTTAATTACAAAGAAAATTCACACATAAAGAATCTGAAATACAATTAACAAAACTTACCACAAGATCCAAACCTTCTTGAGTTAATTGCCATGTTGAATCAGCACTGCTTATGACAACAAATGAAGCATGCACTGTATCCCCTTCATATTGAACATTATGAGCGAAACAATCTTCTCTATCAATCACAAATCTAATCCCAAAAACAACATTTATGTTTGATGATAATAATAAAAAGATTGCCATTGCAATGGCAACATTTGGTGGCACCACCTTCATCTTTATCTACATAACACATTCAACAAAACTAGAGTTAGATTTCTAAATTAACATTGATTTTCATCTTTTGAAATGATAAATGTGAAAAGCTCTATCTAATCAACATTGACTGGATCGCATAAAGATGGATTCAATAGAATTAGAAACATAGAAGAATGGAATAGAAAATGTTACCTTTTATATAATCAAATATTTTACTCCTCAATTGAGAAATGATGAGGGATTATAAGGAAAACAAAGGAAAACAAAAAAATAGAAAAATGGAAAAGTTTGAGATTGATTGTAGATGAGTTCGTGAAGTTTGAGGTTAGTTTTGTTAATAAAGATCTGTGATCTATGTTATTAGAATTCAGAACAAAACATGTGTTGGACCAATAACGTTGGTTTGGATAATTAGTAGAAAATTATTTTTATAAAATTTTCATTTTGTAAAATAGTGAGTGAAAACATTTATACAATGGAGCTCCTTATTTTGAGTGTTTAAGACTTTAAGTAGATTAAATATTTGGACATGCACATAAATGTTAGTTAGATTTGCATTTCTATGATAAATACAATGAGTGGAACAATATGATAAATACAATGTGTGGAACAATATGTATGACAAATTTAACACGCAATAGATAAAATAAAGGCAAAATAAAATTCACACATAAATTATTAATATTTTTGGGTGCAAAGTCACATATGTCTAGAGGGTATTCACCCAATGAAATAATATTCATTCTTAGTAATCAAAAGTACAATTGGATTTACTCGAGCTCTCTCAATTCGACGTCGCTTTCGTTATACTACTCGTGAATTTCTATTAAGGACTCCTTATAGAAATTATAGAAAGAACTTTACTCCTAATAGTAAGAAGTATAAGTGGTCGTATCTGAACTCCCTTCGTCCAGTGCCGCTTTTCTAATACTACACGTGAAGATTTGATCAGACTCCCCCTAAATATGAGACACCTCTCACTTTCGCTCAAGCACTCTCCTAAGTGTTTATTCGGTTACAAAATGATTGAACAATAGAACAATGACACACACACACAAACACAAATATTATGTTCTCAAGCTTATAGAATTAGTATCTAGGAGCAAAATATTACAACCTACAAAAACAAGACTCAACTAAAATCTCCTAAATAGTAGACATTTTCTTCCAAGTTCTAAGTCTTCACAGGAGATGAACTTCTTAAATGGATAAATTGGTCCAACTCTAATGCCCATTAGGGTTTTCATTCTTCTTGTGTGGCTGGATCATCAAAGAGTGCACAAATAAAGTTCCCGCTATGATGATTGAACTTGATTGGTTGTTTCTAAAATAAAATAAAAAACCTTTAAATATGATTTGCAAAAACCGATTTTGATAAAAAAATCTTATTTCAGAAAGTGCATGTTTCAACAATTTCATGATTGCATTAATAAGGAAATGACTCTTTAACCGGCGCGAGAAACATTCTAACAACTTATGCGCTAAGCAACTTCAGACATCCAAGATGTCACACAAATTATGGAATATTTTGCTTGACATATTTCCACGTAAACTAATTATGAAATCTAGACCAATAAAATAAAATATTTACTTGATATAAATATTTATTCCAACTTTCCAAGTAAGGATTCATAATCTTCCTTTAAACCAAAAGGCACATAATCAATCAAATATTTGATTGCATATAAAAGAAAACAAATCTCCTTTAAGTAAACCAGCTTCAAATATTTTAATAAACCATATTTAATTTGATCTTCATCATCCAAATAAAATCTTTTCCAAACTTATTTGATTTATGATAATTCTTTTGGACATAATCTTGACAGAATTATGAAGGGATTAAAATCGAAACAAATCTTGAATAACATATGAAGAGAATCAAAACCTAATTCGCGCAACACACACGCAAGGATGTCACACAACATGTTCAAGACATATTGCTCAACAAGTTACCTATAGAAATTAGCCAATCACTTGGAACAATAAACTCCCTTGCGAACATATAACACAATTTGAGTTGTCTGAGCAGTTTGTGTTCCAGGATGTCATACAACGTGTCAAGACATATTGCTAAATTAGTTTCTTACAAAAAATAGCCAACCACTTGGAAGAACAAATTTCTCCTTTCGTTATTTTTTAGGCAAAGCACCGATTAAACACATTTTCAAGGATGCGCCATAGGTAATATATAAGCACATAAATAATATTCTCAAAGAGAAGTGTGCCTTTTCTTTTTCTCCCTCTATTTTCCTCAAAAGAGACAAAGGACATATGAACACCATCAAACAATTAGCAGAGAAAGAACCAGTAGCAGATCCTGTCAACATGCAAGATGTTACACACATTGTTGCTAACATTCTTCTGGATATGATTATCATATTGCATTGAAACCAAAAATAAGGTAGCTAAAATACAATCATAAGCAAGAGCTTTAAAATAACATAAACACAAAAGTACGAGAGAATAAGGCATCATAACATAACATCACATATCAGATATGAACATCAAAATTGCAGTATTAGTAACAACTGGTTGATATGAAGAAGCTCCGACAGATTTGGGAGACCGCGTTTTTTATTTATTTTGTTTTATATAAAACGAGACTATGCCTATCATGAATCAAAGATTTTGAGAATATGACTTCTCATAGGCCTTGAAGGTGAAAAGACAACATACATCCTTTCTTCATAAAAAACCATACTGGTTTCATCAACAACAACAATCATTGATATCATAATGTCCAGAAGATGTTTCCCAACAATTAACTTGTAACTCAAGGACAACACACTTGGAACATCACTAATCTTATCAACCCAATTACCAATATATTTCTTTTGAACACTCAAAATACCACATATTAAAGAAGAAATATCAATAGGAGATTGGATGACATGAGACTCATCGTTCTTAACAAATTGATACAGACAATATTCTCTATATACCAAGGTAGCATGAAGTCCTACCTGGTGTCGTACCCCAAAATCTGTCTTCCCCTTTTTAGAATTATATTATTATTATTAGGATTCTCCTTTTTTTTATTTTTCTAGACT
The DNA here is from genome assembly GCF_024323335.1 of Lathyrus oleraceus. Taxonomy (NCBI): domain Eukaryota; kingdom Viridiplantae; phylum Streptophyta; class Magnoliopsida; order Fabales; family Fabaceae; genus Lathyrus; species Lathyrus oleraceus. The sequence continues at coordinate 362,867,519 of NC_066583.1, forward strand.
TTTTTCATCTTTCTTTTTAGAATTATATTATTATTATTATTATTAGGATTATTTTATTAGTATTATTATATTACTAACATCTTTTTTCACTAACAATAGAGTTATATTAGAATTATTTTATTATTACTAGATATATTCAAGTTTTTACCATTAAGATTACTATATCTTTATCTATTATAATTATTGTTGTTATTATTAAGCAAATAAGTGCATTTATTATCATTTTGTTATTAATTTTCATTTTATTTAATAGGTAGTGTTTTAAATAATTATTTTTCACTTTTTTTCACTTTTAATTTAAAAAATATCCAAAAGAAAAAGGGTAAAAAAACACATTATAATTATTACAAAAATTTTAAAAAGTCAAAAGGGCTAATTATAATTATAATTATAATTTTTTTTTGATGTTTTATTTTATTTTTGACAATTTTGTTTTAATTAAAAACCATGAAAGTCAAATATTTTGATTCATGAAATAAAAAATAAAAAAATATTTCTATGTTAGGTTAGAATCCATTTACATTAATTATTTATTTTATTTTTATTCAACTTTTAATGTTATAATTAATTATTTTAACCTAATAATTTGATATAAATAGAAAAAACATTTTCACACGTTGGACTTTCCCCACTTTTAGAGTATTTCTTCTTTTTATATTTTTACCTTCACTTAAATTGTTTTAATACTAAAATTTGTAATTTTTTTAGTTTTTATATTTAATTTTCAAATTTTGATTAATTTATTTTTAATAATTATTATATTATTGCTTTCTCATCTTTTTTTAGTCTAAAAATCAAAAAAATAAAAATCCTTTTATTATTACCTTTATTACATTATTTTTCATTATTATTATTATTATTATTATTATTATTATTTACTAAAATTATAAAGATCAATTTCATTTAATCATTTTTGCTGTTATATTTTACATAAATCATGAATGCATCCAGATTCATTGTTTGGTCCCTAAAAAACAAATAAGATCAAATCACATGAAAACTTTACTAATCTGACAAATTTCATTCAATTCTTGACCTAATTCCTATTTATAAATAGCATAAATTTTCACATTTTTTCCATCTACATTTCACAAATTCAATCCCTAAAGTTATTACTCTTCACACTGAAGAACAACAACTAAACCCTAAAACTCCTATCGACATCTATTCTATCAAGGACAAAAGGAAAGGATCAGTTCTAAGACAAAAGGAAAAGATAGAAATTGAAGGATAGAGATCAATCGCATAAAAAGGAGAGAGCTCAAAAGCTTAACAATTTTGCTCATCGGGATAGACCTTGATCTCATAGGTTGGTTCCTTTTTTCATGCCCTAATAACAATATATGCATTTTTTTTTCATATTGTTTTGAAATTTATTTAACATTTTTTTTGTAAGAGTTAAGTGTGTATATTTGTGTATAATTAACATTAGTTTTTTATAATTACTTCAATATTTGTATATAACTAATATTAGTTTTTTTATAATTATTTCAATTAATATTTTTGTTTATAATTAAGTTTTACTAGGTTATTTTTATTAAAACACAAAAGAAATTAAATCAAAAGAACAATAAAAAATATCCTCCTGTACGTGATTTTATTTTTTCAGAAAAAACAACAACATCATCTTCTCAACTACAAATATACTTCTTTCCTAATTAACTAATTTCTCCATTTTGTCTATAATACATTAGTAAATATAATTATTATCGTTATTCTAACTTGATTAATAGTATTACTAAGATTAATATTAGTATAATTAAACTAATAAAAATAATTTATAAATTAATTATCTTATTATGATTGTTCTCTTATAATTAATATGATAATACAAAAAATATATTAATATGAGCAATTAGGCAATTAAATTATTGATCAATTAGGATTATGATTTTAGGGTAATATTAGAGTTTAATTAGGTTAGTTAAAATAAGTAGTAATTAGGATTAAATAATTAAATAAAAATATCAAAAATAAAATATCAAATAATTATCTTTATATGTCTTCACTAACTTGTTCAATTTCATAAATCAAATATAAATATATATATATATATATATATATATATATATATATATATATATATATTATATATATATATATATATATATATATATATATATATTATATATATATATATATATATATATATATAATATATATATATATATATATATATATATATATATATATATATATCATTCACACTAATTTCTAAGTTAAATTAATCATGTCATTTTTTGTTTGCAATCAACAATGATCAATATCAAATCAATTCAAATTCACTCAAACGTCATGTTCTCTGCCCTTGTGCATTGAGACATTTTTCAAATCAAATATTTCTCCATCCCTGATGCGTTGAGAACTTTTCAAATCTAAAAATAACAAACCAACAAATATTTTCTAGCCTATCTATGGTACTTTGATCCTTCATATTGTTTGAAGGTACGTAGGCATAGAGTTGAAACACTCTAGCGAGTAGAATTATAATTAAAAATAAAACCCTTTTGGTCCTTATTGTAATTTAATATTTTTTTTCTTAAAAAAATAATAAAGTAATTCTCTTGTAAATAAATAACCATGCAGGAATAAATAATCTAAACATACATCCCTTAGACAAATACCCTTAACCCTAGAACTAGAGAAGCCTCCCATTAAGTATAATGGAAGTGAGGGGTGTCTAACACCTTCATATTGCTTAACTGACTCCCAAACCCAAATATATTATTCTTACTTTTAGATTTTATTATTATTTCTCTGTTCATTAGTAATGAATAAAAGATGACGGTGACTCTGTAATTTTCCAACTGCGACAACATTAGTAATTTAAATGATATCAAATTATTATAAATATTTTTCGTGAAGCACTATTATATATGTGAATCTTAGATCTCCACTAAGTATGAAAGTTAGTATTTATAGATGGGGTGAGGTTTTAGGATCTACATATAGAATTTTAGACCTCCATTAAATATAAAGGTTAGAATATGCATATGAGGTTTTAAACTTCCATTAAATATAAAAGTTAGTATATACATATGTGGATTTAGACTTTCACATAAAATTTATATAAAAATAGAAACACTTATTATAGAGCACTAGAGTTTTCTATAACAAAGGGTAAAGTAATAATAATGATAATAAGCACTCTAGTTATAAATCACTTGACGGATTGGCAGTTTTCTATAACTGGCAAAAATACTACTAATAATAATAGTAATAATAATATTAAAGTGATAAGTATATAAGACATATATAGTGTAGTAATAAATTCCGATAGAAACGCTCATTGTTAAGATATTAAAAACTCCATGGAAACTCCATGGTTAAAGCTCAAGAAAGTAAGGAAGAAGAAGAAGTGAAAATTATATTGAATCACTTAAGAGTTACAATGTGAGTGTGACCATATATACATAAATGTTTCCAAAGGAAAAGGGAAAAGCACGAATAAAACCCAAAGATAAGAAGTTTTCAAATCAAAACTAATAAAATGTTAGAGATTACAAGTAAGGGGGTTGGTTATACAAATGGAATGTGTTAGCACCCAAAGTGTCCTAGGTACTCCTAGGGAGCCCTTTTTTATGTGTGCATATGTGTTTGGTATAAAAGATGTTTGAGAAAAATAGAGTGTGGGGATGAGAAAAGAATTCATTACTTATATTTTTGTTTTTGACAAGACCTTCAGACTTGTGCCTACGTGTCAACATAAAAATGAGGGATCAAAACCTCGTAGTTCGGGGTAACAATTTCAAAGTTGGTGAATTGCTTTTAACAAAAGTTTAATTGAGAAGGGCACAAAGGGCCAAAAAAATTGAATGAAGTTGTTAGTTCTTTTTGTCTTTTGAAATTTTAAATAAATATGATTAAGTTTATTTACAAATTTGATTTAAGAAAAGAGTTTGAAAATTCAATGGCATAAGGCCAAAGTTTTTAATCATTTAAACAAAGTCTAAGTTTGAAATCACAAGCAAAGAAAGTTTTTGAAAATGGGGAGAGATTTTGAAATTTAATAAATGGGAGGAGATGAAGAGACTATCCTAAGCATAAAATTAAAAGTTAAGAGTTGAAAGGATCTGACCAATGGGATGCAATCCAACAGACAAGAATCTCATATAGTAATCCATTTTCCCTTGGACTTTGAATCAAGTAATAATCAACAAGCAATTAGCAATATCCAGACATCATGAAGATCAAGGTATCAAATAAAGATAGTCATATCCAAGCAAGCAAGTCCCATAGCTAGCATTCTTCTTTGTCTTCTCATGTACCAGATGAATTATTCATTGATCCACTCAGAGCAAAGCATCAGACACAAGATCAAAATAACAATTAAGCACAAAGAAAGAGTAACATATGAATTCAAATAAATCCCAAGGTTTGCATCAGATGAATGCTCAGTTCACAATAACTTGGTTTCAAAATGCTGGCGTTGGCCAAGTCCTTTTTGCACAGGGAATGTTGCCTAATCCTAAGTCCAAAAGTTCATATCAAGATCAATAGTCCACCAAATGTTTTTTATGGTTTATATTTGTTTATTAAGTGTTTCAATATCCTAATACCATAAACAAAATCGAAATGCACAAACAATATATACGATCACAAGATATGGCTCAAATGAGCAAAGTGAAAATGGCATAAACATCAACAAGTTAAATGAAATATAAATGGAAGTGGATGATAAATGACTGAAATTTAAATTACATAAAGTAAATGACTTGAAATTAAAGTAATATTAATAAGAGTTAGTCAAGTGTTAGTGGTGTTTTGCTTTTTAATTGATTAGGTCATTCTTTGGAGAACACTCAACCATCCATTCACAAGCATGGATCCTTAAACCAAGACATCTTCCATAGGAAGGAAAAAATTTCAATTTTCCACACAATACCATGAAGGATGGGAGACTTACAATCCCACTTACTAGAATGTTATGCCTTTAGGGTCAAATTTAGCTTTATGTTAAGCAATCGTAATTGGACTTATGTAGAAGTCATAACTATCTGAGATCGGACAATACAAATTTAGGTGTTAATGCATGTTAGAGATTTGGTATAATGAACCAAACTCCTAAAACATACCATACACTAAAAGAAAAGATTAAGAGGGATTGACCTATCTCAGTCATACTTGTATTGGTTCATCTGACACAAGGTCATTGATGTACCAATTATCCTTACGACATTAGAGATTTCATTGGTCAAATGAGGGAATGAGAAAGAATAGGGATGAAGATGAAGAGGGAGGGGAGTGAGAGAAACACAAATTGGTCATGGGAGGAATTTTATCAAATTAAAATTTGTCATTCATTTTGGGAGATGAAATATACATTTCATCAATCCCCTAAATCCAATGATTTTAATCCAACAAAAATTAAATCAACCTTGACCAAGGTCCAAACAAATAGTCAAACATCACAAGACCATAAAAATGGCTCAACATAATTCTTACACAATTAATCAATTAAAAATGAAATTAAAATATAATTTAATTTGGTCAAAACCTAAAATCTCTTCAAAACACCAAATAAATGGCCAAGAGATTTATCCTAGGTCAAACAAGGTCAAAGGACATTAGACAAAAAAATTTAATTTTTGAAAAGTTAGAAGTATTTTTAAACAATTAAAAATATTCACAAAAACATTTAATTCATGAAAAATATCAAAATTAATCCAAAAAATAATTTTAATTAAGAATATGGAAGATAAAGATATTTAAATATTTTTGTTGAAAGTCCCATATTTTTTGGATACAAAATGAAATTAATATGAATTAAACAAAATAAAGCAATTAAGTGAAAAATCAGAAAATACAAAAAAACAAGGGCCATCAGATCTCCCTCATTAATTGAGGTGGCATATCGGATGGCCACGCGCTAAGGTGTATGATGCGCTTAAGTCAACCGCGTGGCAAAAGTGGTAAACACAATGGAGGATCAGGATTAGAACGTGGAGGGAAGATCTGATGGATAAGAGCAAGTCACCAGATCACCGGAGCCCTAGCTCTGGTTGTCTTCTCCGGTGGACCTCACCGGACTGGTCCACCACCAACCACCATGGAAATGAAAAACAAGGACATGGATTTAAAGTAAAAATGCTCAGGAGCTCGAATCTGGCCTCAATTTTCTCTAATTCCAAGTATATCACGAGATACAGGGATTTGCATTTTGAGGATCATGAACTGAGTTGCTTCGGTTTGACCTCAAAGCAACTCAATTTTGTTACCTACGTTGGTAGGATTTCAGCCAACCAAAAATCATAAAAAATAGTGAAGAATTGAGAGAGAATCAAAGAGATGGAAATTCTGGAAAATCACCTTCGAATGAGCTTCAACCTTGCTTGATCTTGGCTAGGCTTTAAAAGCTTGTAGGAGGTGAATTGGACCAAAGAAAAGCTTGGACTCTTGGAGTTTCAATCTCAAAATAGAATGAGATTTGAAGCTTGATTTTCAAATGAAAACCTTCAAGATTATCCTTTAATGGTGAGGGTTTGGATTGTAGGTTCAAAGCTTGGGCATGAGGTCCTCAATTCTGAGCCATGAGGTTTGTATTTATAGCCAATGTAATTCATTTCCACACACTTCCAAATTTTGCCAAATTTCACAATTTGCATTGCATGCTTACATGGGCGTGTGATAGGCCTATCAAGTGATGTATTCAGATCCAAAATTGCTCGTGTGCAATGTTGAAATCATGTCATGTGGCCATGCATTTGAAATTGGAAAGTGAAAGTGAAATTCATCCAAATGGACCTTTGGAAAGAAACCATGTGAAAGTCCTTCATTTCTTGGCCAAATGAGATGACCTTGGACTTTTTGGAAATATGAGATCAAGGGGAACAACTTTCATGTTTAACACTTTTTCATTTGGAGCTTGGATCATGATGATTTGAGGTGGAAGTTTGGAAAATCAAACACGTTTGAAAATTTTCTAAGTACCAAGTCAAATGTTCACTTCTTCCACCTTGAATAACTTTTGCTATGGACTTCAAATGGAAATAATTACTTCATAAAAGTTGTATCTGTTTCAAATCTCTTCAATGTGGTCACAAATTTGACCTAATTTGGATTTTGAATGAAGGAGTTATGCATTTTAGAAGTTGAGGAAAATCACTTGTTCAATGGTAATGGCCCAAAATGACCTATAATGTTTCCTCTTGGCACATGAATTTTAAAGTTTAACTTGAACTTCTTCCAAACATAAAAGTTGAAAAGGAAATATTAAATGTAATCATGGAACTTAAATGGATTTCATCTCATAAAAATTGAGCAAGTTATGGTCCTTGGAGTTGACCTCCTAACTAGGGTTCAAACAAAATGACCTACAATCTTTCACCATAAAAAATGACTTTCCAAGCAAAATCAGCTCTTGACTTCAACATGAAAGTTGTTTGGAATGTTATAAGGAGTAATGTTTCTCTTGGTATCATTTTTATATGATAAAAATTGTAGGATATAGGGTCTAGGGAACCCCAGTTTTGACCAGTTGACTTTCTCTAGTCAACCACCACGAACCATCTTGCAAACTTGACATTCTCTTGATATTTTGGACTCATGGAGGATCATATATGTGTAAGATGATGTAATATTAAGTATCCCTTGAAATATTTGATCAACTTATGAATAAACTTGTCGAGGAAGTAACACAAGTACCTAGATGAATTTGGGCTTCCAAGGCAAACAAGCTTCAAACTCTTGATGATTTCTTGATCAAAATAATATGTGAAGATCATGAGGATTCATATATGACGTCTAGAGTCAATGTGAACCATATCTTGATTATTCTCCTTACATTGAGGGTCTCAAACCCTAGATATGAGCTTGATGGAGCATGGGTGAACTCACACACTACCTACAAAAGCAACAACCATACATTGACATATTTTTGGTATTTTGGTTAGTAAATAATGAAAAACAAAGCATGATAGAATCAAATATGCTTGGTGACCTCTCCTAACGCAAACCCAATGACTGAGGGGTAAGGAGGATGCCAAGGTGTGATCCCAAAGCCAATGCATATGATGAGATAGCATGAGGGATCTTAGGGTCAAAATTGGGGTCTTACATATTTCAAGCATGGATACAAAAGCCTCGATTTTTGGCGGAGCCAATGCTTTGGTTAAAAAATTTGCAAGCTATTATTTAGTAGATATAGGTAATAATTTGAGGACATTCTTTTGATCTTTTTCTCGAACAAAATAACAGTCAATCTCCAAGTGCTTCGTCCTCTCATGAAACACGGGATTTGAAGCAATGTGAATGGCACTTTGAGAATCACAATACAACACGGGTTGTTTGTTACTTGTAATGACCAAGTATTTCAAGATATAAAAGAGCCATTGTAATTCACACATGGTAGTAGATAATGCTCGATATTCAGCTTCTAAAGATGACCATGAGATGATTGGTTGCCTCTTTGCTCTCCAGGATATAAGGGAATTGCCAAGGAATAAAATGAAGCCAGTTGTGGATCTTCTTGAATCATGACATCCATCCCAATCTGCATATATATATCCTCTGATTTGAGTGTATGAATTCCTAGGAAACATAAGACCTTTGTCAGGATTTTGTTTCAAGTATCTTACCACTCTACATGCAGCTCTGAAATGAGCAGTTGTGGGAAAATTCAGAAACTAGCTAAGTTGTTGTGTGGCTAGAGTAATGTCATGTCGAGTGGTGTTAAGATATAAGATTTTGTCAATAATTCTTCTGTATGCTGAAATATCTTCAAGAGGTTGATTGTTGTCCTGATGAAGTTTTGATGAAGGATCGAGGGGTGTGCTGGATGGTTTAGATCTAAGAAACCCAGAGGATTCAAGAATATCCAAACAATATTTCCTTTGAGATATGCATATGACATTTTTGGAATGAGCAACTTCAATCCCAAAAAATATTTAAGGATTTCAAGATCTTTGATTTTGAAATTTTGATCTAGAATAGCTTTGATTCTAGAGAACCCTGTGAGAGAATTTCCAACTATGATGATATTATCAATATACACTAAGAGAACAATGAAACTTGCTTCATGTTTGAGGATGAATAAAGAGTAATCAGAAGTGGACTGATGATAGTCTTACTGCAAGAGAAGATGAGTCAGTGTTTCGTACCATTTTCTGCTTGCTTGTTTAAGGTCATACAAAATCTTTTGAAGTTTGCAAACTTGACTTTGTTTAGCCACAACCCCATCAGGAATGGACATGTAAAAATCTTCTTCAACTCACCATGCAATAATGCATTATTGACATCCATTTGATTAATGCGCCACTGTTTAAGTGAGGCAAGAGCTATTAAGGTTGTTACGGTTGTTAATTTTTCCACAGGTGAGAATATGTCAAAGAAATCCAAACCTTCTATTTGGTTGTAGCCTTTGGCTACCAATATAGCCTTATATCTTTCAATTGAACCATCAGCTCTGTGTTTCACCTTGTAGACCTACCTACTACCTATAGGTTTCACATAAGGTGGTTTCTCAACTAACTTCCATGAGTTGTTTGCAACTAAAGCATCTAACTCAGTATGCATTGCTTTCACCCAACAGTCATATTGGAAGGCTTCTTTATATGTTCTAGGCTCAATACTCTTTGTGATAGACATAGACAATTTCTTTTGAGAAGGAAAAAATGGTCAAAAGAATGAAAAAAATAAATTGGATAAGGAGTACCTGAGGGTGATGTATCTTGGTGACTTGTAGAAGAGTTGCATACATAGTCATATAGATAAGATGTAGGATGTATATGTCTAACAGGTATGGTATGATTGTCTTGGTGAGTTTCAATAGTAGGCATGGTTACTGGTGTTTGGGAATGTTCATTTGAGGTTTGAGTAGGTAAAGAGTCATGTTCATGTGTTTGTTGAGGTAGGTATGGCAGTTGTGTGCAGTCAAGGAAATGTGTCTTTTATTGAGATAGTCATAGTTAGTTATGGTTTGTGTATAATTTGGTGTATGGTAAGTCCAAGTAGAAATGGACTTGGAAGAATGGTAAGGCAGGATATGTTCATGATGAGTAAGGTTTCGTCAGACAAAAATCACATTGTTGTTAATATCTAGAAGGATTGTGCCTTTCATACCAGGCTTGTAGCCAAGGAAAATACACTTCTTTGCACGGAGGACAAGCTTGGTTCTATGTGCTTGTAAAGTGGAAGCAAAAGCAAGTGATCAAAACACTTTAAGGGCATGCATCTCAGGATTTTTCTGGTGCATAATGTAGTAGGGAGACTTGTTTTCAATAATGGGAGTGAGGAGTCTATTCATAATGAAGGATGCATGTGAAACTGCATATGACCAATATGGTTTTGGTAAGTTTGATTGGTAAAGAAATGAACAAGTAATATTTAGAATTTGTTGATGTTTTCTCTCAACTCTCCTGTTTTACTAAGGAGATTTTACATAGCTTGTTTGATGCACAATGCCATGAGAAGCATAAAATGAAGGAATTATGAATTTTGTGCCATTGTCCGTTCTAACAATCTTAACTTTGTGGTTATGTTGGGTGAGTATGAGGTTTATGAAATTGATCACATTTTTCTTGACCTCACTTTTATTTTTCATAAGTGTAAGCCAAGTGAATATGATGCAATCATCAATAGCAGCCAGAAAATATGTATGTCTATGAATATAAGGGATTGTAATTGGTCCCCAAATATCAAAGTGTATAAGATCAAAAGGTTGTGAAGCTTTGTGTGGACTGTTTGAAAAGGACAAATATCTTTATTTTGCAAAATGGCAAACATTACACACAAATTTTGAATCAACATTTATAAAGGGAAAAGTAGAATGTAAGGTATTCATACATTATACAGATATATGTCCTAATCTAAAATGTCAAATGGCATGGTCGGGTAAGGTGGCGGAATTTGAGCTAGAACCAAAACTACATACTATCTTATTCTCCATGACCAAGTAGTACAAGTCTTGAACTTTTTCCCCAAAACTAATCCTCTTCCTTGTGCTCCTTGCCTAAATGAAACAATTAAAGACATTAAATTCAATTGTGCAATCGATGGATTGACACAGTTTTGATACATATATTAGATTTAATAAAAAATATGGGACATAAAGCACATTTGTCAAGACAAAGTCAGGAGAAAACTTGATGGTGCTTGCATGTTTAGCAACAACAAGCTGACATGTAGGAATTCTAACATGGATATGGGGATTTCATTATATGAATGAAACCATTTGAGTGAACCACACATGTGGTCACTTGCACTCTAGTCTATGATTCAAGATCCTAGAGTGAAATTTTGACACGAAAAAGAATAAGAAACTGTAATAGAGTGCTTACCACCAATTGAATGAACTTGGTTTGAAGAGGTCTGTTGAGTTATGGTAGATTATTACAGCAATTGCATTAGCTGGTCATATTGTTTAAAGGTAATGGATGGAGATGCAGATTTGGCATCAGGAACTTGTGAAGCAATGTCTATTTCTTGATCATTTGTGGAAGAGTGATTTGCAAATTTCTTTGCATGTGAGGAGGAAATCCATGATTGGCATAACAATTATCAGTCGTGGGGTTAGTTTTACCACAATGAGTACACACACGATTGTTACCTTTTCCAAAAGAATATAAGCTACATGATTTTCCCTCAAATCTTTGAGAATCAGCAACATTCACAAGGGAAGTAGGACCTTCAGAAACATGAAAATATCCTTATTTTTCATGTTGAAGAACCATAGAAAAAATCTTGTTCATAGGGGGAAGATGGTCCATCAATAAAATTTTAGACTTAACAACAACATAATTCTGATTTAAACTAGTCAAAAATAGAATTGCATACAAAGTAGTATGATTCTTTAGAGCATTATGCATAACTTGACATGAACATTTGATTCGACAAGAGCATGTGGGAATGAGAATGTAAATTTCAAGTTCTTCCCATAAGATCTTTAAATCATAATAAAATTCAGTAACTGATCTTGAATCTTGTTGCATAGCATATATTTCTTGCATCAACTCAGAGATATGTACCAAATCTCCTTGAGAGAAACATTCTTTGAGATCGATCCAAACATCAATAGCATTTCCACGAAAATGATAGATTGTGCAATGGATTCAGAGACTAAATTGATGATCCACAAGTGAATAAGCATATTGCATCGATTCCATGCACGATACAATGGATCAAAATTGTCAGTGACATGATCAATGTTGTGATCAATAAACTCAAGCTTCATCTTTCTCCAAGAGCTCGACGCATCGGATGAGCCCAAGAGTGATAGTTTGTGCCATTGAGTTTTAGTGATACACTGACTAAAAAAGGTTCATCACTAGGATGAACAAAGAAGTGAGTGGATTTGTCCAGTGTGGATCGGTAGATTGATTACGAGGAGGAGCCATTAAATGCGAAAACGACGCACTCTCAGATCGAAAGACTCAAAATACCATGTTAAGAGATTAAAAACTCCATGGAAACTCCATGATTAAAGGTGAAGAAAGTACGAAAGAAGAAGAAGTGAAAATCATATTGAATCACTTAAGAGTTACAATATGAGTGTGACTATATATATATATATATATATATATATATATATATATATATATATATATATATATATATATATATATATATATATATATATATATATATATATATATATATATATATATATATATATATATGAGGTGCACTCTATCTAACATGCAAATGCTAGTAGTGTAACATTCATAACAGAATTTTGTTATGACAATTATAAATAAACTCAACTAACTACATTGTTTGTGTGTGAAGTAACTCTATTTTCATCATGCATATCTCTTTTTTCTAATGCACTTTGATAACATCTTGAAAAAATCAAATATTTGAATCAAGCTAAGAGAATAAAAAGAGAAAAAGTGAGATGATGTCTTAATTTTTGAAAGAGAATTAGTGTATCTTTACATAAACCAAAAGAAGATATTTATACTACTAGAACTACAATTATTACATAAATGTGATAATTTATTCTAAATTGACATTGTAAATAGAAGATTACTATTCTAAGTTGACATTTAATAGATAATTCATATTATTATTTTAAGTTGACATTTTAAATAAATATTTATAAATAATAATAAATAATTTTCTTATTTATTATAATAAATTGACATTTATCATTTTAAAAAATACAACTAATAAGTGACAAATGACATGCACTTAACTAAGGACACTAAAGAGGACACATGCACTTAGAGCTAATGTTGTTGATTTAACTACAACAGATGCTGGCATTCTTCCTTTGTCTTTCCTCAAGAAAAGTCCTTCATAAATAGGTATATTAATAACAACCAAAACTCCACTTAGTAAAACTTGCAATAACATTGTCTCAAATATCCTAAAACCTTCTCCACTTAACACAACCACCTTTAACAACATCCCAACAAGACAAAACAAATTCAGCATTGCAATTGTAGCCAATAAAGTGAGCATTGGAGAAGAGTTTCCAAACTCCATAATTTCATTCTCATATCTTTGAGAAACATCTTCTTCAGCTACCTTAGTAGATACTATGAATCCTGAATTTGAAAATCCTATAAACTTCAACATGGTGTCAACAAAAGCAAAAAGGTAAGAACTTGTTCTTTTATATAGCCACATCCTTAAGTCATTCCACCAACCCTTGATTGTTCCTCCTACCCTCAAAAACTCTATCAAACAGTATGTTGAATCACCAACTATCACATAAGCAAAAGGGATGAACCATGGACTTGAAATCTGATCAATATCACCAAAATAAAACTTAGAGTAACATTTGTAGAAATTATAAGACATTTGATGCATGCTTTACTTGTGTTCTTAATATGTTAACATCAATTTATTCTTATGAAAGACGGACACCTTTAAAAATAGATGTGTTGCAGTGTCCGACAGTCTGACACTTATATTAAACTCGTACGATACGAGTTCGAAAATTCAAACAAGTGTCGGCACAATCAAACAACTGCCTCCAAAAAAAATAGTCTTTTCTTTGCTTCAGCACTATTTGAATGACTGTCTAACACTCATTCTATATGTGTCAGACAAGTGTTTAAAAAAATTCTTTTTACAAATCTCGCATATTTAAAAGAGTTAAACATGTATTCAAACAATATTATCAATAATTATCATGTATGTAGTTGTGGCGATGTTCTATATTTTTGATATTATTGATGTCGGAGTGTCGGTGTTGAGTCGTGTCCATGTATCAGTGTCAGAGTGTATGTATGAGTTTCATAGATTCATAGAATGTGTGCTTCATAGATTCATTCTTACCTGTGGAAACAAGGGAATGCCTCTGAGGAGAAAAAGTGAAGGGATGATGCAATAGTATAGAGTTGGAAAGGAGTTTAAAGCCCATAAATTATAGTGACAATATGCAAGTTGAAGGCCTAAACTTATTAATCCATAAGGGTACCAAAGAGTACTGAACTTAGAAAGCACAATTTGAAAACCTCCTTCTGACCATCTCTTATGTTGAATAAGTGCTTCTGGCAATGTGGTTGGAGACAAACCTAGAAAAGCCTTTCTTGTTGGACTATAGCATACTGATTTCCATCCTTTACATAAAATCGATAATCCTGTCACTATATCCTCCACTGCACAATCATAAAGTAGTCCCATCTGCAATCAAATACTCACACAGTCACACATTGATTAAATTAACATCTTGCAATTTTTGATAATTTATGAAAAAGAGTGTGAGATTCACCTCTTTTCCCCATGATGTGTTTTCCTCATAGGTGCAACTTGCAAGAGGCTTTGATTTTTCTTCCATCTCTTGTAAACTTGCTTCTATCCTATGGTTAATATTTTCATCATTTGCATTGTTCCAATCATTTCTGTATTGTTTGTTAAACTTTCTTCCGCAGAGTACATCTCTTCTATGAAAGCAGCCAGTTCCAATATACATAGGCCCACCAAATCCATCTATGCCAAAGATTTCAACCTACATGTGTCTTTCTCATAGTTTAGTTTTTTTAATAAGCTATAATACAAAATTGAAGATGTAAACATTGAGCTTACTAGTGTTATTATCTTACGGAATTCGAACCAGAAAGGAGCACACTCTCAGTATTTGAACTTATTATTGTTATACAAGGGGAGTAACTTGGATCACAAGAAAACAGTTACTTGGATTCCAAGAAACCAAATGTATATAACTTCAATTTTATTAGCATTAATAACTAATTTACCTCATAAGGTATAAGGAAAGCACCGCTGTATATATCATTTTTTGTAAGATTTTCAAAGTTCTGAGGAGCCTGCACAAAGGCGATTTCATGGCCTTTATCTTCATCCATGAAGAAGCAAAGTGCATCTCTTAAAGATTGTGGATTGTTTGAGTACATGTCGCAATCTACATTCAGAATGATTTTCCCATTGCTGATCATTGATGACACTCTTATCTGCATTCAGGTCCAACAATTAATTTGACAGAAGATCATATACAAACTTAGTCCTAAAC
The DNA here is from genome assembly GCF_024323335.1 of Lathyrus oleraceus. Classification (NCBI taxonomy): domain Eukaryota; kingdom Viridiplantae; phylum Streptophyta; class Magnoliopsida; order Fabales; family Fabaceae; genus Lathyrus; species Lathyrus oleraceus. The sequence goes on from NC_066583.1 coordinate 362,882,934, forward strand.
TTTAATTCATGATAAAAAATGGTTTATGTATATAAAGTAACATAGAGTACCAAAGAATTCATGGCTCCAGCTTTGAAGTTATGTGGAAAGTGAGGTCTCTTTTCACGAGCCAAATATACTAAGGCGGGCATAACAATTCCATCTTCATCTCTTGCATTCAAGTCATTTCTATGAAGTAGTATCTATATCAAAAGATCAATACAAAGCAACTATTAGTTATATATGTTTATCAGATAGTTTAGACATATTTGATTTCAAATATGAAGTTATTTTAAGCCATCAGAAAAGAATTCAGTGCAAAAAATAATATACATACGTGAAGAATTGTGTCATGATCACGCTTAGATGAATACGAATCCCACTGAGAAAATCCCTTATAATTTGAGTAATCTTCCTCTCGTACTTTACCAAGCTTTGATGCTTTTTCTACCCGACTTTCCATTTCTTGGTACAATTTCTATAATCAACGAGACACAAGCATCATACATAACAAGAAATTCAACATATTCATGCAAAAATTTGAAATGTACTATTACAATAATGGAGCCAAGACACAAATAACTATGAAATCAATTTCCAATTTTGTTACCTTGATGGCCAAAAGCTCTTTACCATTGTTTGAGTTAGTAGTGTCTAAGGTCTTGAAATATGCATTTGGTGACCTAGGTTCAACCTTGAATCTCTTGCAAAATGGTAACCAATGTTTGGCAAATTGAGAAGCCTCTAACATAGCATAAAATGTAACATCTGATCCAGCATCATCTGAAAGATACACACTAAGCTTCTCTGTTGGATAATCATAAGCCATCACTGATAACACTGTGTTAATCACCATTATTGGTGGCTCAATCTCTGGATCTGCCGTACACACAAATATATCCACTTTTGGCAACACTTTCTCATATCTGCTTCACAACATGCACACTCATTAATCATTGCGACACTGATAATATTTTGAAAAAAATGAATAAATTAAATGTAATCACTGGAATCAGATAATGACATATATATATATATATATATATATACCTTTGAGAGAGTACTTGAGGTAAGGGTTGTCTAAAAATAGGGTTCCATCTAAGGTTTTGACGAAGGAGCCAATAAAAACCAAACCATAGTTCAGAAAAAAGCAATCCAATCCAAACAATCCAGTTTCCATCTTCAAACTCTTTGGATATGTAGCTCAATCTGTAAATCCAAATAGAGCAAATTCCAACAAACACTGAGAAAGAAAATATTATATACATGAACCTTCCAGTAGCTTTTCTTGTCTCAAACAATGGATAACACTCTTCTTTCGCCATCAATGAACTTTGCTCCACTTGTTCTGTCAATTGTCTATATTATTTAAATTAATGGCATCTGCTATTTTTATAATAATGCATTTCTTGTTTCTGATATTTTGTTTTTACTCCATTTTCTAGCACCGAGGACCCACCCTTTCTATTATTATAAAGTAACAAGACAAATACCCGTGCTATTGTACGGGTCTTGCTACAAGTATTTAGTGTGAATTAATAAATATATAATAAATATTATATTTAATTAATTAGTTAAATATAATATAAAATTAAATCAACGCATTTGAAATTTTATCTTTTTTAATAAAACATTTTAAAAGTTTCAACTTAATTAAATATAATGATTATAATAATCATGGATTGAGTTTTGAATAAGTGCATTAAATTGGTTAATATCTATAAATGTATATTTTGTGTTTTTTATTTATTGATAACAAACATATATCTGACTTTTTTTATATTTATCAAAAAAATTATCACTTATTTTTCTCTATCAATAATAAATAAAATTTAAATATTTTATTATTATATTCATCAGTGGAAAATCTCATGTCACACCTTTTTATAAAATTAATCAATGTCAAATTCAACGAAAAACTTGTATTTTGTGTTTTTTATATTCTTATTTCATAAGAATGTTTATCAATATTTTATTTATATAATGAATAATTAATATATATTCCGTATTTTTTATATATTAATTATAAATTTTTGTATGATTTTTTTAATAATTGTCCGTAACAAATATTTGTTTTGCGATTTTTTAGAGGATCAATAAAAAAATATATGTGTAATATAATTTTTTAAAAGTATCAATAACAAATACTTATCTAGTATTTTATATATTAATAAAGGTCAAATATGTTTATAAAATATACTAATATCCTCGTGAATGTATTTTTTTAAAAATAAAACAAATCATATATTATTAGATTAAATTACTGTTTTGCCTTTCTATTTTACCTGATTTATAATATTGATTATTATATTTTAAAATTAAACGGTTTTCGTCCCTCTCATTTTTTTATACTATAAATTGATGAATTATCGATTTTTAAAGTTATTTTTTATTTATTATGTTCCACAAATGATTCTTATATGATTATTTGTCAAATTTCACATATCACAGATGATTTTAAAAATTTAGAAATCATCAATTTTAAGGAAGAAATTGTAAAAGAGAGACTACAAGAGATTGGTTTTAAAATAGGGGACTGATTAGATAAATAAGACAAAATAGAGGATAAAAAATTTAATTAAACCATTTTATATTTATTTTAATTTTTATTTAAAATATATTAAAATTTAATGATTAATTAATTAGAGATAAAATGTATGTATATAAATGGTACGTTGCTACTATTTCTAAATGATTCATTTTCTTAGAAAAATTAACAAAACTTGAATTAATTATAATAACATAATATAACTATTTAATTTTTATTATAATTAAATTAATATAACTTTTTGGATTTTAATATATCAAATTAATATTATAATAATTTGCAAGTTGGGGTATGACATTTTTATAATATATTATAATTATTTTTTATTTGTTTAACTAATATATATAATATAATATGTAAAATTTATACGTGAATGATATAAATACTTTATATATATAATAAACACATGTCAAATTTGCAAGCGGGGGTAGTATAATATTTTGGTGGTAATATGTTTCCTAAAGTTTTATAGTGGATATTTTTTTCTTTTGTGCTATGAATTTCCAATCATAAGAACTACTCCATATATAATTTGCAATTTTGCAACTCGTGAATCATAAATAATCGATAACAAATAAATCTTATCCCATTAAATAGAGTGGATTACATGGATAACCTTTCGTCATAATGTTTTATTGTATTTTTATCTAAATTATTAATCCCGTATTAAATTAATTGTATTTTTCAGTTAGTTAGTTATATATTTAGTTTAGTTTGTTACTTGAGTCTCAAGTAAACTATCTTGTATATATATCTTATGTTTATTAAATAGATGACAGAGCCAAATGTTCAAATATAATAATACTCAAGTTGTGTATTAGTAATGTGAGCAACTAGAAGATTCTTCTTTTTCTTCATCGATTCTTCGTTTGAGCTTCAACAATGGAGGCTCAGGATTATGTCACCTCCTCCATAACACAAAACAACAACAACACGATATACAACAACACGATACACAACAACACTAACAATCAGAACAATCAAAACACCAACAATCAATCCTCAAAGAATTCAGCCATTGATCAATCCAGACCATATTATCTTCATCATGTTGAAAATCCTGGTGCAGTCCTTGTTTCTCCACCTTTATCAGAAAATAACTATGAATCTTGGAGCCTGTTCGATAAAAAGAGCACTTTAGAGCAAAAACAAGATCATGTTCATCAATGGCAAACTCATGAAACCTAAAGAAGATGATCCTCTCTTTGATACATTAGAAAGATGCAATAACATTGTGCTTTTTTGGATATATGCATCCATCTCACCTGACATTGCTTAAAGCGCCATCTATGTCGACAATGCAACCCAACTATGGACGGATCTTCAAAACCGACTTTCAAAGAGTGATCATTTTTTCTTATTTGATCTTCTACGACAAATTCATTCCATACGCCAAGGTGACAAATCAGTGACTACATATTTTAACGAGTTGAAGACTCTTTTGAAAGATTTGGAGTCCCTTAGAATTCTCGCAAATTGCACATGTGGAGCTTATCTCACCGCCAAGAAGCAATGAGATATGAAGTATACCATATGTTTTTTGAAAGGTCTTAATGACAACTTCAACCATGTCAAATCCCAAATCCTCATGGTCGAGCCTCTCCCTAATGTCACCAAGGTTTTTTCATCCATCTTGCAACAAGAACGCCAATTAACCTCTCTTATCACTTATGAATCTTCTAAGGTTCTTATGAGAAACACAAAAACCTCTAAAGTTAATGGCATATTTCATCAAAAACAAGGAAAAGGTCGCAGTAAACCAAGTTTTCAAGGAAAGACTGCATTCAATTCCAAAGTTTGTTCCTTCTGTGGAAAAATTGGTAACACCCTTCACACTTGCTACTTCAAACATGGATTTTCACCTGGCTTCAGGTTTGGATTCTCCAATAATATTGATCCATGCGATGAGGCTCATTCTCTAGCTTCAAATAATGTTGAACATCCTACCAACAAAGTTGATATCACTCCTGACATGTATAACAAGCTAATAGCACTTCTCAACAAGATTGAACCCTCACCTGATTCTGATCTTCACATCATTCATGTATCATCTTCAGGTTTAATTCATCCTTCAATTCATGTGAAAGGTAGTTCTTTGAACAATAATTGGATCATTGATACATGTTCAACTGACCACATTTGTCCTTCTCTTAATCTCTTATATTCTCATCACTATATATCACCTATTGTTATCAAATTACATAATGGATCACATATTTCATCTACAATCTCTCACATGGCTCTTTCATCATTTTATTATTCAGGTTACTGGCATTGTCAATAATAATTTTGATAGGAACTCCGTAGCGACATATTATTTCCTTTTTGATAAACCGTGTAACCATTTGTCGAGTGACATTGGTGTATGAAGCAATTTCCACCCACTTAGTGAAGTAATCAATAGCGACTAAAATAAAACGATGATAGTTCGAAGCTTTTCGTTCGATCATTTCAATCGTATTGATTCCCAACATAGAGAAGGGTCATGGTGATGTCAATTCGTTTAAAGGAGTTGGTGGCACATGAATCTTATTAGCATAGATTCGGCATTTGTGGTGTCTTTTAACGTAGTTGAAATAGTTAGACTCTATAGTCGTCCGATAATATCCATCTCGAAGGATTTTCTTGGCCATAGCATGTCCATTGGCGTGGATCCCTTTAGAACCCTCATGGATTGCTTTTACGATCATGTATGCTTCGTGCCTATCCGCGCATCTGAGAAAGCCATGTCGTAGTTTCTTTTGTAGAGTATATCTTCGTTGAGGAAAATTTAGAAGCAAGTCTTTGCATAGTTTTTCGGCCACCGATGGATACTCTTGTTTTTGAAGGAAACACATGATGTCATGGTACCAAGGTTTTCCATTAGATTATTCTTCGATTGTAAAAAAACGGTTGGTTCATATCTAAGATCCATCTTTATTACTGTTGCTTCATTAGGGTATTTTACTTTGTACATTGATGATAATGTAGCTAAAGTGCTTGCCACTTGATTTTCTTCTTTGGAATGTGATGAAAGTTAATTTCTTTGAAATTCTCCATCAATTCTAAGAATTGATCATAATAGGGAATCAAATTTAGGTGACGGGTTACCCATTTGACTTTTATTTGATAGATAATGAGCGTTGAGTCTTCTCATACCTCCAGAGTTTTGATCCTTGGGTTGGTAGCAGCTTTGAGACCCATGATACAGGCTTCATATTCAACCATATTGTTTGTGCAGTCGAAGTATAATCGTCCAGCAAAAGGAATATAACAATTATTTTGAGTGATCAAGATGGATCCAATTCCATGCCCCATAGCATTTGAGGCACCAACGAGAGCGAGCTTGCGTCGAGCCTCTGATTTAGGTCCCTCATATGGACCAGGAATATCATAGTCTTTTATAAGCATTACATCCTCATTAGGGAAGTCAAACGACATTGATTGATATTCTTCCAAAGGTTGGTGAGCAAGATGATTTGCTCGCTTCCTTTAATTGCCTTCTGGGTAACATATTGGATGTCATATTCAGTCAATAACATTTGACAATGAGCTATTCTTCCAGTGATAGCAGGTTTTCCGAATATGTACTTAATTGGATCCATTTTGGATATCAATAAAGTAGTATGACAGACCATGTACCATCTTAAGCTTTGAGAATCCCATGCCAGAGCGCAATAAGTCTTCTCTAAAAGTGAGTATTTGGTCTCATAATCAGTGAATTTCTTGCTTAGATAATATATGGCGTGTTCTTTCCTGCCTGTATCATCCTTGACCAAGTACACAACCCATTGATTCATCTAGAACTGTGAGATACATTATCAGTGGTGTCACACCTTGATTTTGACCCTGAATCTACGATTGAATACATTCATCATAGTTGTTGCATATCTGCATAGCATAACATGCATTCCATACCGCATAATACCTAGAATATCAGTCGAAATAATTTTTTTAGATTTACAGGCAAACCAGTTGAATCAATTGTCAAATATGTGTCAATACAGCAGGTGAATTTTTTTCAAAAATCAAGCTTGTAGACATCAGTTTTATTAATCTACATTTCACGTAGTTTAACCTGATGTGCTCGATTTATTTTTCGGTCACATTTTGATCCGTTTGAGCATTTTAACCTGGCGTTTTCCATTTCAAAATTTGATCAAAACTTGTATGTTTCCGAGAGGTTTATTCGACGCTCATCATTTTGGTGCATTCAATTTATTTTTCAAGCATTTTTGCGCCTGATTTTTATTCATTTTGAGTGTTTTTATTTTTTTCATTTTTGTAGAAATGTTCAAAATAATTAAATAGAACTAGTTGTAATTTTATTTTGATTATCTAAAATTGTTTAAATTTTATTTGTTTTAGACTCATTTAACACTCAAAATATTTAGACTAAGGTCAATTTAGACATTTGTTTTTTTGTAAATCCTAATAATTTGATATAAATAATATGGCAATGCAAGAGAGCTAGAAGAGGAGTGACATACCAATTGATCGGCGGAGCATTAACGGAAACAAATCTCACTTTTCATTCGCAAACAAGAAAAAAGGGGCTTCATGAAATAGATTTTAATCTCACACAACTTACAAATGATGCACATGCCTTCTACTGTTGATAAAGGCACATACTTCATTTTTCTATCCTAGATTGTTTATACAGTAAGTAAAAACCTCTCTTATTTTCTTCCAAACAAAACATCATCCTACCACTCACATAAGTCATTAACTACCAAATTTCATAACTTTCATTCATATATCACTTTTCCACACTCATACTCACTCACATAAACTATTAATCACCATCCATCTATCTTTGGAGCAAACCATAAGTCTTAATAATTATTTCAAAAGGATACCTACCAAAGACAAAAACTGTAAAAGCACTTTTAGAAAGGGATTTTTTGCTGCAAAATCAAGATGGATTAGTTATAGCTAAAGATGTTGGTGTTGTTCATAAGATAAGAGAGGAAAGAGAATAAAATAGATCTTCCAGTTCTCACATGAACCGATCAAGGTCACCACCACCATCGTCGTTTCTACACCACCATTTTTTTCTGATTCGGTAGATTCCTTTTACTCTTAGTATTCTATTGTTCTGTGTTTTCTTTTAAATGAATGTTTAAATATTCCTTTATTTCATTTTGAGATAGGCCTAGGTTGTATATTTTTTATTTCCATGAAAGAGTATGAAGGAAGTGAGATTGAGGGAAGAAGAAGAGAGAATATTTTGCTTTACTGCATTTTAATGTGTGATAGAAGAGAAAGAGTTTAAGTTGAAAATGAAAATGTTCTTTCTTTCTCGGTGTATGTGAGATGAAGAAGAGGTTTTATTAAGCACCTCCACGTGTCTCTTTTTAAATGGGTGGTTGTTGAAAATAAAAAAATAAAAATAGAAATTGCACAACAGTAAGTGCAACGCCTCCACTTCTTATGCAAACTTTTTTTTCTTTCTTTCTCTTTTCTTTGTTATTTATTTTATTTATTTTTTAAAAAAAATATATTTTATTTTGTTATCTATTTATTTTTCTATTATGATAACTAGCGTCCAAACGGGCACTCCGTGCCCATTTGTCCGCTTTTTTTTTATGGCGCTAACGGGTGAAAATATTAGCAGCGTCTTTTTTTTATAAATTTGATTTTAATATAAACTAATTATATGATGAAACATATGATATTTATTCATATACAAATTAAATTTTGTTTGCAATATGTAATATTAGCGCATTAAATTTGGTTTGAATTGAGAAAACCGCATTGTGACGTGATTATATTCAACCGGTTTTTTCAAGAAAATCAATAATGTGAGTGGAATAATTTGATGGTTAGAAATACCGTATTATGGAAAATCAAAATAGGTTACACCAAAGTTAAATTTTGTGTATATATATTGTTATAGATTGTTCAAAACAATAAGAAGAAAAAAAAATATTTCTCACAGTTTATTAAGCAAATAAACATAAACATTAACAGAGATATTAAGTGACATTGTTGCTTAATAGGAATGTCAATCACCGAACTGAACTCATAAATATCTCTTTTTTCACTGCAAAACAAATGAAGTAAATTAATATAGTAAAAAATATAGTGTAATCTAGTGAGTACACGCCAAGTGTGACATTGAAAAAGTATAGTTAAACGATTAAACATAATGGATAAATACCTGAGGTTGTGACAACAAAATTTCTTTAAAAACTATATTTTTGGTAAAATCCCCTTCTTCCCCCTCTACTTTTCCGTCTTTAATTAGCACTCTTGTTGCAGCCCGCGAAACACCTTTTGATAAAGCAACATACAATTGTCCGTGACTGAAAACATGTCGTGGAAGATAAATTCCGAAATTTGGAATTGTTTGTCCTTGTGATTTATTTATAGTGATTGCAAAACTTAGTTTGACAGGAAACTGTTTTCTAATAAGCACAAAAGGAAGTCCTGCACCATCAGTGGTTTTGAGCTTAATTCTTGGCAAGAAAGCTCTTTTTCCAGCGTTGTGGCCTGTAAGTATTTCAACATCAAGCAAATTCATAAAAAAAACCACGACATAACAATCTTGTCCCATTACACAACCCAAATTTAGGGTCTATGTTACGCAATAACATCAGAGGAGCCCCTATTTTTATCTTTAAAATATGTGGTGGTAAAGTACCAGGAGCAATTGTGTGTAAGTATTCCTGTTGATATAGATTATGAGTATCACCCTCAACCTCATCAAAAGATAACAAAATATGTTCATCTCCAGGGAACTTATTAATAATCATGTCATTCAACATATGTACATCACAATTTTTTAGAGTAAGTATGGCTCTCTCCACCATATATGAAGCATCCCATCCATGGTTTTCTAATTGGGGAAATGTATGTTGTATAAGCTTTTTTATGGAGTTTTCTCCTTCCCATGGTATTACAATTTCAGCAGACATCTTGACCATGTCATCCTCTTTAGCGGGTTCATTGCCATCTCCAATCCTTATTACAAACTGTGCAAACTCGTGGTCATGAATTAATCGCATATTTTGGCGCAAGTGTAGGATCTTTGTGGTGGCCCATAATTGAGACCTAACAATACACGCTGAAATCATTTGTCCTCTACTTCCTTTTTCAATAACATGAAGCACCTGGCGAAAATCTCCTCCCATGATCATTATTTTTCCACCAAATGGAGCATTGATATTCATAATATCTTGCAGTGATCGATCTAATGCTTCCACACAATATCTACTTATCATGGGTGCTTCATCCCAAATGATTGCATTGGTTATTCTAATGAGTTTTGCAAGGTCACAATTCTTTGTTATTTTGCAAATAGAAATGGGCTCTATATCAATGGGGATCCCAAATCGAGAGTGTGCAGTTCTATCACCAGGTAATAATGTAGCAGCTATACCTGAGGAAGTTGTTGCTAAGACAATTTGACTATTATGTCTCAAATTTGCCATTATAGTTCGATAAAGGAAAGTTTTACCTGTTCCTGCAGGACCATCAACAACAAAAATTGACTTTGTTTTTGGTGGATGGCGTTCATAATTATATTGTAAGCACTCATCTGGTCATTATTTAACTTCTCAACTGATTGAATGTCTTCATCTGGAATTTGGACCGACAACTCTTCTTGAATAATTGTTGGCACTCCCCCGACTTCATTTGTTTCCATTGTCAATATTGGAAGATCATAGTTTTTGATTAGTTTTCCATGTAGCAGCAAAAGATCTCTCAATTCCCTCAATAACATATCTTCAAAGTTATTTCCCACAACAATATTTGTCATTTGATAATCCTCCACCATGTAGGGATGAAACTCATTAAATAGGCCTCTAACATCAGTTGGTTCACAAAAAATTAATATAGTCACAAACAACCTTCGTAAAGCATATGGCATGCGCATATTTGATGCTTCAAGCATACATTCACGAATACTATTGTCACTCTCTAATAACCCCCAATCCTCAACTTCTTTTTTGAACGTGAAAAAACATGAACCATTATGTGTAAGAAGGCATTCCCAGCTTGTTGGACCTCTTAAATGAGACAACAAAACACGTAAATAAAATTTCTCACCTTCTGAAGGAGATACTGTATAGATTCGACCAATAACTTTTCGTTTTGTCCGTCTTCGCTGCCATTTTTTGACCCCTTTTAGCCAACAATAATGCTCTGGAATCTCTCTGTACAAATAATTCCTAGCATCTGGATCCATTTGGTTTAGTGCAAAGAACTCAGTGAGCATGGTTACTGCATTTTGGTTATCATTTAGTACATCTGTGATTCTTTGATGCTTATAGAACCGCACTTGATGATGATTTGGCAAGTGGATTTGTAGTCTTTCAACAGAGGGGTATAACTTGTAAAGTGTGAATTTAAATATTTTCCACAATGCCTCTGGAGCACAAATCCATCTTGTATCAACATATTGTTGAATATCATCCATACCTGTACCTCTGTGAACCTCCATTGCAACTCGATCAGGACCTTTGTAAACATATTTATACAAATATTTAATACTTTTGATGATGCTGCAAATCTCAACATTGATGTGACAATCGTACTTCAACAACAACCATGGATTATAAGGAACCACCCATCTATTATCAACAGACTTATTTCTATTTAAAAAAATGGGATCACTAAACCTTCTCATGTACTCAGGATATGAGTCATTTCCCTGACGCGTCTCTTCACAAAAGTCTTTTGGGTATCTTTTTTTACAATGACCATTCTTCATACACGGAGAGCTTTGATTCAATACTCCACATGACCCGTGGATCATGTGTTTTAACACAGCTTCATACAATTCTGGTTCAGATTCATGTCGTGGTATTTCTGCTTTCACCACACTATCATACTCTTCAGGTTCCCGTAACTTGTCATCAGTATCCAAGATGAGTAGCATATGCACATGTGGTAGTCCACGTTTCTGAAATTCGGTTACATACATATAACTTTTAACCCTCCCTAAGACTCCTTTGTTAATGACATCATCCTTCAACTACTCAAATTTTGATCGAAAAATTCTTGTTAACAAATCAGGTCGATCTTGTGGGGTTTGATGGAGGCCTAGTTCGGAAGTTATCTCAATCCAAGAAGGATTGCATGTCATTGTAAGGAATATGTCTGGTTTACCATTGTTAAGAACAATGGCCATACCATCTTGGTATCTCTGTGTCATATCTCGCTTACTGCCAATAAATGACGATGGCAGTATTGTTCTTTGTCCGACATTATCTATAGAAATATATGAAAAGTATAAAAATTAAATGTGTGGATAGTGGTATAAACATAAAGTATACACTCTTCAGGTATAAATATAATATGTTATATTAAATACCTGCGTTATTCTCCCCATCGTGCAATGCATCTTGTAACCCCTGATATACCTCAGACCGAATATTATTTTGATTTCTTCGGATCCATCTCAACCTTCCTGTCTCAATCTTTACATAATTGTCTATAACATACTGTTGTAAAAGTCGACCCGATTTTAACAATACAGATTGATCATTACGACGAATCTACATTCAATAAAATAATCAATCTTAAATTATTTTTTCACACATTTAGAAGTATATTTCTTAGAAAAATAGTTCAGCATGTACCTGAAGCACATAACTGTAGTACTCTCGGCATGTAACATTTTTTCCAACAGTAGTTTTTGTTTCTATGTCCCAACCATATGTTCCGAACGGTAACAATATAGGATCATAATACCCCATTGTTTCTTGAACCTTTGTTAGCTTTCCATCACAATTGATGACATTTATATCTCTTCCACGTTCTATTGTATCTTCATCACCACCGCCTATAACAATTGTTGCGGCTTGGGAAGCTGAAGGGAGACTATATTGGGGTTGATTCGACGAACGTTCTTTAATGAGTAACCTACATTGTTCAATATTTGGCTCTAGTGCAAGCTGCCTAAACATGATGACAAACGGGTTGCATTGGTGGAATAGTTTTTGCAATTTATACACTACGGCTTGGTTAAGTATTGGGTTTTCCCTCATCCTATTTTGAAGCTCATGATCGGTATCATAAATGTATAACTGCAAGTAACGTGGCCTTGAACCTTGATTCGGATGAAAACCTCCTATTTTGTGATAAATTGCGCCTTGAGCACGAAATGTGTAAATACCACGACCAGTTGCAACCAAACTTTCATCGACATGAACACCTAGTGAAGTAAACGACATTACATGGTTGTAACTTCTAATATGTTGTCTAAAATGTTTGCCTTCAGTAGAACTGTCTAAAAATAACTGTAACAACAAAATAATTAAGAATTAAGTAACCAAAAATAGTTACAATTACTAAAGTATAAGCATAATCTTGTAAATATAACTGAAAATTAGAACCAAAGATGTGTGAGAATTGAGAACAACAAACAATAAAAGAAAATCAACTTCATAATTTTTTTATCATTTGTATTCATATCTGCAATATAGTTGTTGTAAGGATAAATAACTTACTCTAATTTTCTTCTTTTCTTCTAAATAAGAAATAACAGGGCATGTCTTGCACTGATTTTTTAATCCATGACCAACAACTACATTGAACTTTAAGGGTAACACAATTTTAGACGTCAAAACAAAAACATTATATTACTTTAATATTAAACTCTGAAAATATGTAAGAATGAAACTAAATGAAAAATGTAAAAAAGAATACTAATTGATATTCAAATGAAGAGAAAAAACTAACCAATATATATATATATATATATATATATATATATATATATATATATATATATATATATATATATATATATATATATATATATATATATATATATATATATATATATATATATATATATATATATATATATATATAACCTTTCAACCTTCATTTTGTCTGAAACCTTTCAACCTTCATTTTGTGTGAAGAAATAGAAAACAATTATGATTCCAAAGCATTCTGATTTTAAAGTAATATTGAACTCTTAAAATCTGTAAGAATGAAACTAAATGAGAAATGCTCTTAAAATTTGATTTTAAAGTAATATTTAAATGAAGAGAAAAAACTAACCAATATATATAACCTTTCAACCTTCATTTTGTCTGAAACCTTTCAACCTTCATTTTGTATGAAGAAATAGAAAACAATTATGATTCCAAAGCATTCAGATTTTAAAGTAATATTGAACACTTATAATCTGTAAGAATGAAACTAAATGAGAAATGTAAAAAAGAATACTAATTAATATTCAAATGAAGAGAAAAAAACTAACCAATATATATATATATATATATATATATATATATATATATATATATATATATATATATATATATATATATATATATATATATATATATATATATATATATATATATATATATATATATAATCTTTCAACCTTCGTTTTGTCTGAAGAAATAGAAAACAATTATGATTCCAAAACATTCTGATTTTAAGGTATTTAAAGATTAAATAATTGTGTGGGGATCAGTTAAAAAATTAAAAAGCAGTTGTATGTGTGAGAGAGGGGGTTATTGCCGCAAGTTATATAAATATTTTTCTTTTATAGTCAACATGTAACAACAAATTTTATTCATTAAAAATAAAAGAAAAAATAAATAAATATAAAGAGTATAATGGATAAATATAAATCATATTTTATATTTAAATATAATTTTAAAAAATTACAGTATGTGGAAGTTAATAATAGAAAGTGGAAGTGAGAGATGGAGTTAATATTAAGTGGAAGTTATTGTCGCAAGTTATATAAATATTTTTCTTTTATAGTCAACATGTAACAATAAATTTTATCCATTTAAAATAAAAGAAAAAATAAATAAATATAAAGAGTATAATGGATAAATATAAATCATATTTTATATTCAAATATAATTTTAAAAAATTACAGCATGTGGAAGTTAATAATAGAAAGTGGAAGTTAATAGTAAGAAGTTATATAGAAGTTGATAATAGTGGTTTAATAAGTAAAATATACAATAAAGTAAGGGTAAAAATGGTAGAAAAAAGGGCTACACCAAAATCAAGTTTTCCCTTTATATATTATTATAGATTAAGTTTAAGTGTATTGGGCTTTAGGCCAATGGTGATACTTGTACCCCTCATCTAAGCATGCACCCTTTTCTTCTTTATTATTATTTTCTTGTTTAATTTAAATTAGCATTTAGTTAATCAATTATTTATTTATTTAGTTGATTAGAATTTATTTAATTAATTTCCCTTTAATTAATAATTGAATTATTTGATTATTTGTGTTCAATCATTTAATTAGGTAATTTCTCTATATTTGTCCATGTTCATACTATCGTACATGTGAATAACCATGGCCGACATTTTGTAACAAAATGATTTTCACCATCAATTTCAATTTCAACTTCTAAGCAACTTCAACCCATTTGAAAAATCTATTTTTTTTAAAATCCTTGATCAACATCAATTTTCTTTTCTTTCTCGAAGTATTGGAAACCTTTTCAAAATAAACTACGAAAGAAGAGGACCGTTGGAATCCAGCATTCCGGTGAGAACCCTCGAATGATCGATCCCGAACAACGCATTTTGGGTTAACCGTTCATTCTTTTCTTTCGTTTCTTAAACCACCTTAATTAATCTGGACAAATAAGAGTCGTTGGGATCAAGCATTCTGGCGCAACTCTTTGAACAATTGATTCTTATCAAGTGTTCGTTGTCCATCAAACAATTTTCTTAAATAATTCGAATGAAAAAGGACCGTTGGAATCCACCATTCTGGTGGAACCCCGATTGATTGATCTTGAGGCTTATGTCTCGTTCTCATTAAGTTTCCGTGACTCACCTATAAGATACATCCAACACATCAAACTCTTTTCTCGCCGACGTTCGATTAATCTTCAAAACCTTTTATAATAAAGGATATCTTGTCTTAAGATGATGCAAAGCAATGCTTCGTCCACAATTGTTGAGTTGAGATAAGTGACGTTTTTCCGAATGTTGATTTGTAAATCCATTCGATGTGATGTATATGTCCGCTCCTCATCTGTTTTGGGTAAAATAATGTTTCTTGTCGATTAATACAAGATAGCTTTCGCTAAAATCGACCAACAAACAAACATTTTCTACCCAGAACTACGTAAGCCTTGAATTCTCTATTGCACCCGGAGATACGTAGGAGCAGGATTGTGAAATCTTGTCAGGCCCATTGATCGCGACTTTATGAATCGAATTTAGGGTACAAACTGCAAGTGCACAGTTCTATCGCGTAGTTTTAAAAGATATCGATCCCACAGGGACTTATGAATCGATATACCGTTATCTAAGGTTACTTCGTAAAGCTAAGGTGAATAATGTTTGATTGTTTGGGGGAAAGCTAAAAACTAAACTAAGATCTAGATTAAATATTAATAAAGCGGATATCGGTATGTAGTTCGTCGTAATTAGGGAATCAATCCTTTGTCGGTCTGTTGGTTTTAAAATAAATCTTTTCAGTTGACTTTATTGGTTAAAAGTTTTATCTCAAACTCTCGCTCTGTTGAATAAACCATGATTTTATGTTAATGTAGCTGTCACTTATAATTAAGTCAAAAAACCATTTTTTGAAAGCAATACAGTCCATAGAAACTCTTTTCAAGAAAACACTGACCGTTTAAACACCCTTATCTCAAACTCTCGCTCTGTTGACTTAGGTTATATAATTAAATTCGAATGCTTAACTCTCGTCCTCACATTCAATCTTTAAAAATACTTTTTGGAAAAGATCGGAATTTAATTAACTCTAAAACTTACTCTCGCCCTGATCTAGAATTAATGTCTAATTTACACTGTCCAGTTAAAACCTCAAACTCTCGCTCTATTGATTTTAACTTCTTTATGTCTTTTACTTTCGTAAAAACCTTTGTTATTAAACCTGTAAATTGAGACCGTAAAAAGAGTGATTTTAATTTTAAACTTAATTTAACCGACTTAGTCTTGATTCCTTGTTCCGCTTACTTTACATACCGATATCTAAGCGAATTAGCCAGACATGCTAAACAAACTATAATACTTATCATGCATAAACAGACTCATCCCAGGCAGATAATATAAATAAATAATAAAACAAAGCATTAAATAATAATTAAAGAACCTGAATGAGTTAAACAATAGTCTTGAACACTCCACCACAAGCCGGTAGGATTTGTTCTTGGATTCTTCAATTAAACAACAAATTAAAACGAAGGAAATAAAGCTAGATTCTAACGTAAGGTTAGATCCGGTAAAAAGGTGCACAATAGTTTCCGGTGTAGAAACTATTGTGCGAAAAGAATTAACTAAATGCTAAAAAGGAAAAAGGAAAATAGAAATTGCAAGGGAGATAGTGTAGAACTCGTAAAAATAATAAAGAAACAATACTACTTAAGTTGCTGGAAAAGAAAAATTGCAAAAGCGAAAACGGCAAAGGAAAAAAATGTGGAAAAGCTTCGGAACCCTTTTTGGTTTTGCAAGTGGCTATTTATATATGCTTGAGTAACCGCTTCCGCTGCCAAAAAGGTCTTCAACGTGCATAAAAGCGTGGCATGGATATAGGGCTCAACACTCCCTCAACGCTCAACGTCTCTGAGGCGTTCCTTGCGCCAAAAATGTAGGGGAATGGTGTGACGTTCGTCACACCATGTGTGACGTCCGTCACAGGAGTGTGCAAGGCGTGACGCTCGTCACGCCCTCTGTGACGTCCGTCACATGCACGGCACCTGCGTTTTGTGCTTTGGGCTGGGCTTTGACATTTGGTTCATTTTTCTCTCCTTTTTGCACCTCCTTTTCTTCCATTTTTACTTGTGCTTCAAAATAAGCCACCTGAGACAAATAGGAAGAAAATACCGCGTAATATCTAATAAAATGAAGTGAACTGAAACAAATAATAATAAAATTTAATTGAATTAAGTCCTAAAATATGATATAATTTCGTGTTATCAAACTCCCCCATACTTAGATCTTTGCTTGTCCTCAAGCAAAATTCAGTATAGAACTCGTTAAAGGTTTTAGCCAGGTAAAATTTCAAAACACACAACAATTCGTAATAGGTTGCAGGTGGATTTAGTTTAGAAGCAACTTGAGTTTAATCTTGGCATCAACAACCACCGACACAACCTAGATAACCCTGCCTTATGCAAATCAGTTCAAGTACACTATGATAGCTATCCTGGTTCCTTTACTCTTATTTCACCCGTTTTCATTCTAGCGAAATCACATTAAGCCCTTTATCTTTTCGCGCACATAGTGGAATAACCGGTTAGTGATTCTGATCCCCTTTTAGCTAGAAGTTCTGGTACATAAGTCGGATAACTTCGTTATTCAGTCCATTGCAAATTGCGGGGGATCGGACCGTAGTCCGCCCTACCAAGTTCAGTACCAGAAACCTGCTGAACCAACTTGTAATGGATCTTTCATATTATGTTTTTTTTTGTATGATCTGCAACCTTTAGATTAAATGATCTGGTAAGGATCCCCTAACTTAATTAGTGCATTTCCTGATATATATATATATATTTTTTATGTTACTTTGGGAATCATTCACTTATATTCATCGGCTCTCCACGTAGTTTGCTATTAAGATGGTGCTGACTTCTCGTATAAACTACTCGGGGTTACTATAAAACTAAAAGTTCAAGGGATTGGTATAATAGGTACTTACCCTGATCTAACATGTTGAGGTTCGTTTAGAGTGTTTGGCGGTAGTAGTCTTTGTCTTGATTCGTCCCAAGATCGATAAGATGAGCAACCTTTATACTTATTGGGTGTTGAATTTTTTTTTTGTTGTGGCTCATGAAAATTTGAGGGAATAGATAATAGAAATTTGTTCACACTCGGGACTTAACTTAGAGTAATAGAATTTTTTTTTTTTTTATAATATAAATAATAATAATTAAAATAGTAATGAAAAGAAAGGTACATACTTGAAGAAATGGAAATAGAAAGAACATGGTTTCCCCCCCATACTTAAATTAAACATTGTCCCCAATGTTTTAAGGAAATGAAGTACAATATGGAAAGGGAAAAAAAAAGAAACTACAACTAAGGCTGCCTTCCGCCTCTGGTTCTTGGGCCAGGTGATCTCTGACGTAAGTCTAAATTGCCGAACCTGCTGAATAACTCAGTAAACCGCTGGTCGGTTATGGCATTCCTAGCATCCTGTTGTTGTTGCATTTGACGCATCATTTGCATCATCTCGACATTTTGTGCCTGCATACCATCAATAGCATCCATGATGTCGTCGTTGGTTGCAGGCCTTCTTCGTCGACGACGTTGGGAGGATGGGCCAGTTGCATTACCGGAAGGATTGAGCGGGACTGAATGTTGTGTAGGAGGATGAGCACCTTGCTCCATATCGTCAAACTCGTCTGTGGGCGGGTTTGTTTGTGAAGGCTCGGTGGCTTCGGGAGCGTTTAAATCATAGAGGTGGCGGTCGGGGTTTGTGACATCAGTTAGGGCGATATTTGGTAGAACAACGCTTGGGACTGCCTGGTTGTTCACCATAAGATAATATCCTCCGCCTACTCTGTTCTTAATCAGGCGGCTGGATCGACAGTAGCTGATATCCATAGATAGGGGAGGTAGAGATTCTAAAGTTTGGAGTTTATCCCCTAGGTTTAGGCCAAGTGCTATGGTGGTGATTAATCCACCAATTATAAAAGGTTGCCGGCCTTTAGCACATAAGGTGCGGATATGATGAAATAGAAAGGAGGCAGCGTTTACCTTAGTATCCGGTTCGAAGACGCATTGGAGGAAGAATAGCTCCTTTGAGTTGACCTTGCTGTTGTTTGGTCTTCCAAAAACTGTGTTTTGCAGGATGCGGATAAAGTACCGGATAGTTGGATTATGTATATGGGAAAGAAGGAGCTCTTCCCAGTTGTAGGCATCTATACCAGAAATTTTCTTGAAAAGGTCGAAAACGTCAACTGTGTTCCAGTTTGAGTTTGGAGGGATTCTGGGGTGTACCTGACCTTCTATGGGAAATTGTAGCATGGTACTCAATTGGTTTTGGGTTAAGGTGTACTCGGTGTTAAACATACGGAACGTTGCGGTACCGGTTAAAAATTCGTCTTCACCGGTGGGAGTGGTGTAGTCGTATGAACTTAAGAATTCTAAGGTTAGGGATGGGTAGGTGGGTTGATTATGGGTGCAAAGGAAGGTTAAATCGGCTAGGCGGAGCATCCATTCGATACCTTGGAGTAATCCTAATTGTTGTAAACAAGTTAAATCGGGATACCTGGTGGAAACGACGCCTCGCTGTTGGAAACGCTTGAATTGCTCCCTTTGATAATTTTCATCTTCGGATCGGAAGATGATATTTCCGAAATTCTGATTTCCTGCCATTGTGATGAATGAATTTTGAAGGAGTGATTTGGAAAGAAAAGAAATGTATTTGATAGGAGAGAATGGTTTGTGGTGAATGAAGGAAGGTTTGGTGGGTATTTATAGGAAAAGAATTTGAAAGTTGGAAAGGAGGTGGTTGAAAAGTGAATGAATGTGGATAAATATGAATAAATGGGGAAGGTAAAAAGTTGAAGGGGTGTAACGTTCGTCTCCAACGGCTCCTTAACGTTCACCTAGTCTGAAGGGCGTTACGCTCGTTACAGGGGTGTGACGGTCGTAACAGGCTCTTAGCATGACGCCCGTGACAGAAGGTGTGACGGTCGTAACACTGTCTGTTTGGCTAATGTTCAGCTAGCGTCCTTCAGGTAAGTTATTATATTATTATTATTTTATTTTTTTGGTTGTTTGCTACTGATTGATTTATTCTGCAATTTAATTTCTGCTGCATGCTTATTCTACTTTGTATAATAATAAGTCATAGGTAGCAACAGTAGAGAACATAATAGCTATTGCATAATAAAATTAAATAAATAGCTTCAATAAAATGATCATAGTGTAATATTGGAAAGAAGAACAAAAGAAATGCGAAAAGGAAACAAATGCGAACATGAATTCAAATAACATTAATGAATAATCTAGCTTAAAACTAAATAACTAAGAAAAACAAATAAATACTATCCATCTGCACGATCTCTGGCCGGAGGAGCAAAAGAGTTAACACGATGTAGCAACTCGTGAAACTGATCTGTCATACTGCTCATGTACCCTAGAACTTCGTGTCTCATGTCAGTAAATTCTTCTCTGAGGGCGTCTTGTTCTGACATCAAAACTTCAATGGAGGTGTTATAATCAGTTCCGGACATATGATGCCGGAGGTCGGATACTGCTGATTCTTCGGTCTGAACAGGCTGAGGAGGAGGGTCAATATCATAATAGCCAGATGGTGTCTGAGGGTCAGATTCAGCATAAGGGATCTGGTCATCATAAGTCTCATAGTCATCATAAATCTCATAGTCCTGGATGGATTCAGTGGATCTAGCAGGAGAGGGGGTTTCGTTCAGGTTGTAGAGCCAGTTACTGCGGTTATGAACACTAGTCCTAGGATCGGGCATGGTGAATAGGCAAAGAACTTGGTTATCAATAATAAGCTCAAACTCGTCAGACCCTAGGTTTGCTATAAACATAGTGTTGAAGAGGAAGGGTATACTCATAGTAGTAATGCCACAAAAAGGGCTTAGGTCAAGCATAGGCTGACGTAATCCAATAGCATTACCTATCATAGTTATCAAACCGCCTATTCGGATTGGTGCTCGCTCATCTTGGATAAGGTGGTCCAAATTAGCTAACATAAAAGTGGCACCGTTTACTGGACGGTTCTGGGAAGCACAAAATATGATGAAGAGTTCATCACGTGAAACTGTAGTACTGTTTGGCTTCTTCCCAAATAAAGTGTGGGTCAGGATCTTATGGAAATAGCGAAAGGCCGGGTTGTGTATGTTTCCAGAGAGAAACTCATGTTCCTCGGGCTCGTCATTTCCAGTCAACTTACCCCAAAAGTGTTCAAGTTCTCTATATTCAAAAAGTTCTTCCTGGCTTACTGTGAATGTGTCAAAGGAGGTAGGAAAACCCAAAAGGTTGGTAAAGTCTCTAATATTAAATTGGTACTCCATGTTGAACATTCTGAACTGGATAAAACCTCTGCTAATTCCTTTTCCATGGCTGGGTAGATAGATTAATGAGCTAAGGAATTCTAGTGTGAGTCTCCGGTAGGTGGTGAAATGTCTTAGGATAGGGGATGTCTCCCATCCTATCTGATTCAGCAAATACAGGACACTTTGTCTCAGTCCAAGGGCAGTCATAGCCCAATCATCAGCATATAAACTAGGTAGCATCTCTCTAGTAGCTAGTTCTTCAAACTTTTGTTTCTGAGCCATCCCTCTGAATTTGATACCCATACGATCAATATGTCCCATCTGGTTAGTGTTAGCTAGAGAAAAGAAAACATGAGTTTTAGTCAGGATTTGGCCAAATGCCGAAAGAAAAAAAAATTATTATTAAATTAAAATAAATTAGGAATGAATACTAAACAGAAATTAAAAGAATAATTAAGGAAGAAATAGGAAGATAATAATAATAATATAAGGAAATAATATAATAATTGTGGGTTGTCTCCCACTAAGCGCTTTGTTTAGATGTCGCAAGCTCGACAAAGAAACTGTTAAATATAATCTATTAATCCTGGAGGCATTTCGTCTAAGTGTAGGATTTGCGAATCTCCATTGGTTTCCGCATAGTGATAGTGTTTTAGACGTTGCCCGTTTACGGTGAACGGTTCTGTGGATTTGCCTTTAATTTCTATCGCTCCATTGGGAAAGATGTTAGTGATATGAAAAGGACCTGACCATCTGGATCGTAGTTTTCCCGGGAATAACTTTAGTCTAGAGTTAAATAAAAGGACTGCGTCGCCTTGCTTGAAGATTTTCCTTGATATACGCTTGTCATGCCATTGTTTTGTTCTTTCTTGGTAGATTCTGGCATTTTCATAGGCGTCTCTTCTGAGTTCCTCTAATTCGTTTATGTCAAGGATTCTCTTTTCACCGGCGGCTTTATAGTTTAGATTCAGATTTCTAATAGCCCAATAGGCTTTATGTTCTAATTCTACCGGGAGGTGGCAGGATTTTCCATAAATGAGCTTAAATGGGGTCGTCCCTATGGGGGTTTTATAAGCAGTTCGGTATGCCCACAAAGCTTCTGGTAATTTCAATGACCAATCTTTCCTTGAAGTGGCGACTGTTTTTTCTAGTATTTGCTTGATTTCTCTGTTAGATACTTCCACTTGTCCACTGGTCTGAGGGTGGTAAGGTGTCGCTATCCTATGTCTCACGCCATATTTAAACAATAATTTTTCGAGTACCTTGGATATAAAGTGCGATCCACCATCACTGACTACTATTCTTGGGATGCCGAATCTCGGAAATATTATATTCTTAAAGAGTCTAGTTACTACTCGGGTGTCATTTGTTGGAGAAGCTATAGCTTCGATCCATTTTGATACGTAGTCAACTGCCACGAGTATGTATTTGTTACCGAAAGAGGATGGAAAAGGTCCCATGAAGTCTATTCCCCACACGTCGAAGATCTCTACTTCCAAAATACCTTTTTGTGGCATCTCGTCACGTCTAGATATGTTTCCTGTGCGTTGACATCTGTCACATTCCTTAATAGCCGCATGTACGTCCTTCCATATAGTTGGCCAATAAAAGCCGGCTTGTAGGATTTTAGAGCAGGTCTTGGATGTACTTGTGTGTCCACCATAAGGAGCGGAGTGGCAGTGTTGGATTATATTTTTCACTTCTTCTTCGGGTATACATCGACGGAAAATACCATCGGGGCCCCTTTTGAAAAGTAAGGGATCATCCCAGTAATAGTGTTTTATATCGTAGAAGAATCGTTTCTTCTGCTGGTAGGATAAGGTAGGTGGAACTATTCCGGCAGCTAAATAATTTACGAGATCAGCGTACCATGGTGTGACAGATATAGCTAAGGTGGTTTCTACTTGTTTGTCGGAGTTGTTCTCTTCCAAAGTAGCTATAAGTTTATTGTACGAGAAATCATCGTTAATTGAGGTTCTTTCCGGTTCAAGGTTCTCAAGTCTAGAGAGGTGGTCTGCTACTACGTTTTCAGTTCCTTTCTTGTCTTTGATTTCTAAATCAAACTCTTGTAGCAACAAGATCCATCTTAGGAGTCTAGGTTTAGCATCCTTTTTTGTTAAAAGGTACTTGATAGCTGCGTGATCAGTGTAAACTATTATTTTGGCTCCGACCAAGTAGGAACAAAATTTATCTAGCGCAAATACAACTGCTAGGAGTTCTTTCTCGGTAGTGGCGTAATTCATTTGCGCTTCATCTAGGGTTCTAATTGCGTAATATATAACGTGAAGCTTTTTATCCTTTTGTTGTCCTAAAACAGCACCTACAGCATAATCGCTGGCATCACACATTATTTCGAATGGTTCATTCCAGTCGGGTGTCTGCATTATGGGTGCGGAGATCAATGCTTGCTTAAGCGCTTGAAATGCTTTTAAACAGTTATCGTCGAATATGAAATCAGCATCTTTCATCAATAGTCCGGTTAAAGGTTTAGTTATCTTAGAGAAGTCTTTGATGAATCGTCGGTAAAAACCGGCGTGTCCTAAGAAGCTCCGTACTTCTCTCACGGTTCTTGGGGGTTGAAGGTTTTCGATTACCTCTATTTTGGCTTTGTCTACTTCAATTCCTCTGTTCGAGATGATGTGTCCTAAAACAATTCCTTCTTGTACCATAAAATGGCACTTCTCCCAGTTAAGTACTAAGTTTACTTTTACACATCGCTCAAGAACTCTTTCTAGGTTTTCAAGGCATTCTTCAAAACTTTGTCCGTATACGGAAAAGTCATCCATAAATACTTCCATGATGTTTTCGAGAAAGTCGGCAAAAATTGCCATCATGCATCTTTGAAAGGTTGCGGGAGCATTACACAGGCCAAACGGCATTCGTCTATAAGCGAAGGTACCAAAGGGGCACGTAAACGTTGTCTTTTCTTGGTCATCAGGGTGAATTGGTATTTGAAAGAAGCCTGAATAACCGTCTAGATAACAGAAATGTGAATGTTTTGCTAATCGTTCTAACATCTGGTCAATGAATGGTAAAGGGAAATGATCTTTTCGGGTTGCTTTGTTTAGTTTCCTATAGTCAATGCACATTCTCCATCCCGATTCGATTCGTTTAGTTATAGTTTCCCCTTTTTCGTTTTCAATAACGGTTATGCCTCCTTTCTTTGGTACTACGTGTACAGGACTAACCCATTTGCTATCAGATATAGGATATATAATACCTGCTTCTAATAACTTGGTTATTTCCTTCTTTACTACCTCACTCAGGATCGGATTTAGTCTCCTCTGGTGTTCCCTAGAGGTTTTACAGTCTTCTTCTAGCATGATGCGGTGCATACAAATAGAAGGACTTATTCCTTTAAGATCGGTGATGTGGTAACCTAGTGCGGTTGGATACTTTCTTAAGATATGTAGGAGTTTTCTGTTTCGAGTCTTCCTAGGTCTGCATTAACTATCACAGGTCGTTCAAGTTCTAAGTCTAGGAATTCATATCTCAGATTTTTGGGAAGTGTTTTCAGGTCAAGGGTTGGTTTGTTAAGACATTGCGTCGGGTCCGGTGTTATCGCTAAACATTGGTTAGATTTGTCTTTTAAAAGATAGTCTGATGATTTGTCTTCTCCTAGCTCTACTTCTTTTATGCATTCATCGATGATATCCATGAAGTAACATGTATCTTCTATTGCAGGTGCTTTCAAGAATTGAGAGAGAATGAACTCAATTTTCTCTTCACCTACTTCGAAGGTGAGTCGTCCTCGTTTTACGTCTATGATTGCACCGGCAGTTGCTAAAAACGGTCTTCCTAGTATAATGGGAGTAATATCATCTTCTCTAATGTCCATAATTGTAAAATCAGTTGGAATGTAGAATTGACCTATGCGTACGGGAACATTTTCAAGAATTCCTACAGGATATTTGATGGAACGATCTGCTAGTTGCACAGACATTTTGGTTGGTCTTAATTCTCCCATTTCCAGTTTCTTACATATGGATAAAGGCATAACGCTAATTCCGGCTCCTAAATCGCATAAGGCTTTGTCGATGACAAATTTTCCTATGTGACAGGGTATAGAGAAACTACCCGGATCCTTGAGTTTAGGAGGCATGTTTTGGATTATAGCGCTACATTCGGCAGGGAGTGTAACGGTTTCGCTATCTTCAAGTTTCCTCTTATTAGAAAGAATTTCTTTTAAGAATTTAGCATAGGAGGGCATCTGCGTAATAGCTTCGGTGAACGGAATTGTAACGTTTAATTGTTTAAGGAGATCAACAAATTTTCTAAATTGGCCCGCATCTTTGGTTTTAACAAGCCTTTGAGGGTAAGGGATAGGTGGTTTGTAAGGTGGTGGAGGTACATAAGGTTCCTTCTTTTCTAGGGTTTCCTTATTACTCTCTTCCTTTTCCTTAGGTTCACTTTCCTCAGTTGATTTCTTAGGGTTTTGGTTTTCTATCCTTGGATCAGACGGTCCTTCCACTTCCGTTCCACTTCTTAATATAATTGCATGAGCGTGGCTTCTCGGATTAGGTTGGGGCTGTCCAGGGAATGTACCAGTTGGGGCAGCAGTAGGTGCTTGTTGTTGAGCTACTTGTGATATTTGTGTTTCCAGCATTTTGTTATGGGTAGCCAGGGCATCTACTTTGCTTGCTAGTTGTTTAAGTTGTTCGCCAGTGTGTACATTCTGGTTTAAGAAATCTTTATTGGTTTGTTGTTGGGAAGCTATAAAGTTTTCCATCATGATTTCCAAGTTGGATTTCCTAGGGGCGTTATTGTTAGGCATGGATGGGTTCGGTTTCTGATATCCCGGAGGTATAGCTGGGGCTTGATTTGGAGACTGTCCAGGTGCGTACAAAGCATTATTACTCTTATATGAAAAGTTTGGATGGTTCTTCCAATTTGAGTTATAGGTATTCGAGTAGGGGCTTCCTTGAGCATAGTTTACTTGCTCTGCTTGGATTCCTGTCAAGAGTTGACAATCCGTAGGAGTGTGACCTTGGATTCCACAAACCTCGCAATTCTGAGTTATAGCAACCACGGCGGTTGGAGGCGATACATTTAAACTTTCAATTTTCTGGACCAGAGCATCCACTTTTGCATTAACGTGATCAAGGTTACTTATCTCGTACATGCCCGTTTTCGTTTGAGGTTTTTCCACCATTGTTCGTTCGGTTCCCCACTGATAGTGGTTTTGGGCCATGCTTTCGATAAGCTAGTAAGCATCAACATAAGGTTTGTTCATTAGTGCACCACCTGCAGCGGCGTCTATTGTTAACCTTGTGTTGTACAAGAGACCATTATAAAATGTGTGAATTACTAACCAGTCTTCCAAACCATGGTGTGGGCAAAGTCTCATCATGTCTTTGTATCTTTCCCATGCTTCGAAAAGAGACTCGTTGTCTTTCTGTTTAAATCCGTTTATCTGGGCTCTTAACATAGCTGTTTTGCTTGGCGGAAAGTATCGGGCAAGAAAAACTTTCTTCAATTCGTTCCATGTGGTGACAGAGTTTGAAGGGAGAGACTGAAGCCATCTTCTAGCGCTATCTCTTAATGAGAAAGGAAAAAGACGAAGTCGAATTGCCTCCGAAGTGACACCATTAGCTTTAACAGTATCAGCGTATTGGACAAATACGGATAAATGAAGGTTTGGATCCTCGGTAGGATTTCCAGAGAATTGGTTCTGTTGCACAGCCTGCAACAGCGAAGGTTTAAGTTCGAAGTTGTTTGCTTCGATTGCGGGCGGAGCAATACTTGAATGCGGCTCATCTTGCGATGGAGCGGCGTAATCTCTAAGAGCACGAGCTGGTTCTGCCATCTCGGGTATCGAAGGAAAAAGGTTTTTGAAATCAGGAAGTTCTACAGGAGGGAGATTGTTTGCAGCACGATATTCCCGAATTCGTCGTAGGACTCGGAGATGTAGTTCGATATCGTTGATTCGTAAATAGAGCGGTTCGCCTTGTGAGCGAGTGCGTGGCATACAAATCAACAAAAGAAAGAATAGAAGAAAAAGAAACCTTAGTCTCTACAGCGTAACAGAAGAGTTACGATATCGATTAAATAAAAGTCCCCGGCAACGGCGCCAAAAAACTTGATCGCGACTTTATGAATCGAATTTAGGGTACAAACTGCAAGTGCACAGTTCTATCGCGTAGTTTTAAAAGATATCGATCCCACAGGGACTTATGAATCGATATACCGTTATCTAAGGTTACTTCGTAAAACTAAGGTGAATAATGTTTGATTGTTTGGGGGAAAGCTAAAAACTAAACTAAGATCTAGATTAAATATTAATAAAGCGGATATCGGTATGTAGTTCGTCGTAATTAGGGAATCAATCCTTTGTCGGTCTGTTGGTTTTAAAATAAATCTTTTCAGTTGACTTTATTGGTTAAAAGTTTTATCTCAAACTCTCGCTCTGTTGAATAAACCATGATTTTATGTTAATGTAGCTGTCACTTATAATTAAGTCAAAAAACCATTTTTTGAAAGCAATACAGTCCATAGAAACTCTTTTCAAGAAAACACTGACCGTTTAAACACCCTTATCTCAAACTCTCGCTCTGTTGACTTAGGTTATATAATTAAATTTGAATGCTTAACTCTCGTCCTCACATTCAATCTTTAAAAATACTTTTTGGAAAAGATCAGAATTTAATTAACTCTAAAACTTGCTCTCGCCCTGATCTAGAATTAATGTCTAATTTACACTGTCCAGTTAAAACCTCAAACTCTCGCTCTATTGATTTTAACTTCTTTATGTCTTTTACTTTCGTAAAAACCTTTGTTATTAAACCTGTAAATTGAGACCGTAAAAAGAGTGATTTTAATTTTAAACTTAATTTAACCGACTTAGTCTTGATTCCTTGTTCCGCTTACTTTACATACCGATATCTAAGCGAATTAGCCAGACATGCTAAACAAACTAAAATACTTATCATGCATAAACAGACTCATCCCAGGCAGATAATATAAATAAATAATAAAACAAAGCATTAAATAATAATTAAAGAACCTGAATGAGTTAAACAATAGTCTTGAACACTCCACCACAAGCCGGTAGGATTTGTTCTTGGATTCTTCAATTAAACAACAAATTAAAACGAAGGAAATAAAGCTAGATTTTAACGTAAGGTTAGATCCGGTAAAAAGGTGCACAATAGTTTCCGGTGTAGAAACTATTGTGCGAAAAGAATTAACTAAATGCTAAAAAGGAAAAAGGAAAATAGAAATTGCAAGGGAGATAGTGTAGAACTCGTAAAAATAATAAAGAAACAATACTACTTAAGTTGCTGGAAAAGAAAAATTGCAAAAGCGAAAACGGCAAAGGAAAAAAATGTGGAAAAGCTTCGGAACCCTTTTTGGTTTTGCAAGTGGCTATTTATATATGCTTGAGTAACCGCTTCCGCTGCCAAAAAGGTCTTCAACGTGCATAAAAGCGTGGCGTGGATATAGGGCTCAACACTCCCTCAACGCTCAACGTCTCTGAGGCGTTCCTTGCGCCAAAAATGTAGGGGAATGGTGTGACGTTCGTCACACCATGTGTGACGTCCGTCACAGGAGTGTGCAAGGCGTGACGCTCGTCACGCCCTCTGTGACGTCCGTCACATGCACGGCACCTGCGTTTTGTGCTTTGGGCTGGGCTTTGACATTTGGTTCATTTTTCTCTCCTTTTTGCACCTCCTTTTCTTCCATTTTTACTTGTGCTTCAAAATAAGCCACCTGAGACAAATAGGAAGAAAATACCGCGTAATATCTAATAAAATGAAGTGAACTGAAACAAATAATAATAAAATTTAATTGAATTAAGTCCTAAAATATGATATAATTTCGTGTTATCACCCATTAATAAAAAAATCTTTTTTAGTCCTTTGACCCCCTAAGAATAAAAACCTCTTTAGGTTCTTTCTCATTAACAAAATTCAAAAACATTTCTCTTCTCTCTTTTTCTATCCCAAATAAGTAGAAGATCACAAACTGGCATAAGCTAACATTTAAATTGAAACTAACTAAATGGTTCCCATTGAGTACAACGGACGTGAGGGGTGCTAATACCTTCCCCTTGCGTAGTCGACTCCCGAACCCTGATATTGGTTGCGATGACCATATCTTATCCTTACTTTTAGGGGTTTTATCGATATTTTCCCTTTCCCTCTTTGGGAATAAATAAAGTTCGGTGGAGACTCTGTTCAGTACATCCCGCGAGCGTCGTGTTCTCATTTTTCGAGGTACGACAAGTGGTATACCTGGAACTGGTGCTATTAGGATCAGTGGTTCTTGCAAGTATTTTTTTTATTTTATCGAATTCCCCTTGGCAATCGTCATTCCACTCGATTGTTTGATTTTTTCTCAGCAATTTGAATATAAGTTCGCAGGTAGCTGTTAGATGAGAGATGAATTTTTATATGTAATCTCTACCCAGAAATGTCTTGATACGGTCAGGCGAAGACATCCACATACTCTTGCAGTAACTTGACCAACTTTGTATGAACATGATTCTATAGAGATGCCTCAATCTTTACCTCTTTGCTGGCTTCTTGAGCCCCTAGATTAATGAACTCTATGAGGCTCTTAGTTCGGATGAATATCTTTTTTCTCTTGCTTAAGGAGCCTAACTAGTTCAGCTGGAAGCTCACAATCTTCCTCACCATCGTCTTCGGCGTGGTTAATTGGGAGCCCATAGTTACATGGAGTTATAGTCATGTTGTTATCAATATATTCATTATTTCTGCAAGTTTATGGAATTCTATTTTAGAATTATGTTTGTGAAAAGGCAAAGAAAAGGAAACTTTTCCCATTTATTTGTGAAAAAATAAAAATAAACGAAAGAAAAGGAATGTGATTTTGAACGCAAAATACTTTTTATTGATTGAAATATAATGCTTTTAAACGTATGGAGGCCACTTACAAATCTATCATTTTTCCTCGGGAGAGGACATGGGATTTAGAAAATACAAATGCATTACTTTGATATTAAAAAGATTGCAGGAACCACGAAAGTCGTCCAGTTATTCAACTCGAAACCAAGTGGATACCGACGTATGAAGCTTGGAATTTCTTCGCTTGCATCTCCCATGACTGCCACTAGGTTGTCATGTTAGAACCCAACACTGCTGAACACCTCCTGGATATGGTAGAATTTCTTCTGGTCTTTAGGATTAGGCATAATTGATGATGGATGGTAGTCAATACCAAACTGATTATTCTTATTAATGATGTCTAGAACTTGTCCCCAACCACCAGGGTTACCTTTTCCAATGGTCTCTTTAGAACTCTTCAGTGAAGATATGATCAATTATGGAGCCTTGTCAAGATTAGACGTAGTGCTATTGACATTATCAAATTCCAAGAAGTGTTAGGGGACCTCTATTGCATCCTCGTCGGTTTCGACGTATCGAAATGACGACAACTCGCTTATAAGCATATCTTCTTTACCGGAGATAATAACCAATCTGTCTTCCACCATGAATTTCAGCTTCTGGTGCAACATAGAAGTTACTACCCCAACAACATGAATCCATGGTCTCCCAAGTAAACAATTGTAAGTAGGGTTAATGTCCATCACTTGGAACGTCATGGTAACCAGACGGGGTCCAACCCGAATTGGTAAATTGATCTCACCGATAACTTGTCTTCTGGATCCATCGAAAGCTCTTACAATTAATGCATTAGCTGACATTTCTTCTCCTTCAACTAGTAGTTGTTTCAACATGTTCTTTGGAATTACATTGAGATAGGAACCAATATCTACAAGAACTCTAGATAGGAGAGTATCCATGCAAGTAACAGAGATATGCAATGTCTTATTGTGGCAAGCTCATCCACTTGGTAACTCAGCATCATTGAATCCTAGGTAACAGTTGGCTATAATATTTATGACTACTTCATCAAACTAGTCAACAGTGATATCTTGCATTACATGGGAAGCATTAAGTACATTCATCAAAGTTGCTTGATGAGCCTCTGAGCTCAAGAGTATTGATAGGATCAAGATCTTATATGGCGTCTGACCTAATTGGTCCATAATCTTAAAGTCGCTCTTCCGAATTAGCATTAGGAATTACTGACTTTCATCGGGAAAGATATTCCCTTTGTTATCAATTTGATTTCTTCCAATTTGTTTTCACAAATACACTCGATACCTATATATTGATGATCTCACGAATGTAGGACAAAGTCCCACATAATAATTTTAACTCAAATAACATGCCCTTAGACCAATGCTCATCAAAGTGGACACATTAGTGATTTAAGATAAGAATTGAAACACAGTTTAAGAGATAACTGAAAATACTTATCTAAAAGCGTATAGTAACGCTTTTGGTCAAGTTTATAGGATATTGTAGAAGACTTGTCTTCTCTTGACTTAACGGTCATCTTTTCTCTTCCTCAAGTTATAACATTTTCGGGTGATCAATCAATCTTTGGTGACTTTGAGTATGTCTTCTAAAGATTCATCTACATCATGAATAAGAAAAAAAAAACCTTTCCTGGCGCTTCTTGGATAAAATACATACAAGTTACGTATTCAACCTAGTAAGTATTCACAAGCAATTATGATATCAAAGATAGTAGTGACCGGGGATTTACCTACACTACCTATTTCACAACCTAGCACTTATATTTGTTAACTTCATAGGTCACAACATCCTTCTTCTTATCCACAAAGTCAATGAATAAGGAGATGTTACCTTTTATATGCCTTGAGCTTCCTGTAAGACCCCAATTTTGACCCTAGGATCTCTCATGATATCTCATGATATCTCATCATATGCACTGGCATTGGGATCACATCTTGGCATCCTCCTCACCCTTCATTCATTGGGTTTGCATTGGGAGAGATCACCAAGCACATTTGATTGTATCTTACTTTGTATTTTATTATTTACTAACCAAAATACCAAAAATATGTCATTATATAGTTTGACTCTTTTTGTAGGTAGTGCACATGCTCACCTTTGATCTATCAAGCTCACATCTAGGGTTTAAGACCCTCAATGCAAGGAGCTCAATCAAGAAATGGTTTATTATGGCTATAAGCATCATATGTGGATCCCCATGATTTTCACATGTTATTTTGATCAATAAATCATCAAGAGTTTGGAATTGGTTTTCCTTGGAAACCCTAATTCTTTTAGGTATCTTATGTGACTTCTTCAACAAGCTTCTTCAACAGTTGATCTAATATTTCAAGGGATACTTCACATTTCATCATCTTATGCATATATTATCCTCCATGAGTCCCAAAAGTCAAGAGAATAGCAAGCTAGCAAGTTGGTTCATGGGGGTTGACCAGAGGAATTCAACTGATCAAAACTAGGGTTCCCTAGACCCTATCTCCTACAATTTTTGTCATATGAAAATGATTCCAAGATAAGTTACTCTAAATTACATTCCAAACAACTTTCATATTAAGGTATAGAGCTATTTTTGCTTTTAAAGTCAATTTTTGTGGTAAAGGATTATAGGTCATTTTGTCTAAACCCTAATTTGGAGGTCAACTTCCCAAGACCATAACTTGCTCATTTTTTATGAGATGAAAGTTATTCAACTTGCATAATGAAATTCAATATGTCTACTTAAACTTTTATGTTTGGAGGAAGATCAAATTAAAATTTTAAATGCATGTGATATGAGGAGACATTATAGGTCATTTTGGACATATGGCTTGCCACTTAGAATTTTTTTTGATATGTTTGATTTTCCAAACTTCCACCTCAAAATTAATCATGATCCAGGCTTCAAATAAAAAAGTGTTCAACATGAAAGTTGTTCCTCTTTATCTAATATTTCCAAAAAGTCTAAATTCATCCCATTTGGACAAAGTATGAGTGACTTGTGCATGGCTTAAATTTGGATCACCATTTGGCATAATTGAACTTGCATCTTCCATACACAAATGCATGGCTTGCTAACATGACTTCAGCAATGTTTGTACAAAATTTTGGACCTGATTGAATGATTACATGGGCCTATCACACACAAGAGTCCTGCTTCATTTTTGATTCAATTCTACTCTATCAAGCATTCAGAGCAAGGCTAAGTGAAGTTGGAAGCAAGATTGTGGCCATCTGAACCTGCAGTGGAGGTGATTTTCTCATTTTTTTTTCGTTTCTTTGATTCTCACTCAATTCTCCATAATTCTTCTTGATTTTTGGTTGTATGAAGTCCTACCAATGTAGGCAAGAAGATTGAGTTGCTTTCAGGTTAAATCGAAGCAACTCATGTCATGATCCTCAAATTTCAACTCCCTGTATCTTTCAATATACTTGGAGTTAGATGAAACTGAGGCCAGATTCGAGCTCCTGAGCATTTTTACTTTAAATTCACGTCCTCCTTTTTTTGGGTGATGGTTGAAGATGGACCAGACCGATGAGGTCCACTGGAGAAGAAGACCGAAGATGTAGCTTCGGTGGTGTGTTGGCACGCTTCTGAACCATAGGATCCTTTCAATTTGTTTTAATCTCGCGCGTTGGTTTTGATTACCATCCTTGCAGCGCATTGACTAGAGTTCATCATGGAACGCGCGCTGAGATCCACTTGAACTTCCACCTCAATTAATGAGGGGGATCAAGTGGTCCACGTATTTTTGCATTTTCTGATTTTTAGTTTAATTGCTTTATTTTCATTAATTCATATTAATTTAAATATTGATCCAAAAAACATGAGACTTTCACCAAAAAATTTAAATAAATTCCCCTTTCATTGTCTGAGTTAAAATTATTTTTTGGATCATTATTAATATTTTTCATGATTTAATTGTTTCTGTGCATATTTTTAATTGTTTAAAAATACTTTTAAGTTTCCAAAAATATTGAAATTTCTTCTCCAAGGTCCTTTGACCTTGTTTGACCTATGATAAATCTCATGGTCATTTCTTGGGTGTTTTGATGAGGTTTTAGGATTTTGACCAACCATAATTTAATTTAATGCATTTTTAATTGATTTTATTTGTTAAATTGCAAAATAAATTGTGTTGAGCTTTTGGTATTGAGTTGTTGAGTTTGACTTGTGTTGTTGGGCCTTGGTCAAGGTTGATTTGACTTTGTTGAGTTAAAATCATTGGATTTAGGGGATTGATGAAATGTACATTTCATCTCCCAAAATGAATGAATGATTTTAATTTGATAAAAGTCCTCCTTTGACCAATTTGTGTTGATTTCATTTCCCCTCCCTCTTCATCTCAATCCTATTATATTCTCAATCATTTCATGGACCTATGATATCTCTATATCCAAAGGCTAATTGATCGCAGAATCAACATAAATATGGATGAGATTATGTCCACCCCTTTTGCATTTTTTTAAGTGTGGTATGTTTTAGGAGTATGGTTCATAATACCATATCTCTAACATGTATTAGCACTAAAAAATTTATTGCCTGACCTTAAATAGTTCTGACTTCTACATAAGTCCAATTACGATTACTTAACATAGCGCTAAATTTTGACACAAAAAGCATAGTCTTCTAGTAAGTGAGATTGTAAGTCTCCCCTCTTTCATGGTATTGTGTGGAAACTTGGCCTTTTTTCCTTCCTTTGGAAGATGTCTTGGTTCAAGGATCCAAGCTTGTGAATGGGTTGAGTGTTCTCCAAAGAATGGCTCAAACAATTGAAAAGAAAAAGCAATACTAACTTCTAATCAACTAACAACTAACATTTAATTTCAAGCCATTTACTTTTATGCACTTTAAATTCAAGTCTTTATTCATTTGTCATTATTCATACCATTTAACTTGTTTATTTTAATGCCATTTTCACTTTTCTCACTTGAGCCATACTTTGTGATTATATTGTGATTGTATATACTTGTTTGTGTTTGTGGTCCTTTGACCTTAAGGTACATAATAACAACAAAAACCCTAAAAGACATTTGTGTGGACTGATGGATTTGATCTGAGACATTGGACTTAGAATTAGGCAACACTCCCTGTGCAAAAGGACTTGGCCAATGTCAACTTTTATGAAACCAAGTGCTTGAGAAGTGAACTTTCATCTGTTGCAAACATTGAAGATCCATTTGAGTTCATATGCAATATGATTTTAATGAAGCTGTTACTTTGAAGCTGTGTCTAGTAAGCTATTCTGAGCCATTCAAGGAGTAGATCATATGATACATGGGAGATTATGAAAAAGATCATGGAGTTGCTAGCTTGGATGTGGCTATCTTTATTTGATAATTTGTTCTTCATCTTGCTATTTGTGTGTTGATATTGCTTGATTCTAAAGTCCAAGGGAAAATTAGGTTTCTATATGACATTCTTGTCTATTGGATTGCATCCCTTTGGTCGGACCTTTTCAACTCTTAACGTTTAAATTCTTGCTTAGGATTAGTCTCTTCATCTCTTCCCACTTCTTTAATTTCAAATCTCTCCCTCCTTTTAAAATCTTCTTTGCATGTGTTTTTTCTAAACTTAGACTTTACTACAAAATTAGAAACTTTGGCCTTATGCCATTGCTTTTTCAAACTCTTTTTCTTAACCAGATTTGTAAATGAACTTAACTATACTTAACCAAAAAGAACCAATACTCATTCAAACCTTTTAGGCCCCTTTGTGCCTCCTTCAAACTAAAATTTTTGTTAAAAGCAACTCATTCACTTTGAAATTAATACCACGAACTACGAGGTTTTGATCCCTCATTTTTATGTTGGTACGTAGGCACAAGTCTGAAGATCTTGTCAAACACAAAAATATAATCAATGAATTCTTTTCTCATCCCTCCACTCTATTTATTGCAAACATCATTTTATACAAAAAACACATATACACACAAGAAAGGGCTCCCTAGGAGTACCTAGGACACTTTGGGTGCTAACACCTTCCCTCTGTGTAACTAACCCCCTTACCTGTAATCTCTGGCATTTTATTAGTTTTGATTTGAAAACTTCTTACCTATGGTTTTTGTTCGTACTTTTCCCTTTCCCTTGGAAACAATAAAAGCGCGGTGGTGACTCGGGTTATAATGACGTTAAGTTTATCCATAGCTTAATGGTCATGAATTTACCGCTACAGAAATTAAGTGGCGACTCTGCTAGGGACTAGTCTCTAGTGGGTTTAGCCTACTTTTTTGTGTGTGTATATTTGTGTATTTGATGTATGTATATTTGTTTGTATGATATAATCTGCTTGTTGTGCTTGGTGATCTCTGAGTGGTGAGATAACTTCTAACTCAAACTTGAGTGCAATTAAGATAGGAAGTTGGTATAGTCATGTTCGACTTGTGTGGAGTAGTCCTTAACAAGTTAGCTTGAGACCCATCTACTCAGTGGATACCCTTTTAGAGCTATTAATGTCACACAAGTAATTTGTGGTTAGGCATTACTTTCTCTAATTTGTGGTCCAAGAAGCTGAGGACCGTAGGACATTTAACCCATATTGGCCTATTTAGGACGTAGTGCGGAGACTGTTCAAGTGTAGACTTGATAACAGTTGTTACGCTATACTACACTCAGACGAGTTTCTCTTGAGAATATTATGGGTTGATGAGTCACTCATCCTAACCTGTAATGTCCGATAGATGGAATTAAGACTCTATGAACTTTTTAGAACATGATCTATATGTTTTATCCTTAGTACACTCCTTTGGGATGGTTCTTAACCGGACTCCATGCTCATGACTCACAACAAACCCTTGATTCTTGGTTGATCCAATCAAGTCTTGTCAATATCAATGGAACTTGGGTGTTGATAAGGTGAAAACCATAACCCACCAAAATAGATGATTGATCTTGACAATGACTTGATTCATCCCTTGACCTTTGTTTGTTTGCTTTGTGTGTGGTCCCGTATATGTGATTGTTGCATTCATGCATTCATGCGCATCATAACATTCATTACACAAAAAATATCTTCAAGGAACTGAGCTTTTATTTGCAAATATTTTCAGACCATGGATTATGGACGAAGGAACACTAAGAAGTACAATTTCAGATGTCCGGATTTGAAAGAGTTAAGGAAGCTATCATCTTTTGTATTAGATCCCTTGGACTTCAAGCAACGTCATGGGAAGCTTCTATCTGTATTGTCTACTGATGTGGTAGAAGGACTCTTGAGTGTGTTGGTTCAGTTGTATGACCCTTTCTACCGTTGCTTCACTTTTCCGGATTATCAGCTTGTGTCTATGTTGAAGGAGTATGCCCATCTCTTGGGAATACTTGTTTCTAGCAAAGTGTCGTTTAGTGGATTGGAAGAGATTCCCATATCTCATATTATAGCTGAAGCTCTTCACTTGAAGAAGTCTGAGATAGAGGCTAATTGGGTGAAGAAAGGAGGAATGTTTGGGTTGACTTCTGAGTTTCTCATCAAGGAAGCTACTCCCTTTGCTCAAGCCGGTAGTGTGGATGCTTTTGAAGCTATCTTTGTGTTGCTCATCTATGGTTTGGCTTTGTTCCCTAACATTGACGGTTTTATTGATATTAACGCCACTAGAATCTTCTTGATTGGGAATCATGTGCCTACTCTGTTAGGAGATATGTACTTATCTTTGCATCTAAGGAATTCTAAAGGTGGTGGAACGATTATGTGTTGTGTTCCTCTTCTGTACAAGTGGTTTATTTTGCACTTGCCTCAGACGCCTACTTTTGTGGAGAATAAACAATGTCTACCATGGTCTCAGAGACTTATGTCTCTCACTAATGATGATATAGTTTGGTATGATTCTTCATTGGGTAGCTTAGAGATTAGTGATAGTTGTGGTGAATTCTCTATTGTGCCTCTCATTGGTACACAATCGTCATCAACTTGGGTTCCCCTTGAGAGACAAACCTAATAACACTTTGTTAGAAGGTCTTTCTATCAAGAGGATAAAGAACCCCAACATTTGAAGCAGAAGATTATGCATGCTTAGCATAATGTGCATAGGAAAGGAAGATCTGAGTTTGGTCCGTGCAATTGTGTAGCTTTGGAAGCTTACACTCTTTGGGTGAAGAAGAGACCTTTGGAATTGAAGATGCCTTATGCTTGTGAGAGACTTATGTCTATGGTTGTGGATGAGCCATTAACTCTCCCTAACCAAGATGTAGATGAGTTGGAAGACGCACTCGCCAAGATGAGGCAAGAAAAGGATATGTGGGAAGAGCGTTTCCATGCTTTGAGCCGAAAGCATGAGGAGTTACAGCTTGAGTCTAAGGACAAAGATTCACTTATCGAGCTTCTTGAAGACCGAGTAATAAAGAGACAGAGAGATCCGGAGGTTTCATCTTCCTCTAGTATGCCTCAGC
The DNA here is from genome assembly GCF_024323335.1 of Lathyrus oleraceus. Taxonomy (NCBI): domain Eukaryota; kingdom Viridiplantae; phylum Streptophyta; class Magnoliopsida; order Fabales; family Fabaceae; genus Lathyrus; species Lathyrus oleraceus. The sequence goes on from NC_066583.1 coordinate 362,921,597, forward strand.
CTTCCGGTGCTTGGAAGAAGATTTTGGATCGGCTTGTTCTTGAGAAGGCTCAGATGAAGACTTCTTTTGAGTCTGAGATCCGACGCATCCGAAGGAAGTACACACCTGCAGCTAGATCTTCTAACATTGTTGTTATGGATCCTAGGATGACTAGTCTCCTTTCCTCTTGTATTTTGTATTTTTGGTTTCTGAAATTGTACTCAGTGTAATCCTTCCAATTATATATATAAAAGAGATTTTTTATGGTCAATCAGATTGTGCAATTGTTATTATATATTTGCAAATAAAATAGCATGTTCCTTGAAAATAAAAACAAACAAGCATTGCATTTCATGCATCATTTGCATAGCATGTTTTTCTTCCGCCAGATATCTCATTGGTTATTCTTATGTGCTTCAGCCAAGCTGACTCATCGATACAATACCCACGCCAATCATCCGCGAATCATGGAACTCTTAGAGCAAGAGAACAGAGAACTGAAGGACGAGATCGCCCACCTGACTTCCATGATGGAGTCAGTTCTAGCTGCTCAGAATCAATCTTCTCCAACGCTTGCAACTCCTCCTCCTCAAAGGACTGTCATTTCAGAGGTTGTCTCTTCAACCGTGCCTGCCACTCAGTTCGCTCCTGCCATGCCTGCCGAATTCCCATGGGGAATGCCGCCCAACTTTATGCTCGAGGGTTTTGCACCCACCTTTGCTTCCATACCGGCATTTATCCCGGTCATGTCTGTGCCACCATCGATTGTTCATACTCTGCCTCGTGTTGAGGACACCATCTATCATTCTGAGCCGTCTGAGGGTCTGGATGTGTATGAGAAGATGGATGAAATGAAAGACCAATTCCTTGAGCTGCGAAAGGAGTTGAAAACATTGAGGGGAAAAGATTTATTTGGTAAGAGTGTTGTGGAACTTTGCTTGGTTCCCAATGTTAAGATCCCGATGAAGTTCAAAGTCCTTGACTTTGAAAGTATAAGGGGAACACCTGTCCACCCAGTCATCTCGTCATGTATGCTAGAAAGATATCGACGCAAACTGATAATGATCAGTTACTGATTCATTATTTTCAAGACAGTCTGACTGGTGCCACTTTGAGGTGGTACATGGGTTTGGATAGTGCGATTGTTCGCACGTTCAATGATTTGGGTGAAGCATTTGTGAAGCAGTACAAATATAATATGGATATGGCACCGGATAGGGACCAATTGAGGTCATTGTCTCAGAAGGATAAGGAGACGTTCAAAGAGTACACCCAGCGATGGAGAGAGCTTACTGCTCAGATTACCCCTCCTTTGGAAGAAAAGGAGATGACCAAGATTTTTCTCAAGAACCTGAGCTCGTTTTACTATGAGCGGATGATTGCTAGTGCCCCCGGTGATTTTACCAAAATGGTAAACATGGAGCTGAGGTTAGAAGAAGGTGTCCGAGAGGGACGGTTGGCCAAAGAAGAGGTTTTGTCTAGAAAGAAGTACGACAGTGGGTTTTCCAGAAAGAAAGAAGGCGAAACTAATGCAGTATATGTGGAGAGGCAGAGGAGGCCTCATGTCAAAAGAAATCCACAACCCCGTCAACATCATCATTAAGTGTCATTTGTTATTCCAGTATTTTCAAACAATCAATCAACACCACTTTAACAACAACATCAACAACCGCCACAACAAAGAACAAACAACTATACCAACAATAATAAACAACAGTAGAACTTCGAGAGGAAGAAGGTCTCTTTTGACCTGATTCCTATGACTTATGCCGAATTGTATCCATCATTGGTTCTCAAGAACCTTCTGCAACCAAGAAATTCTCCACAGATTCCTGAACCACTTACATGGTGGTATAAGCTGGAACTCTGTTGTACCTTTCACCAAGGAGGTCTCGGTCATGATATCGAGAATTTCTACCCTATGAAATATGAATTCCAGAAGTTGGTCAAGACTGGGATAGTGTCCTTTGAGGACCGTGCGCCGAATGTCAAAGTAAACCCACTACCTGCTCATGGTAAATCTTCTGTTAACATGGTAGATAACTGTCCTGGGGAGTTCAAGGTATATGATGTCCATTTCATTAGAAGGTCCTTGGTGAGGATGCACAAGGATATCTGTTTGGTGAGTGATTGTGAGCATGACCATGATAGTTGTGCAATTTGCAGTGTTAACCCCTGAGGTTGTGTAGTTGTGAAGAGAGACATCCAGAGGTTGATGGATGAAGGTATGATCCATATTCTTCAGTCCCGTCACTTGTGTTAGTTCTAAGTGTTGGCAGCAATTTTGGTAAAACAAAGAGTGTTCACATGATGTTATGTGTGATGTCTTAACATAAGATATCCTGTGTACCTGCTGGAGTTCAAGAACATGATCATGCAGGATTGTTTCAGAATGTCATACACAATGTCATGGGTTCTGATAATGTGTTCCTGCTGGAGTTGAAATGGAAAACATAATTATGCAGGAGTGTATCAGGATGTCATACACGATGTCATGACATCTGATGTTTTGTACCTGCTGGAAATTATAAAAGGAATTATGGAATTATGCAGGATTGTTCCAGGATGTCAGACCCGATGTCATGACATCCTGTACACAGAACATTCAGTGTGAATGTCTGGTGTTTTGTGATTGCGCATTTAATGACAATCTATGTATGATTGAAGATCTGATTTGCAGGCGCATTCAATCATTGATTACAACCTGATTTACTTATTTTCCAAGGAGATCTAACCAGCTGTTATGAAAAGATTTAATTGGAAAATAGATTTAGGGTTTTCAAGATGTTCAAGCCCAGCTGAAAGCTTCTATAAAAAGGGACTTGGAAAACCTGATTTTACACACAACCAATACTGAGCGAAATATAGAGAGAGAGCTAGGGTTCGTGTCTTGTTTAGTCGTGAGACTTGTAAGCCATTCAAGTCATCTTTTGATGATTGAATTGGTCTGATTTGTGGTTGTAATTTGTCACTCTAAAGCTGTTAAGCAAGAATGTGTGTCTACTTGATCAAAGCTGTGAAGCAAGATCAAGTGTGTGTCTACTTGATCAAAGTTGTTAAGCAAGATCGAGTGTGTGTCTTCTTGATTGAAACTGTGAAGTAAAATCAAGAGTGTGTTATTGAAAAGTGTTTTCTTTTCTCAAGAGATTGTTGTTTAAAATCGATGGTGTGATTGTAGGGAAGTGAGTGGGTTCTCATATCTAAGAGTGCTTAGGTAGAAATTGCACGGGTAGAGATTAGGTGAGAAAGACTGTAACTTGTTGAAGTGTACGGAGAGTCTTTGAACTGATTCTATTTAGTGGATTTGCTTCCTGGCTTGGTAGCCCTCAGACGTAGGTGAGTTGCACCGAACTGGGTTAACAATTGCTTGTGTCTTTTGCATTACCATTCTATATCTTTCTTCTGTTTGTGTTACTCAGATATTAGTGTCATGACATTACCTTCGACATCTCATATCTGATACCAGAATTTCAATTGGTATCAAAGCAGGCATCCTGCTCTGGTTCTGGGTGAGATCTAGGGACTATACTTTCTGGTACAATGGAGAGAGATGGAGGATCTGTTCACCGGCCACCAATTTTGGATGGTTCTAACTATGACTATTAGAAACCTCGAATGATAGCTTTCCTAAAATATCTTGATAACAAGGCTTGGAAGGTTGTGATAACAGGCTGGGTACATCCTGTAATTACTAAAGAAGGAGAAGCCACAACTGATAAGAAACCTGAAGAACAATGGTCCAAGGAGGAGGATGATCTAGCCTTTGCAAATTCTAAAGCATTGAATACAATATTCAATGGGGTAGACAAGAATATTTTCAGGTTGGTAAACAACTGTGAAGTGGCCAAAGATGCTTGGGACATTCTCAAGACCACTCATGAAGGCACCTCTAGAGTAAAGATGTCTAGACTTCAGCTGCTCACCTCCAAGTTTGAAAATTTAAGGATGAAAGAAGATGAAAATATTCATGAATTTCACATGAGTATCCTTGAAATTGCTAATGTCTCAGGAGCCCTGGGAGAGAAGATGTCAGATGAAAAACTGGTAAGAAAAATACTCAGGTCACTCCCTAAGAGATTTGCTATGAAGGTGACTGCCATAGAAGAGTCTCAAGACATCTCCAACACGAGGATTGATGAGCTAATTGGTTCCCTCCAAACATTTGAGATGGGATTGAATGATGGTTCTGAAAAGAAAACCAAAAGCATGGCCTTTATGTCAAACACATAAGAGGAAAATAGTCAGGAGGTTGATGAAGATTTGGCCAATGAAGTAGCAATGCTGGGAAGATAGTTCAACAGACTGTTAAAAAAGATGGATGTAAGATATAAGGCAAATGTCAAGAACATCTCATCTGATATCAGTAAATCCAACAATCTGGAAGAAGAGCAAGGTCAGATGATAAGCCCAAAGAAGGAAAAGAAAAACAGTGCTATGAATGTGATGGGTTTGGACACATTAGAACTGAATGTGGAACCTACCTCAAGAAGCAGAAGATGAGTCTTGCTGCCACTTGGTCTGATGAAAGTGAAACAGAGGAAGCTGCAAATCTTGTGACTGCATTGACAGGAAAATATGGTTCTGATGAAGACTCAAGTGATGATGAAGTAACCTTTGAAGAGTTGGCCTCTACCTACAGAAAGTTGTGTCACAAAAGTGTAGAGTTATGTAAACAGGTTGAATGCCAGAAGAAGGAGATAACTCAACTTGAGAATGAGAAGGTAGAACACTTGGAAACCATCTCCAAATTAAAAACAGAAGCAGTGGTTCTGAATGCCAAGCTAGATGAAAGTCAACAAGTTGAAAGCCAGAAGATAGTACAGCTGGAGAATGAGAAGGCATACCATGTGGAAACAATCTCCAAGTTAAAAACTGAAGTTATGTTCTTAAATGCTAAACTAGAAGAAATGACTAAGTATGTAAGGATGTTAAACAATGGATCTGACTCCTTAGACAAGATTCTCCAAACTGGACAAATAACAGGAGATAAATCTGGCATTGGGTATAATGAATCTAAGCCTGAGAGCAGTTGCACTGGTTGCAAACCTCAAGCCAAACCTAAATGCAGCCATAGTAAAAGTAAACATGTGATGTCACAACATCAGAGGAGAAGACAGCAGAAAGGGAAACACCAAAGATGGAGATGCCATTACTGTGGGAAATTTGGTCACCTGAAGCCCTTCTGATATAAGTTGTATGGTTATCTTACCCCTGTTCATCATCAGACTCACTATCAACCCAGACCCAAGCAGCACAGGCCTATCAACAAGAAGCAATGGGTTCCTAAGACTAATGTTACAAGTCTAATAGCTCACATTCCCCTCAGAGTCTCAGCCAAAGAAGAGTGGTATTTTGATAGTGGTTGTTCCAGACATATGATTGGAAACCAAGACCTGCTAACTGGCCTTCATCATCATGTCATAAGCTATGTAACCTTTGGTGATAGAGCAAAGGGTGAAATCAAGGGAACAAGTAAGCTTGATTGTCTTGGAGTTCCTGAACTTGACAAGGTCATACTGGTTAAGGGCTTGACTGCAAATCTAATAAGCATCAGTCAACTATGTGATCAAGGTCTGAATGTTAACTTCACCAAAACTGAATGTCTGATTACTAACAAAGACAGTGAAGTGATTATGAAAGGAATCAGGACCAAAGACAATTGTTACATGTGGAGCTATCAAATTGATTATTTCTTAAAGTGTACCTATGTCAAAGAAAAGGGATAAAGATGAGTATAGCTGCTAGAGGAACACTCAAGAGTGATGAAAGACAAGACTGTGGGAAATGTCAGACAAGGATGTCACACCAGAAGCTCAGACTTAACCTCACTTTCAAAGGAGAAAAGGTCATGATAGCTCAAATAGATGAAAGGTTAGATCAGATAGGTGGATATGTTACTAGCCATTTGCAGTCTGAAATTGGAGAGAGCTTTGTTGGAACTGGGCCACAAGGGATTATGTGTCTATCTCAAATCGAAAGTACCAAGAACAATATGGAGAAGATTGGGATGGAGAGTGAAAGGACACTTGCTTCTACATATTTGAAAGATGAAAATTGTGTTTATGATGAATATATAGAAGATGGAAGCAGCTGTTTGCAATTGGGTTGGATGAAACTACTGATGATTGCATACAATGTCACACACGATGTCATGACATTGTATTATGACAACCTGAATGTTGCACCTAGGTCCAAAAATCATATTCAGCACAGGTGGACCAAGTATATTTTTTGCTGCCATCACTCCATTAGAAAATTTGTGGGAGATAAAATCATAGTTCTAAAGCATGAAATGCAACTAGCTGACAAGGTTGCAAGGGATTTGGATGATATTCAATTTGAATATGTAAGAGGGAAATTAGGGGATTTGGACTCTTGTGAAATTATGGCAATTAAAATGGAAAGGAAAAGGAAATAAAAATAGTGTCTGCCCACTTAAAATAAAGAGCCACATTAATGATAAATCATTCCCTGGCATTAGAAATAGTATCTATGCCATTTGCACACGCTACCTAAACATAGCCATTTCCATCTCCATCCAACTTCTCAGAGAAACTCTGCTAGGGCAAAGAAATTTCTTTCAAAAGTTCAACAACATGTCTCAACATCCATCATCATCTGGTTCAAAACCCTCTTATCATACAAGAACTCCCTCCATGGAGTTTCTACATGAAGACGTGCTGGACGTTACTCCTCTTTGTGTGATACCAGGTGATGCCCCAGGCCCCTCTTCCATGGTTGGAACTAAGCAAGGTAACATTCCTGAAAAATCTCCTAATAAAGAGGACATGCACTTTACTGATCGTACCATAAGAAACCTAGTTACTAGGATTCTGAATGAAGAGCATGCAATCAAGGGTGTTTCTACCCCTATGTCCAGAAGGGATCCCTCTCATGAGGTAGAACCCCAACCTGAGAAAGATGATGACTCATCTCGATCAGAAAAGGAAGTGGCTGCAGAGGGATTATGTTCTCTAGGTAAAAACTTACCCAGCAAGAAACCAGCAAGTGTGTCTCATGAAACTGCTGAGGATATCATTGATCTTGAGGAAGAAAGTTTTGAGGAAGAAGATGACACTTTGGTCCATCTTGTGAAACCAAGTGTAGCTAAGAAACTGAGAATCGGAAAAGGGAAGAGTGTGGCTGAAATGAGGACAACAAGAAGAGAGACAAAGGTTGCTGGTGTAGGACCCTCCAAGTCTTGGAGTAAAGTTGAGGTTAGGAAGAGGAAAGAAAGAGAGAGTTCTGAATCCGATGAGGATGTCGAACACGATGTCCCAGACATCTCCCTTGCTAAAAGGTAGGTTGTTAAGAAGTCTCCAAGCAAAGTGGCAGCTGTGCACTTGGACAATATCTCCTTTCACTTAGAAGATGGTGATGCCAAATGGAAGTTTGTCATTCAGAGGAGGGTAGCTGTTAAAAGAGAATTGGGAAAAGAGGTTATTGAGGTAAAGGAAGTCATGGAGTTAATTAAGGTTGTTGGTCTTATGAAAACTGTTGTTGGTTTACCCCAATGTTATGAGGGGTTAGTGAAAGAGTTTATTGTGAATATCTCTAAGGATATTTATGAAAAGAGCAGCAGGGAGTTCTGCAAGGTTTTTGTGAGGGGTAAATGTGTGAGATTCTCACCAACCATTATCAATAAGTTCCTAGGAAGAGGAACTGATGGAGGAGTGGATTTAGAGACTACAGACAATGAGGTTTGTAGGACTATTACAGCTGGCCAAGTTACGGAATAGCCTAGTAGGAATCACCTATCAGCTGGCAAGCTAACTGTCAAATATGCCATCTTGCATAAGATTGGTTCATCCAACTGGGTGCCTACTAATCATATCTCTACCATCTTCATTGGTCTTGGAAGAATCATTCATGCAATTGGAACCAGGATTAACTATGATTTTGGAAGGTTTATGTTTGATCAAATTATCAGACATGCCTCCACAAATGCAGTGAAGCTGCCCATTGCCTTCCCTTCCATCATTTGTGGTATTATCTTGAGTCAACAACCAGGCATTCTTAATACAAGTGACATTCCAAGCAGAAGAAAACCCCCTCTATCAATTCACCATAAGCTGTTTGAGGGAAGTCATGTCAATGATGTTGTCATGAAATCTGCCAGAAAGGAGCCTGCATCTCAAGGGAGTTTAATTGATCAATTAAAAGATACCTGCAAGGAACTGGATAATGGTATAAGGGTGGCCAAGGAAAGAAAATAAGCTTTGGAGGTTCTTATTAGGAGCCTAGAAAAGGAAGAAATGGAGAAGGCTGGTGAAGATTCAGAGGCCAATACCTCAAGTGAGAGGTCAAAAGCTCAATCCAATGGCAGCTCTAAAAGCCCTGAAGACTCTGAAGGTGAAGGTGATACTTCTTCCTCTGATTAATGGTCCCCTTCCCCCTTGTGTTGAAGACTGAAGTTGAAGACTGTGTGAGGTGTGCTGTGTTTGAAGACTGTTCTGGTGCTGATGTTTGGAAGCTGGAGTTTTTATTGTTTTCTGTTTAAATTTGTAATTTGTGGCAGTCCTCATTGATGCATGTTTGTAATATTTTGGGCTCTTAATGAGTTCCTTGGATTTGTTCATTATCTCAGCTATCACAGCTGTGTATAATGATGGTTTGTATCTCCTAAACAATTATGTTTGAACATTTTTAATGTTATAACATCTGATCTGACATTCTCTGTTAGGCTAATTGACATTTATTTTGTCTAATTTGTCACCTTTGGTCAATTTTGACTAAAAAGAGGGAGAAATGTTGATGTGGAAGCAGTTAAAGTTGTGGAGCAGGGAGGAGATGTATGTAGTTGAACAAATGGACAACTATTATTGAAGGAGATGTGTTGTTCTGTTTACAGATGTCAAAGGGGATGTCTGATGTGGCGCACAGGTGTTGATGTTGAAGCAGATGTCAGAATGACATTCCGATTGTTATAGGTGTTGTGGTTACAAGTACTGTTATTATCAAAGAAGATGTTTGTTGTGTGCACAGATTTTGGGGGAGAAGGAGTACCCTTGTGCATTTGTGTGTCTTACTAGTTGCATCCATAACTAGTAATTCTGTTTGTGTTGCACAAATTTAGGGGGAGGAGAAGTACCCTTGTGCATGGTGTATTACTAGTAGCTATAGCTAGTAATTATGTTTGCTTCTGTTGCTGTTTAAACTGGTGTTTAACTGCTGATAGTTTTCTTGTGAACAAAAAGGACAGCTATATGTTTTAGCCAAAATTTTCCAAAGGGGGAGTTTGTTAGTTCTAAGTGTTGGCAGCAATTTTGGTAAATCAAAGAGTGTTCACAAGATGTTATGTGTGATGTCTTAACATAAGATATCCTGTGTACCTGCTGGAGTTCAAGAACATGATCATGCAGGATTGTTTCAGAATGTCATACACAATGTCATAGCTTCTGATAATGTGTTCCTGCTGGAGTTGAAATGGAAAACATGATTATGCAGGAGTGTATCAGGATGTCATACACGATGTCATGACATCTGATGTTTTGTACCTGCTGAAAATTATAAAAGGAATTATGGAATTATGCAGGATTGTTCCAGGATGTCAGACCCGATGTCATGACATCCTGTACACAGAATATTCAGTGTGAATGTCTGGTGTTTTGTGATTGCACATTTAATGGCAATCTATGTATGATTGAAGATCTGATTTGCAGGCGCATTCAATCATTGATTACAACCTGATTTACTTATTTTCCAAGGAGATCTAACCAGCTGTTATGAAAAGATTTAATTGGAAAATAGATTTAGGGTTTTCAAGATGTTCAAGCCCAGCTGAAAGCTTCTATAAAAAGGGACTTGGAAAACCTGATTTTACACACAACCAATACTGAGCGAAATATAGAGAGAGAGCTAGGGTTCGTGTCTTGTTTAGTCGTGAGACTTGTAAGCCATTCAAGTCATCTTTTGATGATTGAATTGGTCTGATTTGTGGTTGTAATTTGTCACTCTAAAGCTGTTAAGCAAGAATGTGTGTCTACTTGATCAAAGCTGTGAAGCAAGATCAAGTGTGTGTCTACTTGATCAAAGTTGTTAAGCAAGATCGAGTGTGTGTCTTCTTGATTGAAACTGTGAAGTAAAATCAAGAGTGTGTTATTGAAAAGTGTTTTCTTTTCTCAAGGGATTGTTGTTTAAAATCACAGGTGTGATTGTAGGGAAGTGATGGGTTCTCATATCTAAGAGTGCTTAGGTAGAAATTGCACGGGTAGAGATTAGGTGAGAAAGATTGTAACTTGTTGAAGTGTACGGAGAGTCTTTGAACTGATTCTATTTAGTGGATTTCCTTCCTGGCTTGGTAGCCCCCAGACGTAGGTGAGTTGCACCGAACTGGGTTAACAATTGCTTGTGTCTTTTGCATTACCATTCTATATCTTTCTTCTGTTTGTGTTACTCAGATATTAGTGTCGTGACATTACCTTCGGCATCTCATATCTGATACCAGAATTTCAACTTGAGTGACGATGTGAATGTAATAGTGCCAGTATTCAAGACACCAGGAGAAAGTGGTGATCTAGTTTGACAGCAACAACAATAACAGTGTCACCAATAGATCGGTATCGTCGTTGGTAATACGGTTAGCGGGCCCTATCCTGTATGCATCCGATAGAGCTGTTTCATACCAGTATAATGCTACTATGTTAGAGAATGGTCAAGAAGTTCCTTTGCCAATGACCAGTTTTGTTGTGAGCATTGTTGATGTTACGAAGGTGACCCATTACGGTCGAGTTTTTGGGCATGTGTTCCCGAAGAATGTAGAAGATGTATATATCAGTAAGAAGGTGGATGTGCCTGTAGTGGATCCAGTTAGTGCTCCAAGATGTTAGTCTGGTGAATCCGGCGGTTTGAAGCCTAATGATGATGATGAGGTACTTCGGTTAATCAAAAAGAGCAAATTTAATGTGGTGGAGCAGCTGGTCCAAACTCCCTCCAAGATTTCAGTGTTGTCTCTACTTATGAACTCTGAAGCGTACAGAGAGGCATTGCAAAGAGTATTGGAGCAAGCATATGTAGAGCACGATGTTACGGTGGATTAGTTCGATCATATTGTGGCTAACATCACTTCCTGCAACAATCTAAGCTTTTGCGATGAAGAACTTCCCGAGGAAGGCAGAAATCATAACTTGGCATTGCATATATCGATGAACTGCAAGGAAGATGCTCTGTCAAATGTATTGGTTGACACCGGCTCTTCATTGAATGCACTCCCAAAATCAACTCTTTCCATACTTCCGTATCAAGGATCTCCAATGAGATATAGTGGCGTGATCATCAAAGCTTTTGATGGTTCTCGCAAGACTGTAATTAGTGAGCTGGACCTTCCTGTGAAGATAGGTCCGAGTGATTTCCAAATTACTTTCCAGGTAATTGATATCCACCCGGCCTATAGCTGCTTGTTAGGAAGGCCATGGATACATGAGGCGGGAGCTGTTACGTCAACTCTACATCAAAAGTTGAAGTTTGTTAAGAACGGAAAGCTTGTTATCATCGGTGGAGAGAAGGCTTTGTTGGTAAGCCACCTGTCGTCTTTCTCTTACGTTGAAGCTGAGGATGAGATTGGAACTTCGTTCCAAGCTCTATCTATTGCTGAAGAAAAGAGAGTTGGGGCACCCATGTCCTCCTTCAAAGATGCGCATAAGATTGTTGAAGATGGTAATTCTGATCAGTGGGGCCGGATGGTAGAGGTCGCCAAGAACCAGAGCAGAGCCGGTTTGGGATTCCAACAAAGTTTGTCTGTGATTAGAGCCGAAGATGTGAAACCCAGTTTTCGTAGCGGAGGGTTCATTCATGGTAATGAACAACACTTAGCTGCAGTGATCGAGGGTGATGAAGATGAAGGTTGCACCAATTTTGTGACACATGGAAAGGCTTGCAACAATTGGATTGCTGTCAACATTCATGTTATTGTGCATCATTCTAAGTTGGTTTCTAAACCCATTGAATACAATGATCCTACTCCCTCTCCAAACTTTGAATTCCCTGTGTTTGAGGTCGAGGAAGAAAATGATGAAGAAATATCTGATGAATTGTCTCGTCTACTTAAGCACGAGGAAAAAGCCATTCAGCCTTTTGAAGAGCAGGTTGAGCTTGTCAACTTGGGTTCCGAGGATGATATGAAGGAAGTCAAGATAGGGTCTCGATTGTGTCCAGAGATTACGAAGGGGTTTATTGATCTTCTCTGAGAGTATTCAGATATGTATGCTTGGTCCTATCAAGACATGCCTGGTTTGGATTCTGAGATTGTGGAGCATAGATTATCGTTGAAGCCATAATGCCCGCCAGTCAAGCAGAAATTGAAAAGGCCTCATCCTGATATGGCAGTAAAGATCAAAGAAGAAGTGCAGAAGTAGATTGATGTCGGTTTCCTTGTTACCACTGAATATCCGTAGTGGGTGGCCAATTGTGTGCATGTTCCGAAGAAGGATGGAAAAGTATGCATGTGCATTGATTATAGAAATTTGAACAAATCCAGTCCGAAAGATGATTTACCTCTACCACACATTGACATGTTGGTAGACAACAAAGCTAAATTCAAAGTCGTTTCATTTATGGACGGATTTTTTGGATACAATCAAATCAAGATGGCACCCGAAGATATGGAGAAGACCATATTCATTACACCTTGGGGAACATTCTGTTGTAGAGTGATGCCTTTCGATTTAAAGAATGTTGGTGCAACTTACCAGAGGGCAATGACCACTCTTTTTCATGATATGATGCATAAAGAGATCGAAGTTTATGTTAATGATATGATTGCCAAATCCATTGATGAAGAAGAGCATGTTGAGCATTTGTTGAAGCTATTCCAACATTTGAGGAAGTATAAACTCCGCTTGAATCCCAATAAGTGTACTTTTGGTGTTCGTTATGGTAAGTTGTTGGGCTTTATTATCAACGAGAAGGGTATTGAAGTTGATCCTACCAAGGCCAAAGCAATACAAGCGATGCCTACGCCCAAAACTGAGAAGCAAGTCAGAGGTTTTCTCGACCGCTTGAATTATATCTCAAGATTGATTTCACACATGACTGCCACATGTGCGCCTGTATTCAGGCTTCTTCGGAAAGATCAGTCTTATGATTGGAACAAAGATTTCCATAAAGATTTTGACAATATCAAAGAATATCTACTTGAGCCTCTGATTCTGTCGCCGCCTGTTGAAGGAAGATCGTTGATCATGTATTTGACTGTGCTTGATGAGAGTATGGGTTGTGTTCTTGGTCAGCAAGATAAAACTGGAAAGAAAGAATATGCTATTTACTACCTCGGTAAGAAATTCACTGACTATAAGACTCAGTATTCTATGCTAGAGAAGACTTGTTGGGCATTGGCTTGGGATGCTAAGTGTCTGTGTCAGTATATGTTGAATCATACCACTTGGTTGATATCCAAAATGGATCCAATCAAGTATATTTTTGAGAAGCCTGCTTTAACTGGGAGGATTTCCCGTTGGTAGATGTTGTTATCAGAGTATGATATTGAATACTGATCTCAGAAAGCGATTAAACATAGTGTCTTGGCTGACCATTTGGCTCACCAGCCAATTGAAGATTATCAGTCAGTGCAGTATGACTTTCCTGATGAAGAGATTGTGTGCTTGAAAATGAAAGATTGTGATGAACCATTGCTTGAAGAAGGGCCAGAACCAGGTTCCCGTTGGGGCATGGCATTTGATGGAGCTATTAATCAATGTGATAATGGCATTGGGGTAGTGATTATTACTCCTGAAGGCACTCATTTTCCGTTTATAGCTAGATTGACTTTCAAGTGTACAAATATATGGCTGAGTATGAAGCTTGCATTATGGGGCTTGAAAAGGCCATTGATCTCAGAATCAAGTATTTAGACGTCTATGGAGATTCGACCTTGGTTGTAAATCAAATCAAAGGTGAATGGGAGACGAATCAACCCGGTTTGATACCATATAGAGATTATGCGAGGAGGATTTTAACTTTCTTTACAAAGGTTGAATTTCATCATATCCCTCGAGATGAAAATCGGATGGCAGATGCTCTTGCAACATTGGCTTCAATGATTGTGGTGAAGTATTGGAATGAAGTTCCCAATTTGACCGTGATGCATCTTGATAGGCCAACTCATGTGTTTGTTATTGAAGAGGTCAAAGATGAGAAGCCGTGGTATTTTGATATCAAATGTTTCCTCCAAAGTCAGATTTACCCGCCTGGAGCATCTTTGAAAGATAAGAAGACTTTGAGAAGATTAGCCGGCAATTTCTACCTGAATGGTGATGTATTGTACAAGAGAAACTTCGATATGGTTCTGCTCAGATACGTGGATAGACACGAAGTAAACCTATTGATGACTGAAGTCCATGAAGGTTCCTTTGGTACTCACTCCAATGGACATACTATGGCTAAGAAGATGTTGAGAGCAGGTTACTATTGGCTGACAATGGAATCTGACTGTTGCAAGTTTGTGATGAAATGCCACACGTGTCAAATTTATGTAGATAAGATTCATGTTCCTCCGACACTGTTGAATGTCATTTCCTCCCCATGGACCTTCTCCATGTGGGGAATTGATATGATTGGCATGATTGAGCCCAAATCTTCGAACGGACATTGTTTCATTCTGGTGGCTATTGACTACTTCACAAAGTGGGTTGAAGCGGCATCATATGCAAATGTGACTAAGCAATTTATTGTGAGGTTTATCAAGAATCAGATTATATGCCGATATGGTGTGCCAAGTAAGATCATTATTGAAAATGGATCGAACTTGAATAATAATATGGTGGAGGCTCTTTGCAAAGACTTTAAGATTACACATCATAGTTCTTCTCCCTACAGACCGAAGATGAATGGGGTTGTTGAAGCTGCAAACAAGAACATCAAGAAGATCATCCAGAAGATGGTTGTGACGTACAAATATTGGCATGAGATGCTCCCATTTACTTTGCACAGGTATCGTACATCCATCCGCACTTGAACAGGGGCAACCCCTCTCTCACTTGTTTATGGCATGGAAGTTGTGCTCCTGGTAGAGGTTGAGATCCCATCATTATGTGTCTTGATGGAAGCCAAGTTGACTGAGGCTGAATGGTGTCAAACCAAGTTTGATCAGCTGAATTTGATTGAAGAGAAAAGATTAACTGCCAAGTGTCATGGTCAGTTATACTAGTAAAGGATGAAGAAAGCATTTGATAAGAAGGTCAGACCTCGTGTATTCAGAGAAGGTGATCTTGTGCTCAAGAAGATTCTATCTTTCAAACCTGACACTAGGGGCAAATGGACTCCTAATTATGAAGGCCCATATATTATTAAGAGAGCCTTTTCAGGCGGTGCTTTGATCCTTTCAAGTATGGATGGTGAAGAGTTCACTCGTCTTGTGAACACAGATGCAGTCAAGAAATACTTTGCCTAAAAAAGAAAAGAACGACTCGCTAAGTTGAAAACCCGAAAGGGCGGCTTAGGCAAAAATGAGCGTCTCGGTGGATTGAAAACCTGAAAAGGCGATCCAGGCAAAAGTTAGAGACAGAAAACAGAAAAATTATCCCGATAAATTGAGTACCCCACCTTGGGGAAATTTATGCAAAAATAAGGGATTATGGAGAGTAACTGCATCCTGCTGATCTTCAGTTTTGAAGACATTCTTGAGCAAGTCGGTTAATTTTGTTTCATCATCGTCGTGGGGACGCCAAGAGCACAACGGATATCAAAAGTTGGTAGAAGGATTAGTGGTCATTGTATTCAATGTAGCCATTTTCCATGTAAATTACCATTTTTCAACTTTTGTAAAGATCTATGGAGTCTTGTCATTTACAGACTACCATCCTATTAAATAAAGTTGAGCTTTTATCCAATTGTTTTTACTCTTATTTATTATTCAGCCAAATAGATTTAAATTTTATTATGATCATGTTTGAAATTAAATTTTAAATCAAAATCATGTTTTCTTAAATATATAAAAGCAGTTACTTTAAGCAATCAATATCATTTAAAGGAATTTCAACAACGGTTTGAAAAACGGTGAGCCCTAAATGTGGAGCATTGTTGGTTCTCCCCCCAACAGTGGGCGTATCCCTATTTCATCCCCCGCAGTTTTTCAGTGACGGAGTTTTGTTGGTTTCCCCATCCGAGTTTGTTGGCCTCCCTTGAGTTGTACGCGCGTTACTTCGGCAATTTGCATGGATTCGACCGAATTTTAATTCCCCGTAGAGTTTGTAGCAGTTTCCTCAGCAGATCCTCTTCTTGTGCTTTCCTTAGCCTGGATTGAGCCTTTAAGACGTTTGATCTCTCTCCAGCAGTTGTTTCCCTCCTGTGAGGATTGGCTAGGAGTTGTATCGATGATGCAAACCAATGACATTTGTATCCTTCGTGATCGTTTTGTCAGCATAATTATCATATATACATATACATATACACTCATATAATTTCATTATTGCATTATTAGACTTGGTAATGCATTGTTCATTTTGACCCTCTGCTATGGTGGTATACTTTTCCCCCATGCAGATTTGGTTTGTCTGTTCTCTTTCAATTGTAGAGTGTCAGCCCATTAAGCAAAAAAACTTTAACCTTTCTCTTTCCCCACGGAGTTATTTCCTCGTGGATGGTCATTATTCCAGTCTCCTCCCCAGTAGATTATCTGGATGGAACCACTCCCCTTGGGTTATATCCTCATTGGGTTGAGTCTTTGATTGACCGTTTCTTTCTAGATCTTACCTAGATAGATGCTTTTGGTTCCCTGAGAGTCTATTACCCAGTAACTGGTAATATTCTTCTTAGTTTGCAAGTATTGTCACTTTTCCCAATACCCGGTGAGAGCAACTTTTTCATCCCCAACGGATTCGTTTTCACGTTTCCCCAGGAAGTATATCCTTGATATGTTCATCCTAACCGATGATAGATATTTTCTTCCCCTGCTTTGAGTTTATCCTTGATATGTTTATCTTAACCGATGACGGATATTCTCTTTTTGGTATTCTACCCAGTAAAAAGGTAATTGTAATCCCTATTTCTTCCGCAGAGAGTTAATCCTTGATATGTTCATCCTAACCGGTGACGGGTTTCCTTCTCTTTGCGGTCTTCTGCCCAGTAACCGGTAGTTGTTGTAACACCCTTCTAAATACCCCAATTATTTAATTAAAACAGCAACAATTAAATCATACATATCAGAGTAAATATTGCAACTCAAGGGTGTCACATAACAACTTCTTCACATTATTTCAACATAAAAGCAGTCATACTCAATTTTATTCAACATAAAAACTTCTTTAACAATACGCAGCGGATAAAATATTTCAACATCTGTAATTCATCAAAATTAACATTTATTCAACAATTCAACATCCCGTCCCGATGTTACATCTATCAGAGCATGACCCTCTAACCACACTAGACTTCAAGCACTAGCTTCTATTCGACTCACTGCTCGTTACCTGAAAAATATAACTGTAAGGGTGAGTTCCTCAATCGATATAACAAATATTATAAATCATCATGTTATGTTAAGTAACTTTACACGTTAATCACCCACATCATATCATGCATTCGGTAGCAGCATATTCAACTCAACATCATATTCAAACAAAACGTAAATGCAACTCAAATGAGACTCGACTCTTCATGCATGTGGTACCATTTGGAGTAAAACTCCCAACTTAAAATCAGTGCCAGTTTGGTGGGCATCAAGGCATAAGCCTTCAACTTTCAACTTAAAAATTTGCCAATCCAGGCCAACGTGGTGTGAGCAAAAGCCCCATAATTTTGCCAATCCAGGCCAACGTGGTGTGAGCAAAAGCCCCGACTCTATGCATATGAATGTATATGGCATGTACGACTTGCAACTTCAACAACATAATAACAACAGCAACACAACAGCTTTTTCAACAAAACAACTTAAAATCAACGTTGGCTCATCAGCCTACAACTTAGTATTTTCAACAGAACAACTTATATTCAACTTTGGCTCATCAGCCTACAACTTAATGTTTTCCACAAAACAACTTATCAACATATTTGCATCAATATTCACAACATAAACTCAATAATTTCGTTCATCACAATTTACTATGATAGGCTAGCTACCAATTGCATTGACAACATAAAAATCAACTATTTTTCTTTACTGTAACAGTGTTAACCGGTTAACGCTATAGGTTAACCGGTTAACGCAGGAAAATTACACTTCCAGGCAAAACGCAACAGTGTTAACCGGTTAACGCTATAGGTTAACCGGTTAACGCAGGCAAAACTCAACATTTCCACAAATTTTAACAGTGTTAACCGGTTAACACCCTGGGTTAACCGGTTAACGCAGGCGAAACAGCAGTTCCTGCGCTAACACAAGGCAGAATGCAGAGTTTCCGCATTTTCCGCCGTTGGAGGACTTCCGGACCTCCGATTCGACTTCCGTAAAAAGCGATACGTTCAAAATTTCACGATACACTCAAATACAGATCCAATTTCAGCTTGAATTCAACTTAATCATCATAATATTTCAGCATCCACAATCCCAATTAGGGTCAAATTAACAGCTTATCACTACCCATTACATGTTAATCGATAATACCCATTAAACGACGATAAACCCCCCTTACCTGAGATAATCCGGCAAATCTCCAAGCTTTAGCTCTTCCGTTCCTCAACCGCGCTTTTCGGCTCTTTGCCCTTTTTCCTCTTCTCTGCAGCTTCTCAGAATTTCACGTGAAAACCTTTTCCAACAAAAATGAAAACCTTTTCTTTATTCCCACTTATATATTTTCCAAATATTATTATTCCAAAATAATAATAATAATAATAATCCAATTTATTTAATTAAATTAATAAATATATTATCAACTTAATTAAATAATTCTTTTTTTTTTTTTTTTTTATTTGGGGTGTTACAACTCTCCCCTACTAAAAGAGTTTTCGTCCTCGAAAACATACCTCAAACAAATAACTCTGGATAAGACTCCCTCATCTGACTTTCCAGTTCCCAAGTCACATTGCCACCTGCTGGTCCTCCCCAAGCTACCTTCACTAAGGCAATCTCTTTACCCCGCAACTGCTTCAACTCTCGATCCTCAATCCTCATAGGGGATGTTTCAACAGTCAGGTTGTCTCTCACCTGTACATCATCCACTTGGACTACATGCGACGGATCATGAATGTACCTCCTCAACTGAGACACATGAAAAACCTCATGCAAATTCGCGAGTGACGGCGGTAAAGCGATACGATAGGCTACTTCTCCTATCCTCTCCAGAATCTGATAAGGACCAATAAATCGCGGTGTCAACTTCTTCGACTTCAAAGCTCGACCAACACCTGTTATCGGAGTAACACGAAGAAACACATGATCTCCCTCTTGGAACTCAAGTGACTTCCTCCTCTTATCATGATAACTCTTCTGACGGCTCTGAGCAATTCTCATCTTTTCCTGAATCATCTTAATCTTTTCTGTAGTCTGTTGAACAATCTCCGGTCCAACCACAGCACTCTCACCGGACTCATACCAACATAACGGTGTCCGACATCTCCTACCATACAAAGCTTCAAACGGCGCCATACCAATGCTCGAATGAAAACTATTGTTGTAGGTAAACTCAATCAAAGGTAAATAACAATCCCAAGCACCTCCCTTTTCCAAAACGCAAGCTCTCAAAAGATCCTCTAGTGACTGAATTGTCCTCTCAGTCTGACCATCAGTCTGCGGATGATATGCAGAACTCAATCTCAGCTTAGTTCCCAAAGCCTTCTGCAAACCTTCCCAGAACTTCGATGTAAATCTAGGATCTCTGTCCGAAACAATACTCGACGGAATACCATGCAGACTTACAATCTTCTCAATATACAACTCAGCCAATTTCTCTAACGGATAATCCATTCTGATCGGAATAAAATGAGCCGATTTCGTCAATCCATCAACAATCACCCAAATGGCTTCAAAATTCTTACTTGTCCTCGGTAAACCAGAAACAAAATCCATACTGATACTATCCCACTTCCACTCTGGAATAGCCAACGGTTGCATTAGCCCAGACGGCTTCTGGTGCTCAATCTTTGACTTCTGACAAGTCAAACAAGAATAGACAAAACTTGCAATTTCTCTTTTCATTCCCGGCCACCAAAATAACTTTTTCAAATCATGATACATCTTCGTAGCTCCAGGATGAATACTCAACCCACTACGATGTCCTTCTTCCAGAATACTCTTCTTAAGTTCGGTAACATCCGGAACGCACACCCGACTACCAAATCTCAAAACACCATTCTCATCAACTCTGAATTCGCCACCTTGACCTTGATTCACTAGAGTCAACTTATCAACCAAACGCATATCAGATTTCTGACCCTCTCTGATCTCATCCAGAATACCACTTGTTAACTTCAACATTCCCAATTTAACACTATTGTGAGTACTCTCACACACCAAACTCAAGTCTCTAAACTGCTCAATTAAATCCAATTCCTTAACCATTAGCATAGACATATGCAATGATTTCCGACTCAATGCATCCGCCACTACGTTTGCTTTACCCGGATGGTAATTCAAACCAAAGTCATAATCCTTCAGAAACTCTAACCATCTTCTCTGTCTCATATTCAGCTCTTTCTGATCAAACAAATACTTTAAACTCTTATGGTCACTGAAAACCTCAAATCTCGACCCGTACAAATAATGCCTCCACAACTTCAGAACAAATACCACAGCTGCCAATTCTAAATCATGCGTCGGATAGTTCCTCTCATGAACCCTCAGCTGTCTTGAAGCATAAGCTATAACCTGCTTATTCTGCATCAACACGCCACCCAAACCCAACAATGAAGCATCGCAATAAACTTCAAATGATTCCGACGAACTCGGTAATATCAGAATAGGAGCACTAGTTAACCTTCTCTTTAACTCTTGGAAACCTCCTTCACATTTTGAATCCCAAATAAACGCTTGCCCCTTTCTAGTCAACATTGTCAACGGTAATGCCAACTTAGAAAATCCCTCAATGAACTTCCTATAATAACCAGCCAAACCAAGGAAACTTCGAATCTCAGCAACAGACTTCGGAGCTTCCCACTTAGATACCGCTTCTATCTTAGAAGGATCAACAGCAACACCACCTCTTGAAATCACATGACCAAGAAAACTAACCTCTTCCAACCAAAATTCACATTTAGAGAGTTTAGCAAATAACTTCTTTTCTCGTAGAACTTCTAAAACCACTCTCAAATGCTCAGCATGCTCTTCTTCAGATTTCGAATACACCAAAATGTCATCAATAAACACCACAACAAACTTGTCTAGGTACGGATGGAAAATCCTATTCATATACTCCATAAATACTCCAGGCGCATTAGTCACACCAAAAGGCATTACAGAATACTCATAATGTCCATACCTGGTTCTGAAAGCAGTCTTCTGAATATCCTCGGTTTTCACACGAATCTGATGATACCCAGATCTCAAATCTATTTTGCTGAACACACTTGCACCAACCAACTGATCCATCAAATCATCAATCCTCGGCAAAGGATACCGATTCTTGATCGTCACTTTATTCAGTTGCCTGTAGTCCACACACAACCTCATAGTACCTTCTTTCTTCTTAACCAACAACACCGGTGCACCCCACGGTGACACACTCGGACGAATAAATTTCTTATCCAACAGATCTTCCAACTGACTCTTCAGTTCAGTTAACTCAACAGCAGACATACGGTACGGAGCCATCGATATCGGCCTAGTACCAGGTACCAAGTCAATAGAGAACTCCACTTCACGCTCTGGCGGCAATTCATTCACCTCTTCAGGAAACACATCAGGAAAATCGCACACCACGGCTAGATCGCCAATCACCAGTTTATCTTTAGCCTCCAAGGTTGCTAACAGCATAAACAACTCTGCTCCATCAACTACTTCTTCATTCACCTGTCTTGCTGATAGAAACAGACTCTGCCCTTCCTCAATCTCAGGAAATATCACCGTCTTATCAAAACAGTTGATATAAACTCGGTTAAACACCAACCAGTTCATACCCAAGATAACGTCAATCTGCACTAATGGGAGACACACAAGGTCTATCCCAAAATCTCTACCAAAAATATTCAAAGGACAACTTAAACAAACCGACGTAGTAGTCACTGAACCCTTCGCAGGAGTATCAATTACCATACTACCAAACATCTCAGATATCTCTAACTTAAGTTTCACCGCACAATCCAAAGATATAAAGGAATGAGTCGCACCTGTGTCAATAATAGCTACAAGAGGAAAGCCATTAATATAACACGTACCTCGGATCAAACGATCATCTGCAGAAGTCTCAGAACCCGATAAAGCAAAGACCTTGCCTCCGGACTGATTCCCTTTCTTCGGCTTCTGACACTGGCTTCCAATATGCCCTTCTTCGCCACAATTAAAACAAATCACTTCCTTGTACTTGCAATCAGCTATTGCATGCCCAGTCTTACCGCAACGAAAACACCTCTTTACTTCAACAGTGCATACATTACTCTTATGACCAGCCTGACCACATTTGAAGCAAACTATACCCGTAGGAGCACCTCCCCCACTAGCTCTCTGAGTCGGAGCAGCTCTTTGTTTCCCTTTCCCAGCTGGAACATCATATGGCTTGCCACGATTTTGATGCTGCTTTCCCCTGCGGTCACTGACAATCTTATAATGAGCATTATTGTCCTCTTCAAATATCCTGCAGCTATCAACCAATTCAGTAAAAATGCGTATCTTCTGATACCCAACAGCCTTCTTAATCTCAGAGCGCAATCCGTTCTCAAACTTGATGCACTTTGAAAATTCAGCACCAGCACCAGTGTAATGAGGATAAAATTTGGACAACTCCACAAATTTTGCAGCATAATCAGTGACAGACATGCTTCCTTGCTTCAGCTCAAGGAATTCAATTTCCTTCTTACCACGGACATCCTCTGGATAATACTTCCTCAGAAATTCCCTACGGAATACATCCCAAGTAACGTCTTCACCTGCCACGGTCAACCTCTCGTGAGTCTCTAGCCACCAGTCATCAGCTTCGACTGCTAGCATGTGAGTACCATACCGAACCTTCTGAGCTGGAGTGCAATCCATAACACGAAAGATTCTCTCAATCTCTTTCAACCATCCTAAAGCTGCATCTGGATCATGCTTCCCTTTAAACACCGGCGGATTCTCTCTCTGAAAAGTCGCCAAGCTACGTGATCCAGCATCTCCACCAGCATTTGGCAAGTTCTGCACAGCTTGTGCCATTGCTTGCATTGCGGCAGCCATTGCAGCGTCATTCCTTCCAGCCATTTCAACTTGTCACTACAACACAACTTAAAAGTTAGACTAGTAACAATTACACAATTGTTAGACAGTAACGACACGACAACTGGCCGGACAGACCGACCTGCTCTGATACCACTAATGTAACACCCTTCTAAATACCCCAATTATTTAATTAAAACAGCAACAATTAAATCATACATATCAGAGTAAATATTGCAACTCAAGGGTGTCACATAACAACTTCTTCACATTATTTCAACATAAAAGCAGTCATACTCAATTTTATTCAACATAAAAACTTCTTTAACAATACGCAGCGGATAAAATATTTCAACATCTGTAATTCATCAAAATTAACATTTATTCAACAATTCAACATCCCGTCCCGATGTTACATCTATCAGAGCATGACCCTCTAACCACACTAGACTTCAAGCACTAGCTTCTATTCGACTCACTGCTCGTTACCTGAAAAATATAACTGTAAGGGTGAGTTCCTCAATCGATATAACAAATATTATAAATCATCATGTTATGTTAAGTAACTTTACACGTTAATCACCCACATCATATCATGCATTCGGTAGCAGCATATTCAACTCAACATCATATTCAAACAAAACGTAAATGCAACTCAAATGAGACTCGACTCTTCATGCATGTGGTACCATTTGGAGTAAAACTCCCAACTTAAAATCAGTGCCAGTTTGGTGGGCATCAAGGCATAAGCCTTCAACTTTCAACTTAAAAATTTGCCAATCCAGGCCAACGTGGTGTGAGCAAAAGCCCCATAATTTTGCCAATCCAGGCCAACGTGGTGTGAGCAAAAGCCCCGACTCTATGCATATGAATGTATATGGCATGTACGACTTGCAACTTCAACAACATAATAACAACAGCAACACAACAGCTTTTTCAACAAAACAACTTAAAATCAACGTTGGCTCATCAGCCTACAACTTAGTATTTTCAACAGAACAACTTATATTCAACTTTGGCTCATCAGCCTACAACTTAATGTTTTCCACAAAACAACTTATCAACATATTTGCATCAATATTCACAACATAAACTCAATAATTTCGTTCATCACAATTTACTATGATAGGCTAGCTACCAATTGCATTGACAACATAAAAATCAACTATTTTTCTTTACTGTAACAGTGTTAACCGGTTAACGCTATAGGTTAACCGGTTAACGCAGGAAAATTACACTTCCAGGCAAAACGCAACAGTGTTAACCGGTTAACGCTATAGGTTAACCGGTTAACGCAGGCAAAACTCAACATTTCCACAAATTTTAACAGTGTTAACCGGTTAACACCCTGGGTTAACCGGTTAACGCAGGCGAAACAGCAGTTCCTGCGCTAACACAAGGCAGAATGCAGAGTTTCCGCATTTTCCGCCGTTGGAGGACTTCCGGACCTCCGATTCGACTTCCGTAAAAAGCGATACGTTCAAAATTTCACGATACACTCAAATACAGATCCAATTTCAGCTTGAATTCAACTTAATCATCATAATATTTCAGCATCCACAATCCCAATTAGGGTCAAATTAACAACTTATCACTACCCATTACATGTTAATCGATAATACCCATTAAACGACGATAAACCCCCCTTACCTGAGATAATCCGGCAAATCTCCAAGCTTTAGCTCTTCCGTTCCTCAACCGCGCTTTTCGGCTTTTTGCCCTTTTTCCTCTTCTCTGCAGCTTCTCAGAATTTCACGTGAAAACCTTTTCCAACAAAAATGAAAACCTTTTCTTTATTCCCACTTATATATTTTCCAAATATTATTATTCCAAAATAATAATAATAATAATAATCCAATTTATTTAATTAAATTAATAAATATATTATCAACTTAATTAAATAATTCTTTTTTTTTTTTTTTATTTGGGGTGTTACAGTTGTAAGTCCTGCTTTTTCCCCTTCTGCGGAGTCTATCCTTGATATGTCCATCCTAACCGATGACGGATATTCACTTGGTGGTATTCTATCCAGTAACTGATAGATATAATTCCTACTTTTCCCCTCCGAGTCTATCCTTGATATGTTCATCCTAACCGATGACGGATATTCTCTTGTTGGTATTCTATCCCGTATTCGATAGATGTAATTCCCACTTTTTCAAGCAGTTTATCCTTGATATGTTCATCTTAACCGGTGACGGATATCCTTCCTAATTTTCCCAGGCAAGTTTATCCTTGATATGTTCATCCTAACCAATGACGGATTTTCTTTCCTCTGAGTCTATCCTTGATATGTTCACTTTAACCAGTGACGGATATTCTCTCCCTTTGATCTTCTGCCCAGCACCTGGTAGTTGTAAATCCTATTTTGGCTTTTCCCCAGCAGGTTATTCTTACCCAATAACTGGTAATGAACACACCTCCTGGTCGCCTTCAGTGAGTCATCCTTGATATGTTTACCCTAACCGATAACGGATGTCTTCCCTGTCAGAATTTGTTATCCCCTTGCTCAGTAGCTGATAATGGATGATATATTTCTGCTCCTCCTGTGATGAAGATCTTTTCTTCCCCATTTGAGTTTGAGTGTGCATTTCCTCAGTGAAATCGCTTTTTCCTGTCTGGATCGAGTATTTCAGTTTGATGTTGATCTACTCGTTTCCCCCGCAGATGTTCCTTTTCTTCCCCGGCTAAGTATTTTGATTGAGTTATTTTCAGGGAATCCCTCGAGTCCCCTAGTTGTTTTTAAGTCGTAGCCTGGCCTACGCACAACCATTTCCCCCCCCCCCCCAGAGTCTCTGTCTCCCCGGTGAGTTTTCCCCATGGAATGCGTTATACTCCTACGAACTTTCAGTTTCTCCGGATTCTTTTCCTTTGTGGCAACATTTTCCCCACGAAGATTATTTTTAACATTCATATCATATGCATCAGGAGGTCTCTTAGGGACCAAAATTTGTTTCTATATATTGTTATTTAAGTCCATTCTACTGAGTCGATACGAAGATTTTAACCTTCATCTCCTCAGCTAGAACATCCTTAAATAGGGGCAACTGTAAGACCCCAATTTTAACCCTAAGATCCCTCATGATATCTAATCATATGCACTGGCATTGGGATCACATCTTGGCATCCTCCCCACCCTTCATTCATTAGGTTTGCATTGGGAGAAATCACCAAGCACATTTGATTGTATCTTACTTTGTATTTTATCATTTACTAACCAAAATACCAAAAATATGTCATTATATAGTTTGACTCTTTTTGTAGGTAATGCACATGCTCACCTTTGATCTATCAAGCTCACATCTAGTGTTTAAGACCCTCAATGCAATGAGCTCAATCAAGAAATGGTTTATTATGGCTCTAAGCATCATATGTGGATCCCCATGATCTTCACATGTTATTTTGATCAATAAATCATCAAGAGTTTGGAATTGGTTTGCCTTGGAAACCCTAATTCATCTGGGTATCTTATGTGACTTCTTCAACAAGCTTATTCAACAATTGATCAAATATTTCAAGGGATACTTCACATTTCATCATCTTATGCATATATGATCCTCCATGAGTCCCAAAAGTCAAGAGAATAGCAAGCTCTCAAGTCGGTTCATGGTGGTTGACCAGAGGAATTCAACTGATCAAAACTGGGGTTCCCTAGACCCTATCTCCTATAATTTTTGTCATATGAAAATGATTCTAAGAGCAACGTTACTATAAATGACATTCCAAACAACTTTCATGTTGAGGTCTAGAACTAGTTTTTCTTGGAAAGTCATATTTGTGGTAAACGATTATAGGTCATTTTATCTAAACCCTAATTTGGAGGTCAACTTCCCAAGACCATAACTTGCTCAATTTTTATGAGATGAAAGCTATTCAAGTTTCACAATCAAATTCAAGATGTCTAATTCAAATTTTATGTTTGGAGGAAGAGAAAATTCAACTTTTAAATGCATTTGGTATGACGAGACATTATAGGTCATTTTGGACCAATGCCATTGAACAAGTGATTTTCCTCAACTTTTAAAATGCATAACTCCTTCATAATAAATCCAAATGAGGTCAAATTTGTGACTATTTTGAAGGAATTTTAGATTGATACAACTTTGATGAAGGAATGTTTCTCATTTGAAGCTCATATAAAAAATTAGCCAAGGTGGAAAAAGTGAACATATGGCTTGCCACTTAGAAATGTTTTTGATATGTTTGATTTTCCAAACTTCCACCTCAAAATTCATCATGATCCACGCTTCAAACAAAAAAGTGTTCAACACGAAAGTTGTTCTTCTTGACCTAACCTTCCCAAAAAGGCTAAATTCATCCCATTTGGACAAAGTATGAGTGACTTGCGCATGACTTAAAGTTGGATCACCATTTGGCATAATTGAACTTGCATCTTCCATACACAAATGCATGGCTTGCTAACATGACTTCAGCAATGTTTGTACACAATTTTGGACATGATCGAATGATTACATGGGATTATCACACGCCCATGCGTCCATGCAAAGGAAAATGCTATTTTTGGAGTTTTGAAACAAGTGTGCAAATATCAAATGCTTTGGATATAAATAGAGCCCTCCATGATCAGAATTAAGGACACTTGCGCACCAGCTTTGAATCCCCAACCCTAAACCCTCTCATTCAAAGGATAACCTTTAGGGTATCCATTGAAAATTGAGTTTGAATCTCCATTGTTTTGAGATTCAAATCTCCAAGAGCCCCACTTCCTTTTTGATTCAATTCTACTCTATCAAGCAGCCAAAGCAAGTTTAAGTGAATTTGAAGCAAAATCGTGGCCATCTGAACCTTCAGTGGAGGTGACTTTCTCATTTTTTTTCATTTCTTCGATTCTCACTCAATTCTCCATATTTATTCTTGATTTTTGGTTGTCTGAAGTCCTACCAATGTAGGCAAGAAGATTGAGTTGTTTGAGGTCAAATTGAAGCAACTCAGGTCATGATCCTCAAATTTCAACTACCTGTATCTTTCAATATACTTGGAGTTAGATGAAATTGAGGCCAGATTCGAGCTCCTGAGCATTTTTACTTTAAATTTGTGTCCTCCTTTTTTATTTTAGTGATGGTTGAAGGTGGACCAGTCCGGTGAGGTTCACCAGAGAAGAAGACCGGAGTTGTAGCTCCAGTGATGTGTTGGCACACTTCTGAACCATAAGATCCTTTTAATTGGTTTTAATCTCACGTGTTGGTTTTGATTACCATCCCTGCAACGCATTGACTAGAGTCCATCATGAAACGCGCCCTGAGATCCACTTGATCTGCCACCTCAATTAATGAGGGAGATCAAGTGGTCCACGTATTTTTGCATTTTCTGATTTTTAGTTCAATTGCTTTATTTTCATTAATTCATGTTAATTTTAATATTGTTCCAAAAAATATGAGACTTTCACAAAAAAAAAAATTAAATAAATTCCTCTTTCATTTTCTGAATTAAAACTATTTTTTGGATCATTATTAATAGTTTTCATGATTTAATTGTTTTTGTGCATATTTTTAATTGTTTAAAAATAATTTTAAGTTTCCAAAAATATTGAAATTTTTTCTCCAAGGTCCTTTGACCTTGTTTGACCTATGATAAATCTCATGGTCATTTCTTTGGTGTTTTGATGAGGTTTTAGGATTTTAACCAACCATAATCTAATTTAATGCATTTTTTAATTGATTTTATTTGTTAAATTGCAAAATAAATTGTGTTGAGCTTTTAGTATTGACTTGTTGAGTTTGACTTGTGTTGTTGGGCCTTGGTCAAGGTTGATTTGACTTTGTTGAGTTAAAATCATTGGATTCAGGGGATTGATGAAATATACATTTCATCTCCCAAAATGAATGAATGATCTTAATTTGATAAAAGTCCTCCTTTGACCAATTTCTGTTGATTTCATTTCCCCTCCCTCTTCATCTCAATCCCATTCTATTCTCATTCATTTCATGGACCTATGATATCTCTATATCCAAAGGCTAGTTGATCGCAAAATCAACATAAGTATGGATGAGATTAGGTCCATCCCTTTTGCATTTTTTTAAGTGTGGTATGTTTTAGGAGTATGGTTCATAATACCATATCTCTAACATGCATTAACACTAAAATTTCTATTGCCCGACCTCAAATAGTTATGACTTCTACATAAGTCCAATTACAATTGCTTAACATAGCGCTAGATTTTAACACAAAAAGCATAGCATTCTAGTAAGTGAGATTGTAAGTCTCCCCTCTTTCATGGTATTGTATATAAACTTGACCTTTTTTCCTTCCTTTGGAAGATGTCTTGGTTCAAGGATCCATGCTTGTGAATAGTGGGTTGAGTGTTCTCCAAAGAATGGCTAAAACAATTGAAAAGCAAACGCAATACTAACTTCTAATCAACTAACAACTAACATTTAATTTCAAGCCATTTACTTTTATGCACTTTAAATTCAAGTCTTTATTCATTTTCCATTATTCATACCATTTAACTTGTTTATTTTAATGCCATTTTCACTTTGTTCACTTGAGCCATACTTTGTGATTATATTGTGATTGTATGTACTCGTATGTGTTTGTGGTCCTTTGACCTTAATGTACATAATAACAACAAAAACCCTAAAAGACATTTGTGTGGACTGTTGAATTTGATCTGAGACATTGGACTTAGAATTAGGCAACACTCCCTATGCAAAAGGACTTGGTCAATGCCAACTTTTATGAAACCAAGTGCTTGAGAAGTGAACTTTCATCTGTTGCAAACATTGAAGATCCATTTGAGTTCATCTGCAACATGATTTTAATGAAGTTGTTGCTTTGAACCTGTGTCTAGTAATCTATTTTGAGCCATTCAAAGAGTAGATCATCTGATACATGGGAGATTATGAAGAAGATCATGGAGTTGCTAGCTTGGATGTGGCTATCTTTATTTGATGCCTTGTTCTTCATCTTGCTATTTGTGTATTGATATTTCTTGATTCTAAAGTCCAAGGGAAAATTGGGTTTCTATATGAGATTCTTGTCTATTGGATTGCATCCCATTGGTCAGATCTTTTCAACTCTTAACTTTTAAATTCTTGCTTAGGATTAGTCTCTTCATCTCTTCCCACTTCTTTAATTTCAAATCTCTCCCTCCTTTTTAAATCTTCTTTGCTTGTGTTTTTTCTAAACTTAGACTTTTTTGCAAAATTAGAAACTTTGTCCTTATATCATTGCATTTTTAAACTCTTTTTCTAAACCAAATTTGTAAACGAACTTAACTATACTTGACTTAAAATTTTCAAAAGCCAAAAATAACCAATACTCATTTAAACCTTTTAGGCCCCTTTGTGCCTCCTTCAAACTTAAAATTTTGTTAAAAGCAACTCATTCACTTTGAAATTAATACCACGAACTATGAGGTTTTGATCCCTCATTTTTATGTTGGTACGTAGGCACAAGTCCGAAGGTCTTGTCAAACACAAAAATATAATCAATGAATTGTTTTCTCATCCATCCACTCTATTTATTGCAAACATCATTTTATACAAAAAAAACACATATGCACACAAGAAAGGGCTCCCTAGGAGTACCTAGGGCACTTTGGGTGCTAACACCTTTCCTCTGTGTAACCAACCCCCTTACCTGTAATCTCTGCCATTTTATTAGTTTTGATTTGAAAACTTCTTACATATGGGTTTTGTTCGTACTTTTCCCTTTTCCCTTCGAAATAATAAAAGCGTGGTGGCGACTCCGGTTTTAACGTTAAGTTTATCCATAGCTTAATGGTCATGAATTTACCGTTACACTTCCCTTGTTAAGATCCCATACTCTCTTCAAGGAGTCAAGACACTTTCTTTACAAAGGCAATCAATAATGCTAGGTACCCAATTTTCATTGGCTCCTTGAGGGTGAGTGGAAATATTATTGCATTTGAGCAACCATTGAAATACACCTTTAGGAATCAAGAATTTCCTATATTTGCATTTAGAAATGGTATGACCTTTCTTACAACAATAGTGACAAGTCAACTAATGATGTGAATGACTTTCACTATTATTTTCTCTTACAACAAAATTGTACTTCTTGTATGACACATTTAAGGGTCTTTTGAATTTTGTAGGATTAATAGCGAAGGTGACATTTGGTTCTAAAGCCTTGTTTAATTTGGCTTTTAGAGTATTAACCTCTTTTTGCCAAATGTGACTAGTTTCACAATCAAACCAAAAAGATTTCTCTTCCTCAACATTAACATTTGAAGTATCTAACATGGATTTCTTAAGAGCTTCCATTTTCTTTTCAATTTCTAAAACTTTGGCTTTTAAGTATGAAAAAATTCTTTTATTTAAAGTCAATCTTTTAAGAGCATCCACGGCTTCACCATATAGATTTTTAAAAGAAATTTTTAATTCAGAATAAGACATTTTATCAATAGATACATATTTGGATTGACTTACATTCTTCTTTTTGTGCTTGGTCATGAAGCGAAGATTTGTCATTTCATCACTTTCACTTGAGATACCCGCCTTGGAGGATTCTCTATCATTATCCCATGCTATGTATGCTCTTCTAGACTTGCTAGAATTATTTTGTTAGCCTTTTCCTTTATCCTTCTTAAGCGATGGACAATCTGTCTTGTAATGACTGACTCTTCCACAATTATAGCATGAACCTTTAGATTTTTCCTTCTTATTCTCATATTCCATTTAGGCATTTTAATGCCTTTTATAGTTGATGAGATTCTTGTCGGAATTCTTTATTCCATTTTTCTTAAAGTACTTATAGTACCTTCTAACAAAAACCCTCATTTCTTCATCATCTGACTTCTCATTATCACCAGTTCCACTTTCACCATGCTCTTTTGTTGAGGACTTAGAACTAGAAGCCACAAGAGAAATTGACTTCTCTTCAACCTCCTCGTCTTTGTTCTTTTCTTTCTTAATTTTATTCGCATGCTTCTCTAAACATATGAGCTCTTTCTCATGTACTTCAAGCTTACCAAACAAATTAGTAATGTACAATGTCAATAGGTTGTTAGCTTCCTTGACGGTGGTGACCTTAGGTTCCCATTACCTATTAAGACATCTCATAACTTTTTTTGTAGAAATTTCATTGGAAACAGGCTTACCGAGTGCATTCAAATGATTTATAAGATAAGTGAACCTCTTTTGCATATCGGCAATGGTTTCACCATGCTTCTTATGAAAGAGTTTAAACTCTTGGTTTAAACTATTGATTCTATATTATTTGACCTCATTTGTACCCTTGTGAGCAACTAGTAATGATTTCCACATAGCTTTAGAGGATTCGCAATGAGAAACATAATAATATTCATCAACTCCTAAAGCAGAGATTAGAATATTCCTTTCTTTCCAATCACAGGAACACTGATCAGTGCATTTTGATGCACATTCTTATATAATTATACTTAGGCATTTCTCTAGTTTATTTTTCTTATTTTACTATTTTATTATGTTTTCATATTTAAGTTCATGTTTGCCTTTAATCTATTTATGTTTGCTATTTTTAGTTTTAGCGGTTATTTGATACATGTTCACTGTTGGGATCATAACTTGAGCTATAGGATGCCGTTTTGTGTGTTCTGACATGCGTTGAAAAGCTAAGAGAAATACATACAACTTTTGTGTTGAAGACAAAAGCTGATTCGGAGTGCAAAAGTCTCAATTAATTCGTTTAAGTTTTGTACTTTAGGAAATAATTTCTTTTAGGCCATTTGTTGGATGGAATTTAGGTTTCCCGACCCAATTTGAATTATAAGTGCAACCCTTATTTTGTTTAAAAGGGAAGCTGTGATACTGTAGCAGATTACATAGTATTCACGATAATTTTTTGCTTTGTGCGACCATGAAGAAGAATTAATCTTCTAGAGTCAATTTGATGTAACTGAATTTCCAAGGCTTTGAGGTTTTTATCCTATCAATTTAATTCATTCTATTTCAATTCTATTCTATGAAAATTCATTTTCTTAATCTGTATTTTATGGAATGGTTTTGATTAAATTCGTATGATTGCATTCCTATCTGTTGAACGCCGTTTTCGTCGCTTTGTCGTTAAATCGCGTTTGTAAATCGTCTTTGCTTAATTCACGATTATATTAATCCGTTTATTTAATTCGGAGTGTAGGAATATAAATCTGTCATATATATATTGTGCTTGTCAATCTAACTTAAATTGAATAGAGATCAAAGCCGCTTAGGGAATTGGTAGGTAAAAATCAATGATTAGCCGGAAACCGAAAATAGTAGATTGACTTATTTTACAATCGCTTATTTTAATCCTTTTTTTTGTTTTGTTTTCTAAATCGATCACTAAAACATAAACCCCCCTAAATTGATTTCATTAGCTTAACAATAATACAAGAATCCTTGCGATACGATACTCGAGTTGTCGCTTCCGCTAAACTACAGTTTTCTTATTACTCATTTTGACTCGTGCGTGACAGCAGATCAAATTGGCGCTGTTGTCGGGGATTCTTTTTGTTTTTAATTATTAGTTGAGTCATAGGTGTCGATTGTAGTGTTTTTGCCCCTCCGATTTTCTGTTTTGGCCAATTTGCGCCCGTTCGTCTGACCTGGTCAGAAAACCCGGTTTTCTGAAAAATTGTGTCCAATTCAAATTTTGTTTTGTGTACTAGGAGCAGAAAAAAATTTGTGTGTTTCAAATTCATCTTTTTTCTATTTTTTATGATTTTTTTACTGTTTTCATAGTCTCGAAAAAATTCCAAAAAATTTCCAAAATTCTTATTTCGCCTAATTAGATTAAATTTAGTGTTTTTGTATTTTTCTGAGTTTATTTTGATCATATTTCTTCTTTCTTTTTGTTTATGCCTAATTGGGACATTGTTGGCATTTTCGCATTTGTTGTTACATTAGTTCTGACTACTAGGTATGGTTGTTCTGATCGTTTTGATTTTGATCCTGAGATAGAGAGAGCCTTGCACACACACCATAGAGAAAATCAAGCTAGCACTAGTTCACCACCCGTTAGCAATTCTGATTTTGACTATTTGCATAACTTATTTGATTCTGATTCTGACTATTTGCATAACTTATTTGATTCTGATTCTGAACTTGCTTTTAATAACATGGTTGAACAAAGAACACTAAGGCAACGTACTGCTCCTGATATGAATTACAATGGTTTATGTATTGAATATGATGATGTTACTGTTCCTTTTGAGTTGAAATCTGATTTAATACACTTGTTGCCAAGGTTTAATGGTCTTGCAGGTGAGTATCCGCATAAGCATCTTAAGGAATTTCAGGTTGTTTGCTCTACACCATTGAGACCTGAAGGAATCACTGAAGATCACATCAAGCAGAGAGCCTTCCCGTTTTCACTACAGGGTGCTGCCAAGGATTGGTTATATTATCTTGAGCCAAATTCTGTCACGACTTGGAATAATTTGAAGAAAGTCTTCCTTGAGAGATACTTTCCTGCCTCCATGGCTGCATCAATCCGAAAAGAAATATGTTGTATTACACAGGGAAATGAGTCCTTGGCTGAGTATTGGGAGAGATTCAAACAATTAGTATCCAGTTTCCCTCAGCATCAGATTACCGAACAACTGCTTATTCAGTATTTCTATGAGGGATTGTTACCAATGGATAGAAACATTCTTGATACTGCCAGTGGTGGAGCACTTGTCGATAAAACTCCAACTGCTGCCAAAGCCCTGATTGAGAACATGTCATTCAACTCCCAACATTTCACAACCAGAAATAATTCTATGGTCCAAACAAAAGGTGTGAATGAGATTCAGGTTTCCTCTTCTAACAAGGCTCTAGAAACCAGAATTGAAGAGCTTACTTCTTTAATGAAACAAATGATAGTGAGTAAATCTCAAACAACAAAGTTGTGTGGTATTTGTACTTCTACTGAACATCCAACTGACACATGTCCTAGTCTTCAAGATGAGTCGGTCACTCAGTTGCCTCAAGCATATGTGAAGCTAGCAGAAATATACTCGAACGTATCGCACGCTCGAACATACAACAGAGTCGCCATCAAACTTTATTTATCCCCAAAGGTAAGGGAAAACATCGATAAAACCCGGGGAAAAGAGATATGCTAGATAAGGAAGCCGGTTATGCAAGGGGGAGGTATTAGCACCCCAAACATCCATGGTACTCCATGGGAACCGTTTGGATTGTTCTCGCTCAGATATGTGTTATCTAAAGATTACTCGCAAAGAATGGAGGGAAAGGAATGGAAATAGATAAAGTGCTCGGTGAGGATTAGGGCCCTCATGCCTACATATCCTCATAGTGCAATAAGGAATTCAGAGCTTTGTAGTTCAAGGAACTATAAGCGGGAGATGGAAAGAAGTGTGATAAAAGTATGGTCTAAACCAAATAATTGTGTTTTGAACTCCAAAAGGGGTGAAAACGTGAACCCAAGAGTAAATTGGTATGAACCAACAAGTGAGGGCCTACAACGCAGTATCACTGTATTGGAACAACCAAAAAAGAAAATTAGGTGTTTGGGTTAAGGGCCAAACAACTCTTGGTTCACAAAGAGGTACAAGATGGAACACAAAGATATAGTGTATTTGGCTCAAAGAGTAGGTATATCACGTGGAGTGAATGAAGGTAGATTATGAATGTATTATGGGATGAACGGAATAAAGTGACCGAAGTCACAGAAATGAATATCTGGTGATAAGTGACTAAAGAAGTATTGTTTGAAATAAAAAGGTGAAAGTATCTTGGAATCCATAAGAGAAATGAGATTTCCACCATAGAGGGAAACAACGTTAATCGATACGTGGACTAGCAGGCCGCCGCAGTAGGGTGTTTAGCTAAAAAGAAGGAATTAAGTGTTTGGGTTAAGGGCCAAACAAATCTAGGTTGCAATGCGGACTATATTAGGTGTCCTAAAAGGGTATATATGGAATTCCAAAAAAGTGTATTTTGATGTCAAAGAGACAATATATCATTGGGTGAACGATTTATGATCGAAGGTAGATAATGAATGGTGAAAGATATGAATGATGCCTTAAGGAGAAGGAGGGATAATTAGAAGTATGCTCGCCAAGGATTCGTATCCTCGTGCCTATGTACTCTCATTGTGCAATGAGAAAGTCAAAGCAATTGTAGTTCGGAACTATAAGAAAAAAGGGAGATTTGTCTAAGCAACAGGGACTCACAAGACAAACACATCTTCAAGGAAGGATTGCAGTATTGAAGTGCAAGGAGTAATGTATCACTTGCTGGGGGAATCGACAATTCGAGATCAAATCAGGATAGTATCTTGGATCCAAGAGAAGGATAGACTCTTAATCAAAGAGCAAAGTAGGCATTTACCAATACGTGGACTAGCAGGCCGCCATTATAAGGTAAAGCCAAAAAGAAAGACTGAATTAAGTGTTTGGGTTAAGGGCCAAACAACTCTTGATTGATGAGATGGACTGACGTTATCATCCTAAAAGGATAGACAATGAGTCCAAGGAGAAGTATGATTGATCTCAAAAAGATGGTATGATTGCATGAATGTTGAATAATTGATAAATAGTATATATATAAGATAGCTCACGAAGAAACCGGGTTCTCCTGCCTACGTACCCTCATAGTGCAATGAGGAAATCAGAGATTTCGTAGTTCAGCCCTCTAGGGCTGAAAACAACTTGATTGGATGCAAGAAGAGATGATAGAATGATTGAAATTGAAATGATATGAATGGAAAAAGGAGAGTCTTTGTAGTTGTTTCTTGTATTGATGGAGACCTTATTAATCATTTGATTCGAATTTCACTAAAGTTTATGAATAGAGGTGAATACGATGAGTGTTGGGTCATACGTTCCATACCCAAAGATACTCAGAATGGGGGTAGGAATACTCCAGTCCCACTCCTTCTCCATTACTTAAGGCTCATATCGTACAACTTGATTCATGATTGATAAGTTGTTGATTGTAGTCCTTGCTTTTGTTGTTTTTGCTTTGTAGTGTGAGAGACTTGTCAATCGTATGGTTAGAATTGTTCTAAAGTCTATGAATAGAGGTGAATAAGATGAGCGTTGGGTCATACGTCTCATACCCAAAGATACTCAGAATGGGAGTAGGAATACTCCAGTCCCACCCCTTCTCTATGGACTTCAGCCGCAACTAAAGCTTCTACTTGATGCAATTGCTAGTGCAGGCAACCAAAACCTGCCTATAACCGCTTTAGTGCATGCAACATATTTCAGACTAGGGGCGCTGTTTGAGATCAGACGTTCCAAATGGAGTTCAGTGTTGCAATCTGGGCAGTTGTTCAGTGATGCATCAATGAAATTCATTAGACACGAAGCTGCCAAAGCAAACACACACGTGGTCGCGGTGTTTGACCGTACTAAAGGTTGGTACAATGTTGCTGAGTCCATGGATCACAATGAAGGCATGCCGATGGGACAATATAGAGTGGAACTAGATAGAGGTTGGTGCGACTGCGGAAAGTTCCAAGCCTTTTGTACGCCCTGCTCTCATGTCATTGTGGCATGTTCAAAGGTTCGAAGGGATTCATCCTACTTACTATCTGACGTTTACAAAGTCATAAGCCTATCTAATGTTTACAAAATTAGTTTTCCAGTTGTTGCAAAAGAGGATTACTGACCAGAATATCAAGGGGACATTGTGTTGGTGTACGCCCTAGAGGTCAATACTTTTGGTACTTGTATCGAATGATTTATTAATAATAAAAGGCTTTTTCTTTATTATGTTTATTTAATAAAATCCCTAGAATAGCTAGTCCTCTTAATGTATGAAGTGTGACTTAATCATGAGACCCCATTAAACATAAGGACACTTTTCTTAAAGTATCCATAGTCGAGCTTTATTGTAAAGTGGGATAACATTAAAGCATTAAGACTATTATGTATATAGACTGATGATCACATCTCATGGATCATGGATAAGGAGTTATCAAGTCTTAAACATAGGTATGAATATTAAGAGTAATATTTATACTGGATTGACCCGCTATGAGAATACTATATAGAATGTTATGCAAAGTGTCATAAGTTATTCTCATGGTGATAGTGGTGTATACCACCCTTCAATCTGAAACCACTATGGACCCTAGATGTAGAGTCAAGTTCTTTATTACTGATCAAACATTGTCCGTAACTGGATGACCATAAAGACAGTTTATGGATACTCCACAAAGCATGCTGAGGGACATGAGTGACCTAGATGGAATTTTCCCATCGTGCGTAACAGGATAAATGTCTACGGGCTCAATATTGAACTGGACAAGGATGACACGGTCTATGCCTTATGTTCAATATAGACATAGGGGAAAAAGGATAATTGTACATATAAGTATTATCACAAAAGGATTTGTCAGATCACATGGCATTTTCGTGTCTTGGATAGCAGTGATGTGTTGCTAGATACTGCTCACTGTTTATTATGTTAAATACGTGATTTAATATAATTGCTAATGTCGCGAAAACCTACAGGGTCACACACAAAAGGATGGATTGATGAGATATAGATTAACTAAGGAACACCGTAAGGTATGGTGCACTTAAGTGAATTGTAGAACATCGTAAGGTACGATGTACTTAAGTAGAATACGAAATATGGTAAGGTACCACACGCTTAAGTGATTTTGACATATCATAAGATATGAGCCACATACACTTAGGTGGGATTTTTAGCTTGCAACCCACACAAGTGGTTCTATAAATAGAACCCTTGTGCATAAGCATTTGTGCAGTTGTAATTTAGTTTCTCTCTCTCTCACACACACACTCAAAGCCTTCATTCGTAGCAGCTAGCACTGAGATTGAAGGAATCCGTTCATGTGGATTGAGTAGAGACGTTGTCACCATTCAACGTTCGTGATCGCTCCGTAGATCAGCACCAAAGGTTTCAATCGCCACAAGAGGTAACGATTCTATCACTGATCATGCCCATTCGTAAGAATCACTAAAGGAGAAATTTTTAATTCCGCTGCATTTTGGATCGCTCTTCTCCTTCAGTGGTATCAGAGCCACTTACGAAACCATGCATCTGATAGGTGTTTATTTTCTGTATTAATACGATTAAAAGACAAAATGAATCAAAGAATAAACGAGTAACTAAATTTGGCATCATGTGTGTACGATTTGGATTATTGATGTTGACTATGCTTCGGAATCCGACGTTAGAATACCATTACTAAAACAATTAAAATACCATTACTATAACTAAGCGATTACAACCATCAAAACAATTTTGAACATATTATGCATCATCCTGTGAACGTCTCTGTCAGTCTTAATATCCACTCATTCACGCATTTCTCCATTTTGGTTGAACGTGGACACAAGCCA
Organism: Lathyrus oleraceus; assembly: GCF_024323335.1. Taxonomy (NCBI): domain Eukaryota; kingdom Viridiplantae; phylum Streptophyta; class Magnoliopsida; order Fabales; family Fabaceae; genus Lathyrus; species Lathyrus oleraceus. Next base: position 362,961,058 of record NC_066583.1, read on the forward strand.
TTGAATCCTTCTAATCCTTTCACCATCTTCAATTTCTCCATCTAACAACGGTTCAACGTCCAATTAAGACGTTCAAACGAATCTATATTGCAAAGTCGAATCTTTATTGAAAGTGCGACGACTGAAAAAAATTAAATCGACATTTCTCTTGCGAATGTATTCATACATGGTTTAAGAAAAAAATTGAAGGAGATTGAAGTAGAATGAAAAAAGATGGGGTTGGAGGGTAAGAACTTGTGTGTAAAAATATGTGAGATGCACAATGTATTTATAGATGAACCATGAAATGCATGCGCCAGAGGGTTAGGCGCCACACACACAAGCACATGCATGCGCCATATGCATGGCGCATTTGCTAAACTACACATGCATGCGCCAGTAACCATGGCGCCTCCATTCAATATTTTGGAATCCTTTGTAATCTAAGTGGATGCGCCAGTTCATCTGTTTGAAAAGTGATTATTATTTTTTTTTAAATGATTATTTAGAAACTTAATTTGAAAAATACGGTTATTTTAAAAAAAAATCAAAATTTTACTGTGTTATATTTATTTATTTGTGACAAATATGCTTTATTTGTTTAATGTATGAGTCAGGAAACAACTACTTTGATGACCTTTAATGAATCTAAATTGCTTATAAACTCTTGCTCATGAAAGAATGAGGATATACACATTCTTTTATGGATTACAGAATGCTAGGAAGCAAATAAAGAATAACAAAACATATAAAAAAAATAAAAACAACACCAATGAGCAAAATCAGAATGAACTATAAACAAAGTAACTATATTCCATCAAATAATGAAGTCACAAAAACGTGATTCCTAGACTAAACTAGAATAATAGGAAACCATATTTTTCTTTAAAAAATGGTTACAACTAAATAAGATAAAAATTATATAAGAACTAAACTAAGTTTACTATATTTTAGGCCCAAATTGCCATAACCGACATGCCTCCTGCGCCTAGAAAAACAGCTATATAACACAATAATTGAAGCTTGATTCTACTTTGCAACTTTGTACCCATAAATTCATTAGCCAATAAATCAACAAGTGCCATGTAATTGAGAAGCCCTGCAGAAATAGCATTTAGAACCCCTTCTACAATTAGTGCAGTTGGACTAGTGTCACTATACACTTCTGATAATCCAATCCCTAATGCTATCCCAAATGGCGTTGTCACTGAGAAAAAAAATACCATTATCACTTTCATCTTCACTCCATAATCAGCCTATAAAAAATATACATAACACATTAGAATCATATATTAATAGTAATAGTGATAATAATAATAATACCTGTAATATGCAACCACCCAAACCCATCCCCTCAAAGAGTTGATGGAAGCAAAGTGCAGCAATGAGAGGCTTTATTGTGCAAGGATTCTCCGAAGCACCCATTGACAAACCAATCACTACTGAGTGCACCACAATTCCTAACTCCAAAACCTGGACCCAATTCCACACACATCATATCAACAAAACAAGAAACAAGAAACTCAACATAAATATAACATTTAATAACAAAGAAATTAATTAACCTGAGCCACAACACGGTAACGAAGCAATTGTTCGGCATTCACATTCTTCTCATGTCCATTTGCAATCGCAAGACCATGACCAAGTTCCAATTCCTTTGTCGTTTCCAAATTATTCACAGAAGAAGACATAGGAAGTTTCTTTTTAAAATAACTTAAAGAAAATGAATCAACCATGAGAGTAAAAATGGCGGAGATCATAGCAATGAAAGTGGTGAATGGGAATTTATGCCAAGGGTGTTGAGGCAAACAAGGAGAAGTTAAATCCGCAAATGAATCTGGCATGACGTGTATATAACCGGTAGCAAGTATAACACCGCAGGCAAAAGCTTTTATAACGACGAACAAGTCTCCGTCGGGTTTTAAAGCCGGAACCGAAGTTGTGAAAATCGGAATGCAAACACCAATCATGCTTGACAACAATATGCAAAATATTGCAATTACCTTTAACTTTAGTGCTTCATTTTTATCGTGACAACCACCTTCATATTTCGATGAACATTCTTCACACGAGACTAATGGTAATGATAATAATAGAAATAGAATGGTTACAACTACAACGTTGGGGTTATTTCTTACCATATTTATATGAAAGAAACAACTGAATTGAACTTGTTAGGGAGAAACTGTGATGTGATGTGAGAAATGAGTGTTTGTTACAATGAGAGGTTTTGAGAGGTTTTATAGACAGAGAGTATTTCATAGTTTAGATGTGAAAATGATGAAATTACTTTATTGCACTTAAGTTAAAGTGTTTTTATATATAATTAGGGGTAGATTTGGAAGAATAGAGAGAGTGTGGTTGCTTGTGTTGGGTGTGTGGTAAATATGGTTCCTTGAAAAACTCAATTGCTCTTGATCCATAGTGGCATAAGTAAGACACATGCTTCAACTTCTTTTTTATTTAAAGAGAGACGCAATTATGACATATGTGAAAATGAATGATTGATTACATGGAAGAGTGACACTTAACTTTTTTTTCTCTATAAAACTAGTTGAAATCTGAGAAATATTGTTTAATTTGATAATTTTATTATAGAAATTTAAAATTAAAAAATAGATTAACTGAAATATTCAACAACAATAAATAAGTAGTTGATTTAATATATCATGGAAACAATTATTATTGAGTTGACATCGACATACTTGTAGGCATAACAATTCATATAGTATATAATTAAGAAAAATTAAGAAAAATGTTATTTATACACCGAAACACCGAAAGATACACTACATCGAATTTGACCGTTCACTAATACGATAAATAATAAAATATTATAATAATAAAATATTATTTTATAAAAATATATGTAATTTTTTTTTTATTAAAGAGTATTATGTGATTAACCAATTTCATAACTTCATTAATCAATATTTAATATTTTATTAATCAACTTTGTTTTATTACTAAAAATTATTTTTATATCTGACTGTTAATTAACCAACTTCATAACTTCGTTAACCAATTTTTTATATTTAATTAACCAATTTTATTTTACCACGAAGAACTATTTTTAATATCTGTGCGTTTATTAACCAACTTCATTAATTCATTAACCAATTATTTACATTTCATTAATCAACTTTATTTTAATATACAAATCACTATTCATACATTGTTCACAGGAGTATTGTTCATGTGTACGCACTATTCACATGGTACTGTTCATGAACTATTCACGCAATTATTCATATATGATTTTACTGTTCACGACACAATTGACCGTATTTGTGAATAGTACTTACAGTATATGTGTAAATTAAACAGTAAGAATATCAATATTGTATAATTAAACATGATTTTACATGCTTATAGTCATAGCTAGGGGTGGCAAACGGGCATGCCCGCCCCGTTTAGGCCTGCCCCACAAAAGCCCGCAAGAAAATGGGGCGGGACGGGGCGGTCAAAGGTCACTTACTAGGCCCGCCCCATTTAATGACGGGCATGCCCGTTATTCTCTTTAAAAAAACCTTTTTCACTCATGATGATATAATTTAAAAAAGTACTCATATATTCTAATACTACTAAAATCTAATAAAGTCTTTACTAAATAATGTATGTAAAAACACACTTGCGCATAAAAATCACTATCATTATCCTACATCCAATAATTAAATTCAACCAACCTTAAATTAAATATCACGAATTCAACATAAGTTCAACACCACAAATTCAACAAAAGTTCAACTCCATAAATTCAACAAAAGTTATGAAAGAAGTCATAAATAGTTTAATCTAACACAAAAATCTCTAAATTCTCTACAAACATAAAAGATGCACTCATCAATCTTCATCTACGTCATGAACATATGATGCTTCAGTTGTAATACTTTTCGTCAAACTTCCATCATCATTATCTTCATCATCACCCACTACATCTATAAAAAAATTAAGTGTAAGTAACAAAATTAAAAGAATCACAAAGTATTAAAAGAAACTTTAATATTTGATTATGTACCAAAATTGTTGAAACCGTGAATCCAATTGCGAGTATAAATTAATGCCTTTACATTCTTCGACAATAAGCGACTTCTATATTTGTTTAGAATGATTGAACCAATACTGAAAGCAGATTCAGATGCAACAGTAGTAATAGGGATGCCTAACAAATCACGAGCCAATAAAGATAACTCTTTAAACCTATTCCAATTCTCCTTCCACCATTGAAGAACATTCAAGTCATCAAAATTTTGATAACTTAAATCCACACTTGCCTCCTCCAAATAAACATCAAGTTGAGACTTTCCGGTCTCTGTTGCAAGTTGTTGTTTGTGTGCTTTCAAATCCTATTATAATAAAAAGGAAAAGAATAGACACATGTTACAACATGTAACAATTGACAACATTTTACAACATGTAACATATTAAAACAATCAAATTTAGACAGCATTTAGCAGCATGTTTGTAACATTAACAACAACATATTTGTCAATTTACAGCATGTTATAACAATATTTAACAGCATGTTATAATTGGCATCATGTTTCTTACATTTAACAACAACATATATAACAGTTTACAGCATGTTATAACAGCATTTAACAGCATGTAACAGTTTACAGCATGTTTCTTACATTTAACAGCAGCATATTTGGCAATTTACAGCATGTTATAACAGCATTTAACAGCATGTAACAGTTTACAGCATGTTTCTTACATTTAACAGCAGCATATTTGGCAATTTACAGCATGTTATAACAGCATTTAAAAGCATGTAACAATTGACAGCATGTCTCTTACATTTAACAGTAACATATTTGGCAATTTGCAGCATGTTATAATAGTATTTAACAGCATGTAACAATTGACAACATGTTTCTTATATTTAACAGCAGCATATTTGGCAATTTAGAGCATCTTATTAAAGCGTTTAACAACATGTAACATATTAAAGCAAGTTAATAATTAGAGGAGGCTACATACATTGAACAAACTTTTAGTTAATGCGTGTGAACTTGATTCCCCTCTAGTGATGGAAGATGGGGTTTGAGAGGTTGTAGAAGACGAAGTATGAAGGCGACGATACATCTCAAAGAGAGTGTACAATTTCTGCTTGATTTCATTTGTTTTAATCGTTGAGGTAAGTGGATCAACTTTTTCATACATGTATCCCAAAGAGGTAAGCTTAATCATTGGGTCAAGAACTGCTCCTAGAGCAAGAACCACATTATAATCACTCTAATACTTCTCAAACATGATCATCATTCTTTCAGCCATGTCTCTTATAAGAGTGTCTTCATCTTTGATGCTTGCCATCAAAATACACTGAATTTTCCAAATTTGCAAAAAATACAATTTGGAAGTAGGATAAGACATTCCGGAAATTAAGTTTATTGTCTCATAAAATGGCAACAAGAATGTGCATATCTTATCTCCTCTTTTCCAATCTTCTTCTGAAGGGAAAACCTTATAATTATCATCATGAAAAATAAGGCTTGCAAATACACGTCGGTACTTCAATGCACTTGGAAGCATCAAATAAGTAGAATTCCATCTAGTGGAAACATCGTGAGATAAACCAGCCGATGTTTCAATACCACCAATGAGTTTAATGCATTCCTTGAATTTTTTTCATTCTATCCTCAGAGCCCTTCACATATTTGACACTTTCCCTAATCTTTTCCAATGCATCACCAAGTACTTTCAAACCCTCTAGCACAATCAAATTTAAAACATGCGCTGAGCAACGAACATGAAAGAACTCTCCCTCAGTTAATAACCAGTTTTGCAAGATAATTTTTCTTTTCAAGTGAGCTTGCATCACGTCATTAGCAGAAGCATTATCTAATGTGAGTGAAAAAATCTTCTTCTCAATTCCCCAATCTGATAAAAATTCAAGAAGCTTTTTTGACATTTCAGATCCCATGTGTGGAGGAGGCATATGACAAAAGTTTAGAATCTTACTCTTCAAATTCCAATTGGAATCAACATAATGAGCAGTCAAGCAAATATAACCTTCACTTGTACAAGTTGTCCACATATCAGAAGTTAGTGAAATTCTAGAGGGAATATTAGCTAACTCCTTCTTAAGAGCTTCTTTCTCTGTCTTGAACATTTCATCAACATCAGCCTTAGCGGTATTTCTTGAAATAGGAGAAAAGTCAGGGTTCAAATATTTCATCCAATCCCTAATTTTTTTAAACTCCACAAATTTATACGGTAAATCATGTGCAATGATTGCAGTAGCACACATTGATCTAGAAACCTTTTTATCTATTGTAAGATTCTTGAGTCTACCTTGCAAGTCCATCATTACTTGACCTACATCAGCATATTTGATTTTAGTGCACTTCTTCATACGACGATTCAAAGTCGTGGTACCATAATTCCTATCGCCACCTTTCAAAATCTTTGAACAACCATTGCACTTAGCCAATGGATTCCCATCTTTATCCGCCCCAAGTTTAGTAAACACTTTCCAACAATCAGCACTTGATGTTTTGGCCTTCTTAAACTTAGGTAAAACATCATCTTCGGTTCTTCTTAGTTCATTTTCACCTTGAACTGTTTCATTCTCTAAATCAACCATATTCACTTCATCTACAATTTCATTACCAACGGTTTCTGAATCCATTTCAATTATCACCTATGTATCCAAATAAAAGAAATTAAAATAAATACAAAGTAGAATATGGTAATAAAAATTATTGCATATGAAGCTTAATGAAATAAGTATTTACAAAGCTATGAAGAATATGAAGCTTAATGAAAAAAATTATTGCATATGAAGCTTAATGAAATAATTATTGCATATGAAGCTTAATGAAATAAGTATTTGCAAGCCATAAGAAATCCCTAAGTCAAACACCGATCATAAAGAAGTCAACTGAAAATTCAAGTCAACTTAATAAATATCAAATATATAGCAAATTAATCAAGAAAATTATGAAAAATTAAATTAAATGAGGTGGGGTCAGGACATCATCATCCCCCAAAAATATTTTAAAAATAATGAAAATTGGTTCATAAATTAATTGAAATAAAACAGAGGTCAAACTAGAAGTCAACCAACCAAACTAGGTTAAAAATAAATATAGAATAAATTGAAAATGGGAAATAAAATTCCGAGAAAAGGTCAGGTTGACCATGGGACAGTGGTCAACCTTTATCCCAAAAATCAAAAGCTAAAAATAATTTTAAGTCATGAAAATAAAATCAAGAAATAAGTGTGTGTTAAAATGAACCATTTGGAAAGAATAATTAAAATAAAATATTACCATTAAATAAATTCAAAAATAAAAATTAAGTAAAATTAAACAAGGCAATAAGAAAAATGGAAAATATTTTTGGGTAATTTTATGGACAAAGAAAATATTTTAAAATAATTAAAAGCAAAACAGAAAATAAATGTGAATTAAAAAGAAAATGAAAATGGAAGGTGCATTTGTGCTGATGGGCCTTGAAATGCAGGGTGTGAAAAGCAACAGCGCTGGGCCCAACATCCAAAACCAATTAAATCCAGCGTGACATGAAATAACATTTTATTAAAATAATTCATGTGGACTATGTATCAATTGGTCACATTAGTTTAAGTGACTACAAGATAAAATAGCCATGGGCGGCCCAGATTAAAACACCAGCGCTTGATCCAGCGGTCCTGAAGACGACACGTGGTCGTCTTCTTCATCCAACCAAACCCTAGCCATGCCATGCTCATGCATACACGGAAAACACATTGAATTTTCTTCAACTTCCACTCAATAATACAAGCACTATAATGCACTAAATGCCATGAAATAGAAACCAAATATCAAGTACGAAATGTGTAGATTAACATGGTGACTTTGTTTGAGTAAAATGATGACTTAATCATGGAGCAATGTTGTCAACAAGGTGACAACATGGGCACGGGCTAGGGCAAAAACTCAGCAGCACAAATCAATATCATAAACATTGCCTCGTGTTAAGGGCTTCACAAGTACATGATTGGCATGGTAATGATGATGAGCATGGTAAGCAAGCATATAAATAGCATGGTGAACAATAATAAGCATAGGTATATCAACACATGGCCATGGAAGAGAAGCAAGAGGGTTACCTAGTGGATGTTAGGTCCACTGCCTCTTGATTATGGAGAGAATGGAAGAATATGATGCTTCCTTCTTGGTGCTTCAATTTCACTTCAAGAACTTGGTGAGAAAAGGAAGTCTGACTTGTGATGAAGCTTTGACTTGCTTGCCTCGAAAATTCACACCTTCTTTTAGGTTTAGGGTTTTTAGTCTTTTAAATATGGTGGATCACATGCTTAATAGGCTCAGAATAATGTGATTTGGCCATGAGCAAAATGAAGCAAAGTGAGGTGTAGAAAGAGGGCATGTGAAATGTTGTTATTTTGGGGCAAAGTTAAGTGAGTGAATATTCAATGCATGGCCAAATGAGGTAACAAACGTGGGCTGTGTAATGCAACATGGTTTGGCAAGCAAGAAATTCATTTCAAAGTGATGACTTTGAGGCCATGTAACTTGATTATCAAGTCACCAAATGATGAAATAATGCAAACCGTAGCAAGACCTCATGGAGCATAGCATCTTTCATGTTGAGCATGAGTGGAAATGATGAATGGAAACGGGTGAAAAATGGCCCTCGAGATCATGTCACACCATGCAAAACTGGTTGGGTAAGTGTGGCCTAAAATCTGCCTAGAAAATCAAGTCATGGTGCCCACTTTAGGTGAATGTATCTCTCAAACCATAGATCAAAATGAGATGATTCCAAAAGGAGGTGAAAGAGGACATGGCAAGGTATAATTGTTGTGAAGAAAACATTTTCAAATGATGCCTTGAAGTGCAAGAAATCTGGCCAAGAAGTCTTGACAAACTTTGAAGATTTTGAGACTTAGGAATTTTTCTAAGTGTCCTAAAAAAATGTCTCACTTTGACTAAGCACAACTTTCTCAATCTTGATCCAAAGGGAGCAAACTTTATATCTCTAGAAATCTTGGAACAAGAGGAACAACTTTCATGTTGGAGAAATTTTCAAGTGGAGCTTTTATCTTGATGGAAAATGGGCTTAAAGTGAGTGCAACAATCATGAAAACTTGCCCTAAATGGAAAGTCAACCATTTCCAAATTAAGTAACTTTTCCAATTCCTGATTAAATGATGAACCCATGATCCAACCTTGATCAAATTTCACATGTAGGATCCCCTAGGCATGGATTTTGAGATTCCACTCTCAAAATGTCAAGAGTTGACTTTTCTGGACTCACAGTTGACTTTTCCCAAACTGTCTGATCCGGATTCCAGTGATCAATTGAAGCACCGCTGGCTCAAATAAAAAGCTGATTTTTTTTATGTAGACCCTTGTGGACATATGGAGGGCCATGGAAAAGAGTTTCACCTTAAGAATCAGAAATAAACTGATTTTATACCAAACCCTAATTTAGGGTAAAATTGATCAGGAACTGATTGCACTGATTGCCAATGGATCTTTCTGAGATAATTGTGAGTCTTCCTAGGCCAAGATGCCTCTTCAAACATGACATGGATGAGCCCCTCTACTTCCAACCAAACATTGCCTGTTGCAAGTAGCCATGAAACCCTAATTCCCTGATTAAATTCAGATGAACACTCTGATAGCTCTGAATCCTTCACTGATGAACTGAGGACCATAATAAGATACCTGGAGCCCCCTGAGACCCTTTAGGCTTGTATACTTAGAGAATGAAGTCCAACTCTCAATCTTGCTTTGTGTGGGCTCCTTCTGTTAAGGAGTTATCAATCAAAACCTGATTTCCCAATCACTAATGCAGTATGCAATGAGTATGACCTAGTATGATGCTAATGAAGTGTGAAACATAATCTCATGCTTCCAGGAAAAATGAAGGGTAAATTTTGGGGTATTACAGCTGCCCCTATTCAATCAACTAGAGACCCGAAAGGAAGATAGTAACGGCTTTCGTACTTTCGAGGTATCAAGTGATTGAATATGATAAAAGCCCGAAAATTTACACTGAATAAAGTAATAATGCCTGTCAGGATCGGCAAAGAGGTGGTCTTGAAAAAAGAATCCGTCTGGCATGGCGAGAGTCGGTCTGAGCACCGAAAAAGAATGTTAGCCTGAATACCAAAATAAATGGTAACACATAAATAACCATGGCCTGAATGCCACTCATCAATCTGAATACTGGGAATGAGTTTGATCCGAGCATCGGAAGATACGAGATTATCAACATCGGTCTGAACACCGGGAAACTAGCCTGGGCGCCACTTCGGTATGAATACCGGAAACTGGCCTGAATGCCACAAGTTGCATCGACCTGAACGTCGGAAACTTCTTCGATTTGGACATCGGAAAACTGGCCTGAACGCCACTTCAGTCTGAATATCGGAAACTGGCCTGAATGCCACAAGTTGGGTCGACCTGAACGTCAGAAACTTCTTCGATCTGAACATCGGAAAACTGGCCTGAATGCCACTTCGGTTTGAATACCGGAAAACTGACTTGAATGTCACTTCGGTCTGAATACCGGAAACTAGCCTGAATGCCACTTCGATATGAATACCGAAAACTTTCATGCCTGTCAGCACCGGCAGAAATAGGGAAAGTGATAATTGAGGCGGCGCGTGGGCCAACGACCCCTACTGGGAATAATAAAGATAAGTCATGAACAACCTTCAGTCTGAGTACTGGAAACAAACTTCTGGCTTATCACTTGGGATACCGAGAATGACCTATGCTTTACATGCATATGTTTGAATTTTTCAATGGCGTAATGCTCCATGAGAATGGAAATGCTACGCGATTTGGGATGATGCAATGCGATATGATTCTACATGCAGGGATGCGAGATGCTAGGTTAGAGATAACGCCAAGCCGAGGCAAGGAATTCTGCTGGGGAAATGATCACAATCTTCTGGACCCTGGCAATGCTATTGGAGATACACAGCACAATGAACTTTGTGGGGAAATGACCAGCCACGTGGTGTTCTGGCAATAACAAAAATACCGAGACTCTGACTGGGGAGAGAATGGCACTGAAAGCTTATTGCTGAGGAAAGCGGCAGTGGTTCTGGCAACCATAATCTATGAGAGAGACGACTCAGCAGGGGAAGCAAACACCGATACGGTACTGAGATTCTGTTTCAAGGAAAGAGACTATAGATCTAGCGTCGAGATCATCGATCTGGCATCGAACTCTGAGGAGTAGTCGCTTCTGCTGGGAAGATACAGTCTGGAACTGTCAACTCCGCTGGGGATATACAATCCGACATTGTCAACTCCACTGGGGATATACAGTCTGACACTGTCAACTCCGCTGGGGATATACAATCTGACACTGTCAACTCCGCTGGGGATATACAGTCTGACATTGTCGACTCTACTAGGGAGTGTATAATCTGAAACAAATGCTTAGGGAGTACAATAGTGAGAACCTGCTGGGGATTGAAGAATCCAACGCTTGAACCAACTTTGCAAGGATAAGATACCAACTGTTGAAGAAAACATTTGTGATCATCTACTGGGAACATTAAGGAAATGCCCTGAGTGTACTTGTTCTGAATAGACGATCCAAAGCACTTAAAATTTACAGCAATTTTAAATGTTTATTAAGCATGTACATGAACGATATTAGAAAATGCCAACAAGTGTGATCAAAGAGTCTCTTGAGAGATATCTCAAGGTATATGACCCAAAGCAATCAGATTGAATAAATATGTTTGTAATGGACCTATTTATTTTGTGGCTTTACCAACTCTCGCATCCAACGATATGTAGAGGAAGATACACCATTTGGTGTTTTCCCTCTTGGGAAATACTTATCATAATTTCTTGTTAAAAAAGGTAAAACTATTTTAAGGTTGAAATAATTAGGTAAATATGATTAAACCCTTAAAATAATATTTATAAATTTTACTCATATAAATTAAAATGTTTCTAACCCATAAAAATGCGTATTTAAGTGCTTTATAGATAAGGGGTGCAAACAATGACAATGGGTGGTACTACAACAAGAAAAATTAACATAATGCCCTAGCTAGAACCCAGTCGTTGTCTTGAAGTGTCATCACAAGAAGTAGGCTCAATCGGAGACACTAGTCCTAGAGGAGTTTCTTTAGATACTTTGAATGTTGACCTAGTTCTGACAGGTTCATCCTTGTTTCCCATAATCAAATCTTCAGAGATGTTGGGGCAACTTCTTGATCTTTTCTGGATAGTTGAGGCTTCAATTGCATCTGGACTTTGTTTATCAGATACTTTTGGTGCTATAGTCTTTTATTCAGAACCTTTTACATTTTTTTACTTTTTTTACTTTTTTTTATATATAATTTTTTTTATGATTTCTTAAATTATTTTTATTAAATTTTCTTATGAAAATCTATTTATAAATTAGTTATATTAAAACTTAATCTTTTTCATATACTTTAGGAACTATACTTCTACCTAACTCCAAAGAGATGGTGGAAAGAAAAGATCTTTCAAGTCATATGGCTAAGAATTTTAGGCTATATCACCGAAAGAAAGGCTAAGATTCAAAGTGGTTAGAAATGAATATGCCTATTACTACATGGCGGTTTACAAAGGCTCAATGTTATAAACAAAATATTGTCTCAGTGTGTGTCGGTCAAACCAGATAACTTAATCGAAAACTAATCAAACCAGATAAAATAATAATGCATGGATACACTCATAAAGAAAGAAAAGTGAACAATGGAGATATTTGGATCAAACCTTACTAGATGAGGTATATGTAGGTGAAGTACAAGTCTGTTGATTCTTTTCTCATATTTTGCCTTCAAGTTGCTAGTTGCTATTGTGATGATTCTCATCTTTCGCCTTTAAGTTGCTAGTTATTATTGTGATGATCAGGTTTCTTTTCCAAACTGCGTTTTATTTTATTTGAAGGAAAGGAAAAAAAGTTATCAATGTAACCCTAGTTTTATTTGATAATGGGTTTTATTTGATAATGGGTTATTTTTGGTATGGGCCTAAGATTATTTGTTTTTAACTTATACCCGCGGGATGACCGCGACCGCCCTACGCCTGCCCCATTTTTTTGTGGGGCGGGGCGGGGCGAACATACATAAATACGCGGGTACAAAATCCAGGCTCGGTCCGCCAAAAATGACGGGTAAAACGGGCATGCCCCACGGGCCGGGCCCATTTTGCCACCCTTAGTCTAAACCAAAGAATTGTGTTTTGAACTCCAAAAGGGGTGAAAATGCGAACCCAAGAGTAAACTGGTATGAACCAACAAGTGAGGGCCTACAGTGTAGTATCACTATATTGGAACAACCAAAAAAGAGGAATTAGGTGTTTGAGTTAAGGGCCAAACAACTCTTAGTTCACAAAGAGGTACAATATGGAGCACAAAGGTATAGTGTATTTGGCTCGAAGAGTAGGTAAATCACGTGGAGTGAATGAAGGTAGATTATGAATGTATTATGGGATAAACGGAATGAAATGACCGAAGTCACAGAAATGAATATCTGGTGATAAGTGACTGAAGAAGTATTGTTTGAAATCGAAGGGTGAAAGTATCTTGGAATCCATAAGAGAAATGAGATTTCCACCATAGAGGGAAACAACGTTAACCGATACATGGACTAGTAGGCTGCCACAGTAGGGTGTTTAGCTAAAAAGAAGGAATTAAGTGTTTGGGTTAAGGGCCAAACAACTCTAGGTAGCAATGTGGACTATATTAGGTGTCCTAAAAGGGTATATATGGAATTCCAAAGAAAGTGTATTTCGATGTCGAAGAGACAGTATATCACTGGGTGAACGATTTACGATCGAAGGTAGATAATGAATGGTGAAAGATATGAATGATGCCCTAAGGCGAAGGAGGAATAATTAGAAGTATGCTCGCCAAGGATTCACATCCTCGTGCCTACGTATTCTCATTGTGCAATGAGAAAGTCAGAGAAATCGTAGTTCGGAACTACGAGAATAAAGGGAGATTTGTCTAAGCAACAGGGACTCACAAGACAAACACATCTTCAAGGAAGGATTGCAGTACTGGAGTACAAGGAGTAATGTATCACTTGCTGGGGGAATCGACAATTCAAGATCAAATCAGGATAGTATTTTGGATCCAATAGAAGGATAAACTCTGAATCGAAGAGCAAAGTAGGTATTTACCAATATGTGGACTAGCAGGCCGCCACTATAAGGTAAAGCCAAAAAGAAAGACTGAATTAAGTGTTTGGGTTAAGGGCCAAACAACTCTCTATTGATGAGATGGATTGTCATTATTGTCCTAAAAGGATAGACAAGGAGTCCAAGGAGAAGTGTGATTGATCTCAAAAAGATGGTATGATTGCATGAATGGAGAATGATTGATAAATAGGATATAGATAAGATAGCTCACGAAGAAACCGGGTTCTCCTGCCTATGTACCCTCATAGTGCAATAAGGAAATCAAAGCTTTCGTAGTTCAGCCCTCTAGGGCTGAAAACAACTTGATCGGAGGCAAGAAGAGATGATAGAATGATTGGAATTGAAATGATATGAATGGAAAGAGGATAATCTTTGTTGTTGTTTTTTGTATTGATAGAGACCTTATCAATCGTTTGATTCGAATTGCACTAAAGTCTATGAATAGAGGTGAATACGATGAGTGCTGGGTCATACGTCCCATACCCAAAGATACTCAGAATGGGGGTAGGAATACTCCAGTCCCACTCCTTCTCCATTACTTAAGGCTCGTATCGTACAACTTGATTCATGATTGATAAGTTGCTGATTGTAGTCCTTGCTTTTGTTGTTTTTGCTTTGTAGTGTGAGAGACTTGTCAGTCGTATGGTTAGAATTATGCTAAAGTCTACGAATATAGGTGAATACGATGAGCGTTGGGTCATACGTCCCATACCCAAAGATACTCAGAATGGGGGTAGGAATACTCCAGCCTCACTCCTTCTCTATTGCTTAAGGCTTGTGTCACACTCTTCTAACTTTGATTTAACAAGTGTTGAAGATACCACCTTTGATGTGATTGAATAATCCGCTGCTTGGTATGATTGAGGATGTCTTGATTGAAGATCTTGTCTTGAGGCCTTGAGCTCCACAGCTTGGAAGAAAAGT
Source organism: Lathyrus oleraceus (assembly GCF_024323335.1). Lineage (NCBI taxonomy): Eukaryota > Viridiplantae > Streptophyta > Magnoliopsida > Fabales > Fabaceae > Lathyrus > Lathyrus oleraceus. Next base: position 362,976,123 of record NC_066583.1, read on the forward strand.
CTTATTAAGTGACCAATGGTCTTTTGGTCACTCAATTTAGACTGTGGGATTATACAAGTTCAAAGGATTTAATCAATCAAAATTTCTTTTGATCAATTTAATCATGGGTTTTGTCTTGGTTTTAGGGAACTAGGTTTGGATCTAATCAAAGTTAGTAATTGTTAGAAACTATCCTAAGGGATCATGCATTGATTTATTAAAATTGGTTGAAAATTCTAAGTTAGAAGTCCTAAGGGAGCATATACTTATTGGTCAAAATATTGGTTAAAACCTATGTATAAGTCCTACAATTGTAAGGAAATGATTAAATTTCTATGCCGAATTCTAATCCTAGTGGGATCATGTCATTCTATCACTAAAATAACAAAATAAAGTCCATAAGGGCAAGATGGTCAATTGCAAAATATGTCAAATTTTATGGTCTAAAGTTGGTCCTAACCTAATGTTGATATTAACCTAATGTTAAAAATTGTCATGATTCTCAAATGAATCAAGATCCTAATGGTTCCTAATTTTAATCTAATTAGAAGTCCTAATTAAAATCCTAATAAAAAATCCTAATAAAATTCTAATGAAAATTCTAATTAAATTCTAATTAAATTGCAAAAAATCCTAATGATCTTCTAATATCCTAATGATCAAGATTTAAATTCTAATTTCAATGATTAACCTAATTAAACTAATAATATGCTAATTAACCTAATTAAATTGTAAGAAAACAATAAAAGAAAATAAAAGAAAACAATTAAAATGGAAAAGGAGGTGTGAATGGTAAATGGGTGGTGAAAACTGAATTTTGGCTAATGGGTTGCAAGATGAGCCCATTGCTGATTTTTGTACAGCAATCAACTCCAAAAACTGGGGTTGTTAAGCGAAAATGAAAATGGGTTGTGCCTGAGCCGAAATGGAGTTTTAAACGCTCACAGGGGGGTGCGCATTTGAATTGCGTGGTGAATTAGAAAAAATAGGCTAATGGGCTTGGTTAAGCCCGGTTCCAATTCTTTCCAACGGTACGGGGGGTGTATTGGTATTGTGTAGTGTATGCTAAGTAATTCTCAATGGGCCTCAAGGGAAATAATCCCTGAACACACACCTATGTTAACTTATCCAAGTCAACAGAGTTCAAACGAAACTCCATACACAAACGCTCAATCCTCACCATCGTCCACCTTGGCTCACCGCATCGGCGTCCATCGTCGGTGCCGGTGTTGGCTTATGGTCAAAATATCCATATCAATCGAAGCATCATGGAAAGCCAAGCATGTATATGGGGATGAAATTTGAAACCGGTCCTTGCATTGGTGGAATCAAACCTAAACATGGAGGAACCCTAACATCTACAAGTTAAATTAAATGGTGTATGGCGCAAATCAATCCCTACAACTATGGGGCTTCTACTTCCTACTTCAGATACTACAACTTGGTGAGCTCAAAGCAAGAAAATGCCACTGAAATGAAAATGACATACCGAAGAAGGTGATCGGAAGATTCGCCGGTAAGCTTCCTGACCTTGATTCTTTCTTCTTCTTCTTTTTTCGTCTCTTTCTTCTTCTTCTGAATTGGATCATAGCAAAGTGAGGGTGTTGTGGCTTAGCTCAAGCGAAATTGAAGCTTCGATGTGAAGCTTCAATGGCTTCTATGAGAAAGTAGAGCTCTGAGTAGAGTGAGGGAAGAGATTGCAGAGAGAGTGTGCACAAATTCACGCAGATTTCCAAGGGTGATGAAAATGAGAGAGGTGAATTGTTTAAATAGAGTTTAGGTTTGGAAAATATTAGCTTTGGAATGAGTTTATGAGTTAGTTAAGTGTGGTTAGGAGTTAGTTGGACATGACTCACTGAATTAACAGAAAACTCAGTTGGTTAGTGATTGATGAACTCGGTTAGTTAGGTTGGTTTAGATTGATTAATGAATGAGTGAGTTGAAACTTAACTGGTTGTTGCAGGTTAGAATGAGATTAAGGTTAAGTTGAAATGGTTTTTAATGACCTGTTGTCCAAGTTACAAGTTGAAGTCAAGTGACTTTGGTTTGGCTTGAAATGATGAATGGCTTTAGTATATAAATGTTAGTGGCCTTGATGCACAAACTGGTTGTAGCAAGTAGCATTGAAATTAGGTGATGAGGTCATTGTATAGAGGTAACCTGCTGAAATGGTCATTGTTAAGTGCAAGTGTGTTTTCGATTGTATTTTCAAAGATGTATGTGATCCTTGGTCTATGATTCAATGTTTGTTTGTATTCAATGCCCTGTTCTCATTGGTCTTTCTTGCTGCAACATGATTTGGCTATGGTCTAGCAATGCATGTGTGTGAACTGTGTTGGGTATTATGGTTATGTCATTGCAGGGTTTACATGGTTGGCTATTGATGTTGGTAGTGTTAGGTTAGTTGATTGGAAGTTGATGTCATGGTGATTGTTGTAAACACTAGCTCATGTTGCAAGTTGGTTAGATGCAGAACCTGATGGTTGCATTGTTGGTCTTGTAGCAGGTTGCATTTGGCCTTGGCAAGGTTTTGGAAGGGTGTGGATTTAATTTAGGTTCTGCTAGATGTTGGAAAGGTTTTATGAATAGTGTTGCAGGTATGCTCAGGGCATGATCTTGGTCTTCAATGTGTTACTGCAAGTTTGCTCACAGTCATGGTCTATTGCAGGTTGCATCTGGTGCAATGTTGGTATTGTTGCATTGCAGGTCCATTTGGTGGTTCTTAGATGGAAGGTTGTGTAACTCGGTAAGTTTCTCCTGCTGGAGGGGTTGTTATGTTGGCATAATGATCATGATAACATGCTGTTCTTAATGCAAGCCCACGGTTGTAGCAGGCAGAGCAAGGAAGATCCTGGTATGTGTGGCCTATTGCAATGATTGTGCATGATGTAGCAAGACATATGTAGGTATGTTGCAGCAAGAAAGGCAAGACAGAGTTCATGTGCTTGCAACCATGGTAAGCTTTTATTTCTTGCTGAATTTTGGCCAATTGGTCTTCAAGGTGTCTTAGGCAATATTTATGTGGTTGTATGAATGAGTTCATGGACTTATTGCAGGGCTGGATCTTATGATGCAGTCTTCATGAGCCATCACCATCATCACAAACTCAAGCCAAGTGCATGTGAGAGTGGTACAATGGGCATACAGACATCATGGTGTTACTGCAAGGTGTTTTGGCAAGGCAATGTGTGTGCAGCAGGATGCAGAAAGGGTTGTTGCAGCAGCAGGGTTAACAATATTTCTACCTTGGTTTGATCATGCATTCCCATGATTTGATGTGAAAGGTTTTTATTGCATTGCATTGGTTTCATAACCTTGTATCAGGTCTGAGTTTATATGGCAGGCTCATTAGTTCATTTTTGACTTGGTGTTTTGTAGGTTTGTGGAAATGGACATGATATTTGCAAGGTTACTTGTGAATGAAGAAATAAGGTGAAAGCAAGCAATCATGGCCTTTGGATGGTGAATCAAGACAATGTGATGTGATTAGGATTAGGTTTGGGAAATTAGGGCTTTAAGATTTTAGGGTTGACTTTGGTCAAAGTTGACCAAAAAGTCAATTATTGACCAAAGTCAACAATTGGTTAAAATCTCGTTTTCTTTGTAAATGGACACTGAATTATTGGTTAGGGTGAAATTTTGGGTTTTTGGATTTTGGGTTGACTTTGGTCAAAGTTGACCAAAAAGTCAATTGTTGACCAAAGTCAACATTTGGTCAAAAATGTCAAGACTTGTATTTTCTTATGTAGAATCAACTGTAATGGTTTAAAATGACATGAAATGGATTGAAATGGATTGAAAAATGACTTGAAATTGGTTCTTCAATTGGTTTATTTATGACTTGTATGTTTGACTTTTAAAAGGAAAATGACTTGATTGATAATGTATGTTAACAAGGCCATGAGATGAGGGCATAAGATTAGGGTTTTGATGTAATATTCATGAATCAATGGCATGGTTAGCAAGTGGCTTAAGACACAAGGAGTTTGGTTGTTTGGATGACCAAGACCATAGATGTATCCACAATCACATTAATAACACCATGACTTTGGACCAAGACCAATGCTCATATAAGCCCAAAGTAAGGTTAGGCCAAGCATAATGACAAAAGGTGAAGATTGAGGGGTCATGGATGCATATTCAGGCCACCAAGTTCATCTGATTCACCATCTCCTGATTAGGGTTGTGAAGGCCAAGACAAGGCCTGAGGAAGCTCTATGAGATCATGCCTTGAGAAATTAGGGTTTTGAAGATCCTAGAGGATTTCCTAGACAAATCTTTGTTGAATTCAAGCCTTTACCACCGCAATTAGGGTTTTGTATCCCCCATGCTGATGATAAGGTTAGACCATGCTTTTGAGCCTTGATATCCACACAAACCCTAGCTTCATAAGCCCAAGTTTTTGAATCCATGATGAATGATGCATGTGGATGAACTATGAATGTATGCAAGTGATCTCTTCATCAAGTGGTTAGATGAATAATTAAGAAAGGGGAGGGAAAATTTTGGGATACAACAATATGCAGCTAACTTTTTCAACCAAAGCAACATTCAAAAAGGGTACAACATTCTTGACTTGTCCACCAACAAATATCATCCCAATTGGAGGAACCATCCAAACCTTTGATATGGAAACCAGCATCCCACCCAACAACAATTAGTCATACCCCTGCCACAACCACATATCACTCCCCAAGTCTCCACCTCTGCACCTTTCGGACCTTCATTAGAGGATCTTGTCAAGCAAATGGCTGTGAACAATCTCCAATTTCAGCAACGAACAAATTCCAGTAATCAAACTTTGCAGACACATATTGGACAACTTGCCACTTCAATGAATGCCATGCAACAAGCCCAAGGATCAAACCAACTTCCTGTCCAAACAATTGTTAATCCAAAAGGCCTTAATGCTAATGTGAGTGCAATTTCCTTGAGATCTGGGAAGTTAATAGAACCAGCCCCAGAAAAAAATTAAAAAATTCTTGAGGTAACACCTGAACCTTCTTCCATTGTGATAGAAACTGAACCCTCTGTTGTGGTAGAAACTGAAAAAGACAAAGAGAATGAGTATGTGCCACCAGTTCCCTTCCCACATATAATACTGAAAAATAAAAAGATTGATGATGGAGACAAAGAGAGAGAGAGAGAGAGAGAGAGAGAGAGAGAGAGAGATTTTAGATGTGTTCAGAAAAGTGGCAGTAAACATTCTGCTTCTTGATGTGATTAAGCAGGCTCCAAAGTATGCAAAATTTCTGAAAGACTTGTGCACAAGTAAGAGAAGGTTGAAGGGCAATGATAGAGTAAATTTGGGATGAAACATTTCAGCCTTTATCCAGCCTAAACATTCACTTAAAAAAGCTACTATTTCAGCCCTCAATCAGGCCATACCCCAAAAGTGCAAGGATCCAGGAACTTTTGCTATTCCATGTACCATTGGGGATAGTAAATTTGAAAATTGCATGCTTGATTTGGGAGTGGGCATTAATGTTATGCCTACTTCTGTTTATAATAACCTTGATCTTGGTCCTTTGCAGCATACAGGTTTAATCATTCAACTGAAGAATAGAAGCAATGCTCGCCCTATTGGAGTAGTGGAAGATGTGCTTGTTCAAGTTAATGACTTGATTTTTCCTGTAGATTTCTACATTCTTGACATGTATGGAGAAACAAATTCAAGCAGATAGCCCATCATTTTAGGCAAACCGTTCATGAAAACGGCAAAACTAAAAATTGATGTCGATGATGGAACCACGTCCATGGAATTTGGTGAAATTGTCACGAAATTTAACATTTTCGATGCCATGAAACATACCTTGGAGGAGCATTCCATTTTTCATATTGAATTGATCTCTGAGTTAGTTGATGACACTTTTTTTGAATTGTTTTCACTTTATTTTCCATCTCTATCTGGGTTTGATGATGTTTATTCATGTGATGATTGTACTGACATTAACCTTTGTGTTGTATGTGCTGAGATTGATGCTTCCTTGCAGGGTAATAGTTCTCCTAAAGGTGAAGTTGTCCATGAAGTTGTTTATGCAGTTGAAGCTCTCGACATCTCGACTGCCCCAAACACCCCATCCATTGAGCAACCACCTTCCCTAGAGCTGAAACAACTCCCTGAAAATCTGAAATATGCTTATTTAGATAGTAATTAAAAACTTCCAGTTATAATTTCTTCTAACCTTGATTTCTATCAAGAAAATAAGCTTTTGCAGGTTTTGAGGAAGCATAAAAAGGCGATTGGGTGGACATTGGCTGACATACCAAGCTTTAGTCCCTTAATGTGTATGCATAGGATTTTACTTGAGGATGGTTGTAAAATAGTGAGGCAGCCCCAAAGGAGGCTTAATCCCTTGATTCTCGATGTTGTGAAGAAAGAGGTAACCAAACTCTTGCAAGCAGGTATCATTTATCCTATCTCTGACAGTAAATGGGTAAGCCCGGTGCAGGTTGCACCTAAGAAATCTGGACTCACAGTGGTCAAAAATGAAAAAAATGAACTTGTTCCCACTATAGTTCAGAATAGTTGGAGAGTTTGTATTGATTACAGAAGTTTGAATCAGGCTACTAGAAAGGATCACCTCCCTTTGTCGTTCATTGACCAAATGCTTGAAAGACTAGCTGGTAAATCACACTATTGTTTTCTTGATGGTTTTTCAGGTTACTTTCATATTCATATTGCACCAGAAGATCAAGAAAATACCACTTTTACGTGCCCATTCGATACATTTTCTTACAGGAGGATGCCTTTTGGTCTTTGTAATGCTCCTGGCACATTTCAGAGATGCATGATTACCATTTTTGCTGATTTTATTGAAAATTGCATGGAGGTGTTTATGGATGACTTCACTGTTTATGGTTCTTCATTTGATGCATGTTTGAATAGTTTAAATTTGGTTTTAGAGAGATGCATTGAAACTGACCTTGTTTTAAATTATAAAAATGCCATTTTATGGTCGAACATAGAATTGTCTTAGGTCACATAATTTCTGAAAAAGGAATTTCAGTAGACCCTGCTAAGGTTGATGTTATTTCTACACTTCCTTACCCATCTTGCATTCGTGAGATTCGTTCTTTCTTTGTCATGCAGGCTTTTACAAGTGCTTCATAAAGGATTTCAGCAAGATAGCTCTTCCGCTGTCAAACTTGTTAAAGAATGACGTCACTTTTAACTTCGATGACAATTGCAAAAAATCATTTGACTTCTTGAAGAAAGCATTGACATCCACCCCCATCATCCAGTGCCCTAACTGGACCCTCCATTTTGAGATTATGTGTGATGCTTCTAACTATGTTGTTGAGGCGGTCCTTGCACAAAGAGTTGACAAGGCTGCCCATGTTATTTATTATGCTTCTAGGACTTTAGATTATGCACAATCTAATTACACCACCTCTTAAAAGAAACTTCTAGCTATTCTTTTTGCTCTTGATAAATTCATATCATATTTTCTAGGTTCCAAGGTTGTTGTTTTTATAGACCATGCAGCTTTAAAATACTTGTTGAAGAAGCCAGAAACAAAACCGAGATTGATTCGATGGATGTTGTTGCTCCAAGAGTTTAATGTGGAGATTAAAGATAAAAGTGGAGCTGAGAACTTGGTGGCTGATCATTTAAGTAGGACAGAGAGGGATGAAGATCCTTTTCCCATTCAGGATGACTTTCCTGATGAGCAGCTTTTACTTTTGCATGGGGTTACTCCTTGGTTTGCTGATATTGTTAATTATCTTATTGCTGATGTTTTTCCTATAGGTTCATCTAGGACACAAATCCACAAACTCAAGAGTGATGCCAAATATTATGTTTGGGATGATCCATATCTTTGGAAGTTTGGTAGTGATCAGGTAATTAGGAGATGTGTCCCCGACTATGATATTGAATCTATTTTGCATCTTTCTTATGCTTCTCAAGTAGAGGGGCACTTTGGTCCTCAAAGGACTGTAAGAAAAGTCTTAGACTCGGGTTTCTATTGGTCAACTATTTTTAAAGATGCCTATGAGACCTATCGAACTTGTAAAGAGTTCCAAATAGCAGGTACAACCATCACTCGTAAGAGTGAAATACCTCAGCAACCTATGCTTTTCTGTGAGGTATTTAATGTATGGGGAATCGACTTCATGGGTCACTTTCGTATATCATTTGGTTTTCTCTATATTTTGCTTGTTGTTGATTATGTTTCAAAGTTCGTGGAAGTTATCCCCACTAGGACTAATGATTCTAGAGTTGTTGCAGATTTTGTCAGGTCCAATATTTTTTGCAGGTTTGGAATCCCCCGAGCTATCATAAGTGACCAAGGCACTCATTTATGTAACCGCACCATGGAAGATTTGCTCCGGAAGTATGGATTTGTGCACAGAGTGTCTACCGCATATCACCTACAAACTAATGGGCAAGCTGAGATCTCAAACAGGGAGATCAAACCGATTTTAGAGAAAATGGTGCAACCAAATAGGAAAGACTGAAGCCGTCGTCTAGAAGACGCACTTTGGGATCAAAGAATAGCTCTTAAGACACCAATAGGGATGTCTCCCTATCGACTTGTTTTTGGTAAGGCGTGTCACCTTCTTGTAGAGATAGAACACCATGCTTATTGGGCGGTAAAAAGTTGTAATTTGGAGATGCAACAAGCAGGTATTGAAAGAAAACTCCAATTACAACAACTTGAAGAACTTAGGCTAAAGGCTTATGAGAGCTCTAGGATTTATAAATAGAAAACTAAGCACTTCCATGATAAGATGATTTCTAGGAAGGAATTCTATGTGGGCTAACAGGTT